>NC_088887.1:109494368-109797399 GCF_037157495.1 Lathamus discolor | reverse complement strand
GCCCAAACCTCAGAAAGTTTGAGAGAACAAGCCCTGTGATATGTAGTCCTGCCAATCATAAGACTGTCATTTCTGAGGATTTAAGTTTCTCAGAAACCCCTGACACACAGAGTAACCTCACAGCTCTACAGAAGTGTCAGAAATTCCACCTTGAAAAAAATCACACTGAAATGCCCAGTTGAAACACAGATGCCAACACAGGATGGGGGTTGGCCCACCACTGCCTTGTCCTCTGAGCTAAACCTGACACAATCACATGCAAATGCTTCTACCTGCTACCTTTCCTCAGGGGCTCTTCAAGATAAGCAGCTGGCAAGTTGGGTTTCCAGGCTGAACAGTGCAAGGGTAAGAAGCCACATAACTTCATTAACAAAATAAAAGATGAAAACATTATTTTATATGCTGTCACCTCGGCGCACACATGTACCATAAGATCATGGCAACCCCAAACAGAATCTGGGTTCAAACCCCCATACAGTTTCATGCAGGCCACAGCTAACAGAATCTCATTAGTGGTCAAAGTCACAAAAACTAAATTTAAAAGAGCGCTCTTAAGAATGGCCACTTCCTTCTTTTAACCCAATATCTGCTCTCTTACAGGTGAAAACTAATACAGCAAAAGGCAAAGAAATTAATTCTTCTATTGGGAAAAAAAAAGATAATAAAAAACATACAAGATTAGAAAAGAAACACCCAAACTAGGAAATGCCAGTGGTGAAAGAGCCATGCCCATCATGCCACAGGTACACAGTCAGCTACCGGCTACCACTATGAACCAAGCAAGCACACCTACCCTTACTTCAACATGTTCCTCACACTTTATTTAAGGGCTAGAGTACTCCTTTGGTATACAACCTTATCCAGCCCCGATACTCAGAAATACATTTATTTCTGACTCACACACCTAATTTCCTACTCCCCCTGTAATTCTGGGGAATGTTTCCAGTGTGTGATCAGACACTCACAGGACCTGTCAGTTTTACTGATGCAAGCTGTTTACCTTCATGCAGCTCTCTTTAACATCTGCAGGCGTGTCGCAAATTACCTGTAATTGCGGAAGGCTTGATTTTCCTTGGGTGCTTTAGCTGGTCGGGTACTTCACATAACGCGCTTACAAAGCGCTGCTGAGAGAAGGTGGAGTAAAAAGAGGTTGTTAGTTAAATGCATAATTAACAGAGCCAAAAGGACTCCCAATTAAACGCGGTCGCAGGATTCAAGCACTTCCTCTCATGCTTAAGCACGGCAAGCGAAGCCGAGGCCTCCCGGGCCGAGCGGGGGTGAATCCTGCCCGGCACTGCAGGCAGCCCGCGCGGCGCCCCGCCACCGGCCCCATTCCCGGCCCGCTCCGAGGCAAGCGGCGTCTGCCGAGCCCCCGGCTCCACTGCCGTGGGCCGCGGCCCCACGCTGGAGCGCAACAAGTGTGCGGGCGGCGGCGTCAGCAGCTACACATGCCAGCGGCTGCCGGGCCTGCCCCGCCGCGCCCCCCCGCCACCCGGCCCGCTCCTCACGGAAGGCGCGGGCTCGGCCTCCCCCCGGTGGCGCTGCCAGCTCGCCCCCTCCCGCCGCGCCGCATCACCTGCCTCAGCCGTACCCACAGAGCAGAAGGGGATCAGCCCCGCCGGGAGCTCCCGAAGCGGTCACCGCGGGCGGGCGGGAGGGCTCAGTGCGGGTCTGTCAGAGCCCCAGCAACAGCCGGTCCCGGCCTCGCCACCCCTGAGCTTTAAGGTCCCTCCCCGTTCACCTGCCGCCGCTTTTAACCCGCCCCTCGCCCGCCTCCACCCGCGCCCGGCTCCTCAGGCTGCCCGTGGAGGCGGTAAGAGCCCGGGGCGGGGCTGGCGCCCATCCCCGCCGCTGTACCCTGAGGAGGGGGTAGAATGGAGGTGTGTGCCTTGGACACGAGAGGAAGACAGTCACAGCAGGGGACGGGACGGGACGGCTGAGCCGAGTCCTGAAGAGCGGGCAGGAGGACTTGTGTCCCGCCTGGGGCGGCGGGGCGCTTGTGCCCCGGGGCCGCTTCCTGCCTCCCAAGGGCTGGCTTGAGGTTGCAGGGGGAGAACATGAGGGGAAGGAAATCAGGATAGCAGCACATGTGTGCGGGGTTTGGTTTTTTGCGTTGGGTTTGTTTTCCTTTTTTTCAGAGGAAATGCGTGTATGTTTAGGATAACGTGGTCGTGTTCCCATCTCTTTAAATCCAGGTATTCAAAAGGGCCTTGGGACAGCAAAAGCCCTGGTCTTTTTTCTTGGAATTTATTAAGGAATTACTGGCCAAACACAGAAGGAAGAGCCAGTAGTTTCTGGCTTTCTGAGGTTTGTTTTCAAGTGCGATTGAAATGCTGCAGCAGTGCCCTGTAAACTTGCAGCCTTTCACGAAGCTGTGGATATTTGTCAGTAGAAAAGCCCTATTTTAGAAAGTTTTCTGTTTCTAAGGAATACAGTTGCTGAGGAAACAATTTACTTTGGGTTCAAAAATCCTTGCCCAAAACTGCGTTCTCCATGTTGCACGCACACACGTCAAACTAAATAAATGGTTTCTAATCCTTTTAACTAAATTCTCAAAGAAAATGTACGGCACAACTGCAACAACAGTGTATTTGCTCTGGCTTTGGGTGAAAAATGTGTGTGTTTGTGCTTGTTAAGGGTAAAGGCTTGAATGATAAATGATTTTCAGCAGAGTTCTGCCATTTATATCCACTTCTAGAATAAAAACACCAGGGGAAATCTTTTGTGAAAGTCAATGGCTTAACTGTTCTTATGCTCAGGAAGAAGAGGTAGAAATTTCTAGCACAAGCGACTCAATCTTATAACTGAAAGATAAGAAATTGCCATCAGCTGTGGTTTAAACATTAGCCTGTGTCTCTGTGGTGCTCATCTTTCCTTCAACACCCCTTCTTAATACATTGAACCTGCATGTTCAGACCATAGGAAGATTGACAATTGAAGGGATCTCAGGAGACCTTTAGTCCAACCTACTGGACAAAGCGGTGTCAGCTCTTAACTTGGACCATTCAACAGTTGTACTCTGGCCATGGGGGACCCAGCACTGGAGTCAGTTCACTGCAGCCGCTATAGGACCTATAGGCTGAGCTAGACAAGCAGTAAATACCTGAGGCCTGAGTCTTCCTGTGTTCACTCACTTCTGCGGGAGTTGTGTGTTCGGGTGACGTTCAAGGTTCATGTGTATGGTGTGTGTGAAGATGGGAAGGGGCTTTAGACCTGGCCACGCATCTGCACTTTGCAAAAGGGGAAGCCCATATCCTAATGTAAGAAAAGCATAGAAGAAACATCTGGAACTTGTGTGTTCCCTTTCTGTTCACCTTCTAGCTTGATTCAGTGACCTTGAAAAAGTAAAACAAGTCCCATCTCTGTCATTCCAAGGTTGATTTACTTCAAACATTGGGTATGTTTAGCTGCAGCAGAGGATTTTAGTTTTGTGCTGTTTTTCAAGGCTGTGTTTGCTGTTGAAGAGTTTTTTTCTTCTTTAAGAAAAGTATTATGAAAAGCTCGTGGAAACAAGACCCTAAGGATGTCACTGTGAAATTGCCTAAAGCAGATGAGCTGGAGAAGAGGGAGCAGGGGTACAACATGGACCTCTCTGAGATGTCTTACATCAGGTCTTCACTGTGCTGCCATTGGGAGGATGTTATGGTTGGAGGCCAACACCTGGTGTTTATCCCAAGGCAAAACCACCCAGTTCTGGAAGGAAAGAAGAAGTCTTTAGTGATGTTCTGTATTTTAAAAATGAGACGATATCACACTAACCATTCTTTAACTGGAACCACAAGGGGAGCACAGGGTGAATGGGTGGTAGACCGTGAGGTAGTCTTCTGCTGGGTAACTTTTTAATCTCTCATCTCAAATGCTACTTCTCCAACCTGGTAACATCAGCGTGCTCTTTGATTATAAGTGACAATGCAAAGGACACAAGGTAGAAAGAATGGCACATGTGAGTGCTGGAAACTTAAAGGAATAGAAAAAGGGTTTCCTAGATTTAATAATGTGATTTTCTAATTATGGGGGGAAAATTAAATATATTTAGTAATTTGACTACTTAGTAATCAGAGCTAAATTGTAATTGCTCTTTTACAGATGAGAAATGTTGTATATTTAGTATTTAGCCAGCCTAGGAGAAGTACTGTTTGATAAACCTGTGAAATAAGGACATGTAAATTGATTACTCTTGAATGACGACTAGCTCTCCTCCTGTAATAGCTGCAGCTGTGCACTACAGTGTGCATAAGTAATTTTATTGACACAATTCTTAAGTAAAAAGGGAGAAGAGAGGGATGGATTAACATAGAAACTATTACTGACATATAAACAAAGAGGAAAATTAAAGTTACAGGGTTCAGAAATTCTCTGTCAATAGATGCCTCATGTGATGATGCAGATACAAAAGAAACATCTCCGTAAATTTTTTTTATTTTTTTAAAGAAAATAAATAGAGATGTCACAACATTACACTGAGGACCAAGAGTAGCATTAGGTGTAAAACTTAACTTTAGGACAAGGCAAATCTCCTTGGTAGTGCATAACATCATCTACAAGGTCATAACACAGGCAAGGCTGACTATCCTGTAAAAGCATTTAAATCACAAGCATTTTTTAAAATACTGGCATAAATCAAGTTTTCCTCCTGCCCATTCTAATCAAGTGTGAAAAGCCTAGACATTTGGCTGAAATTTTAACCTAATTTTCATGTATTTCATTAGACAGAAGATTTGTAAAAAAAAAAAAAAAAAAAACCCTGTCCAAATTCTCAGTCGTCTTTATTATTCAGAAGGGATAAAAAAGGAGAAAAAAACCCAACCAAACCACCAGGAAGTTTCTTTTCCATTTTCTCTTGGCAGACCACTGCTCAAATATTGTGCTAAGGACTGGGAAGTTGAAAAACTTGAAAATGCCTGGTTTCTTTCCAAACCTTCACAACTCTAATTAGACTCTTTTTGTCCTCGGACTATTCAGAGGAGGAAAAAGAAAGTTAAGTCCAGTCTCTCAGTGTGAAACTGTTGTGCAGGTGTGTCTCAAAGGGCACGCTCCCTTATGGCACATTTGTTGGGGGACAACAACAGGCATATATGCAGTACTGCTACTGTGTACTAATTCTCAGATGAAGTGCCATCTTTGCTATATGCTGCTCAGGAGGCTGCTTTTCTTCAGACATGACTTTAATTTCCTGTCCAGCATTCATACAGGGGTTGTGTTAGTCCTGATTCACACACTCTTGACAAATCCCAGGACCTCATCTAGCCAGAAATGACACCCAAAGAGTCACTTCCTTTTCAGTATAATTGCTTTAATGGCAACGTGCAGTATCATAAAGGTTGTCCATGCAATATCACTGTTTATTAACCATTACAGCTCCTCAAACATCTGTACTGCTATGACAAGCAATACTTTTTCCCACCTGCAAGAGCCTTACAGGTCCTTGCAGAACAATCAGGGTTGTGCGTCTTTTAAATAAGAGGACAGATGACTGTCTCCTTTATCTTTTTGACCTCAGGTTGTCATTATCGATGAGACTTTCCCTTTTTAATTTTCAGTTAACTGACATTCCTCAAATAGCCCAAGGGAAACATACTTTAGTGATGTTCCCTGCTTCTGGAGATAGAAGAAGGAACAGGAAGAGAACCAAAAAACCACCAAAATTATGTGGGGGACGTGGTTCCTATGGAAGTGGTTCCTAGCTCTGCCACTACAGGACCAGCCTGACTCACATCTATCAAATAATCAAATCAATCAAATAATTTGCACTTTTAACCTCAAAATGGACATAGGCAACTATTTTAGTACATTTTCATGCTCTTCCAGAGCAACACTGGAAAGCGTACCTCTCCTGCAGACTAGGTAGGGTAGACTAAATTATTGTCAGGCACCCGTCAAAGCCTCTCAGTTGATTTCTTAAGACGACAGCTCTGGATGTCCAGCATCAGCTTGATTTTAAAGGCAGAGCTTTCTCCATCCTGAGGCAGCCCAGTAATTTCTGGAAGATTGTTGCTAATTTGGAAGCTGACAGTTTCCATCTTCCCACCCCTCTGTTTTATTTGAAGTATTTAGTCAGACCAGCTGTAGTCTGCGGTGTCCTTTGTCGCTCTGGGCGAAGGGGAACAAGAAGGGCTGTCAGCAGCGATGCACAGTTGCTGTTATGATGTTTCTCCTGGAGCAGAAAGCTCCAGTGAGAGTTCCCTGCCCCAGTGGCATCAAGCCCAGACCCTGGATGGACCCATGGCAGCTCCCAGCTGATTTAATCAGTTTGGTGTTCCCTGGTTTGATGTAATAAGTTCATTGTTCCCCGGTTCAGCTTAATTGAGTCATTGTTACCCGATTTAACTGACTGATTGCTGCCTAACTTGATTTAATTAATTACCGCCTGGCTTGCTGAATAAGCAAGCTCCTGCTGCTAGCTGCCAGCATGGCTCATGGTTCCTCAACCATGCTGTTTACTTGTGCCCTTTCTCCCTACCGATCTGCACTTCTGGGACCTCATCTCATCTAGCCACATCTTCTGCTCTCTTCCTGCTTCTCATTCTTTTCCTGTAGCAATTCCTGAATCCAGGTAGCTTCTCTCACTCACCTTTCCCTTCCCTGTTTTTCTGCAGCTTTAGCCCTGGGCCTGGTCTCCAGCTTTCTTCCCAGAGTTCTTACCACTCTATCCTACAGTAACTCTCCCTACTGTGGTTCCTCTAAAGCTGCTCCTGAACTCCCCAAAGGCTTTGCATTTCACTTGCTTTGTATGTCCCAGATCGCCCCTGGCAATCCTACATAGGGAGCAGCACTTGTCTGGTGCTCTCCTTTTTCCTTCATTTCCACTACTTGCCTGTAACCAGTTTTCATTTAAGGTATCATCCAGAGGCCTCTACCCTTGTTGCATGTTACCTAGCATCATCTAGGCTCTTGGCTTGTCTTTCTTCCTTCCCTGCCAGATCCATTCACTTCTTGTGAGATTTCTGTGTCCACTGTAAGGATATCTTCTCTGGTTGCTTCTTATCTCATAAACTAGCCTGTTGTTTTCACATAAAATGGCTTAGGCTTCTCACTGACCCTCTGTTCTCTGGCTGTTACTTCATTCCCCAGTCTCCCCAGATCTCTTTCACTTATCCTTCTGCATTTCCCTGTCTCCATACAGCAGAAACATGAAAAATAGGTATATCTTGTCCTCTTTTTTTTCTGTTCTGTTCCACTGTCCATCTGATGTCAGCACTAGGTGTAGACAAGCACTTCTGCAAGCAGAGAATTACTGATTTTCAAAGTAGATGTGTCAAGTTGTAAGTCTGCATTTATATTAATGATCAGCATGAACCCAGGCCTCCTCTTGGCCAGGTGAAGTCAGCTCTACCTGTGCTGTTAGCCCAGTATGCACAACATCTTGTGTGAGCATATATACCTGCCTTTGCTCTGACCAGACCTTGTTGGCCGTGCCATGCTTTCTGGCCCACCTCTGTATTTACACATTTTCTCTTTTTGTTGTGTTGTCAAGTGCCTTGGAAGAAAGTCCAGAAAGGATTGCTTGTCTGTCCAATGTAATCCTCATCAGTCAGTGGCCAGCTGACAGCTGGCTTCTGTATTCCTGGGAACAGATTCAGGGTGTGTTGTCCCTCCTTCCTGTTTCTCTCTTTTTTCACTAATGTCAATGTTTCCCTGAAGAGAGGATCTCATTATCTACAAAGACACCTCTCACTTCAGTCTCCAAGGGACCTTTACTCCTGTACTGCATGGCTGATGGTTTTCAATTTCACTTGCAGTGAGCTAATCTATCTCTGCATTGCTTTTCATGCATGTAAAAGCCATTGTATTCCTAGGGCATTTTTGTTTCAGACCCTTCCATTTTTCATATGCCAGAATGTATTGTTTTCAAATACCCCAGAACCTTGGAATATGTTTTGTCAGTGCTGGATCTTTGGGGGGTTTTGATTGTTGGGGTGTGTGTGTGTGTTGGTTTTTTTGTTTGTTTGGGGTTCTTTGTTTTAATTATCACCCACTTGTCTGGCTGATAGTTAACACCAAAACCCTGTGTTTTCATCAGCTGTAGATTGATTTCAGTTTGTTTCTTTTTCTTACAGGTTCCTGGACCTGAGCACAGTTCTCTGAGGGAGACCCAGCATGGTAGGCAGGGCCGGATACACAGCTTCTATATACCCTAGTTACTGCAACACTGTCATATTCCCACTGTTCTGACATCTGTTCTCTGCCCTATATAAGTGACCCCCTTGCAGGTCCTCCTCTTGTTGGCTTCAGCACATTTGCTTGCTTTGCAAAGACCATTTGACTTTACAGATGATACAGATACTGGCAATCTCATTACTAGTATATGAAGGTATGACACCCAGCCCTGTTCTCATGAAAGCTGATGCCAAACCTCTCATAAAATGCTATGAGAACAGAACTGAGCCACAGATTCTTCATTCCATTCTTCATTATGGTAATTAAATAACATTAAAATTAGCTCTAGAATTAGTGGGTGTCAGACTTCTCTTGACATCTTCCATCTGCATTTGGTAAGGCATCTTTCTGATAGTGGTTCCATTCATTGAGCTAATACATGCAAAATACGGATGCTTGGGGCTTTTCACAGTATAGGGCACATGTTAAGAAAGAGAGAAATGGAAACTGCCCTTCAATGTCCAATCTGCAAAGCACCCCTGTGGCAAGAACAGTAGCTGCATTGATAATGAACATAAGTATTTATGGTCTTTTACCTTTATTTGGTGTGAAGTATTTTGTCCTCTTCTAAAATGCTAATGGCAGCCTAAAGTTGTTCCCTTTTTTCAGCCCCACCCTGCACTTCAGAGAGTCCTGCCATTTGGGAAAATGTTGGTGTCAAGTACTTCGCACTTCCTTCAGAAGCTGCAGATGAAGCTAAATCTGTGCAAGTCACTTCACTGCAGGGGTATCAGGGGAGTTCACTGGTATCATTGCACTGATGTAATTATCATTAATATTAGTACAACTATCTGAAAAGGCCAAATCCTGTACACATTACCTTAGATATAGGTATTATTAACAAAAAGCCTGTTTCCTCCCATTCATGCTAACAGTACCATCTGCAAATGTCACCACAGTATGTTCAAGAGTTGAAAATTTTCCAGTTAAATCATGCTGATAATTGTCTCTGATATTGGGCAGGTGTGGTTGAATACTCCTCATTTGGAAGGTATTGTTAGACTTTCCTGAAAGAAGGCCAACTTCCAACAAGCAAGAGGGGCCTTGCTGGGGACATCTTGTAGAAGCAGCATTTCAGGGGTTAGATCCGCGGGGTTCTGTGTAGGTCATAGAGAATTAAATTAGCTTGATCATACATTCGTTATACGCACACACGCTGTGATAGCAAAAGCCAAGAAGCCACATGTAGTCTACATCTGGAGGAGCTGACTAAATGCAGCTGGACAAGGATAGGATAACAGCAGAATTTGGACACAGGAGTTTAAACACTTGCATCTGCTCCTATTTGACAGCCAGTAATAGACATGAATTTGGGAAAGAATATATAAATATGGAGCTATATAAATACACAAATTGTCAATTTTCCTCACTAGCTCATTCAGGAAAAAGTAAGTATGTATAACCCTCTAATTCAGCTACTTCATTGTTACAGCATCCAGGTATACCACAAAAAAAGGTCTTCCTCTGAAGATTTGCCCTTTTTTTCCTAATCCACTGTTATTTACTATTAAATGTTTACAATATTTTATGCAGCTGTGCAAAGAACAGTGTATGTATTCTGCAGGACAGAGGCTCTATAAATTAACCCTTAATGTGAGCAGATAAGTGCCTGCAGAATTTCGCCTTACAGACGAAGGTGAGGTTATGAAATGCAAAGAAAGATGCAATGAATTAGCCACAAAGTTCTCAAATGACTTAGCTCCTTCAAATGCTTTCCTCTCTTCTTCCATGGCTTTGTATAGAAACTGCATAATCACATGGTGACACTCCTTTAATATATGTTTTATAATTTTCAGTGTGTTTTAGCTGTGAAAGGCCATCACATTACATTCCTCCCTTACCTCCCTTGCACCTAACAATGAAATGAGAGAGCAGGTAAAAGCCTTTCAGGAAAGTGTTAGGTTTAACCCTGACACAAGCCATGTGACTGAGGCACCAGGGAGTCTTGAGGCTCTTAACCTCCCAAGTCTTCTTTCTCTCCTCCCATACATCTTGCTGCTTCTCACTTGGGGTGTGTTACTGCTCTTCACACCTTTTAGGCCAAGAGCAAGGGTTTTTCCTGTTCTCACAAGCATTTTGGCTGTCTAAGCAGCAAAGCAAGCAGTGGCAAAATAATAATGTGTTTCCATGAGTTACTCCAAATGGATTGTGACTTTGAATTAATAATTTGCAACAAATGAGTGCAAGATTTTGCTATGTCAGCTACCGGATTTGAACAGGAGCCATTGCCAGCATGTGCTCACAGAAGCATCTCAAAAGCAAAATGCTTTAAGAAAACACTCCTTACGCAAGCTGAGTAAACTGTACTCTGCAACATAGGTATGGGTTGAGCAGAAAGCTAGCAGCATTTTCCAGTTCAAGCACTTCTGTCCCCAACCCCAATGCTTGCCTAACTTTAGAAAGACTTAAGATATGCAGATGGGGTGACTAATGAAGGTCTTGAGAGACCTCCCCTCTTCCTGTAGGGAGAGAATGACTAATGTGAGCTGCCAGGCCCTGCAGGAAGTGAAAGGAAGAAGGGATCTTCCCAGCTGTCATCCCTCTGCGATGATTCTCAGTACCCATCAATCAAAGCCACTGAGATAATCTCTCCTCTAGTGTCAGGATCCCCACATGGATGGGCCAGGGTAGCTGAGCCAGTCTTGTCAGAATGGTCCTAGTTAAAATTGTAGCCTCACTTTAACTTGATCAGGTGTAACTCATTCTTCATGGCCTGTATGAGATCCTACCTGAAGAGGCAAGAAGTATATCCCTAGCCCTGAAGGAGGTCATTACAGAACTCCCATGGGGTGGAGGACATCCTGGGGGGTGCTGTCAGAGAGAGGGTGCTGAGATCGACCAGTGACTATTAGCATCTTTCTGGCCTGCTTGCTGATCCCATTAGTGTTGTCTAAGAGTTTTCATTGAGCCAGGACTATTGATTGTCAGTGGCCATCTAATGCCTGCTCAGTAAAACGGGATGGTTATGCTTAGCCTGTGTGTCACATCAGACAGTCAAATCAGGTGTAATACACCTAGGGACAGCCCACCATATCAGAAATCACCCAAGGCCACAGCTGCTTCTAAGTAACCATGGGATAACATGCCAACATGCTCCAACTGTCCCGGTGCCCATCGTCTCATCTCGTCTCCTTTCCCCTCCTCTCCTTTTTCCATAATGGCCAAGCAGATGTCAGCTGAGTGGGCAGAGGTTGGGCAATGCAGGACAGACACACCCTCTGCTTTTCCTGGTTTGGCATGATGATATTATTTTATGGAGTAGCAGGAAGGCCTGTGGGATCCTGAGGGATGCAATCTCCATTTTTTTCTGCTGCTTTGAGTGCATCTCTGTGTGGTAATGTACAGTGTGGGGATTACAGAGCTGACTCAAGTTGTGGGAAGCCTTGTCTCATGACGTTTAAAGGTCCCCATTGAGTCTGTGCTAGACAAATTCAGGTTACAGGAGAACCTCTTTCTTCATCATCCAGCAAACTGGTTTGCCTCTCAAGGAAGGACTCTTCCTATTTATCCCAGGCTTCAGCCCAGCTGAAGAGGCTCCTGCTTACTTAGTCCTGTCAGTCATCCCCTTTGTAGTATGCACTAGCTAACATCTCTGCAATTCTGGCACTCAGCAGCTTGTAAAGTTGGAGATAACAGAGACTGGCCACGATCTCCTGTGGTTGTGAACCTATAGCCTCCCAGTTGTTACCTCAGCACAGGGTCTTCCTGTCTTGCTGTGTAGAACCAGTTAACAAAGGTTGCCCTTTGAAAGCCGCCTCATGGTCTTTTTTCCCTCAGCCTGTGAAGCAAAACTCTTTCCTTCTACCACGTTCAGTATCTCCCATGGCTGCAGGAGAGGAAAGATTGGCCTCTTAGCCATGAAACCAGATTTGCTTTGGTTGTAAGTTTTTCTCCACCAAGTAAAAAAGCTAGGAGACCTGTTTTGGCCTTCTGAGCTCAGGTACTCCATGCAAGATTCTCAGCCACTGATCTCAGCCAGGATTTGGAGAGATGCAGAAATGAGAACGGGAGGGTTGCTCAGTGTGTAAAGGATGACTCACATTGAACTTCGTCTCATTTTTGTGTGAGTTGCCTTAAATTTAACAAAATAAATCCCATAACAGTAGTTATTTTCAACTAGGGCAGGCAAAGGCATCAGGTCTTGAGAAACCAGCAGTCTCCTGCACAGAAAGAACATGTAAATAATCCCCATGAGGAATATTAGAGGGCAGGATCTGTCCGCACTTACCCACCTCCCTGTTCTGGTGTTTCCTGTCCTTGGTCTTCTTGAAGAAGATGGAGCTGCAGAAGGCAAGCTCTTTGATGGGCTGTTTTCATGTGCCACAGGGCTAATGCATTGCCCTGAGGTGTCCAGGATATGAGAGGGAAGCCATGGTGTCTAGGAGGCCTTTTAACTACTCATAACCATAAACAGTTCTGTTTAACTTCCAGAATCCCCCTTCCCTCAGGGGAACTGCTGCTTGTTTCGCTTTTACCACTGGATGTGTGTGCAGGCCTGTTATTACTGGCACTCCCTTCCCATGGGTGCATTTTTCTTGGTTTAAGAGACGCTAGCAAATTCTAAATTTTCAAAAGGGAAGCCTGAAACTTGTTTTGTAACAGCCTTCTGTGTTTATGTGAGCAGAGTTCTCTCTTCTAATATGTTCTCCATTTGCAGGGCCTTGAGCATCAGGACTTCTTCTTTACCTGTATGCTTTATATACAACTATCCTTTCTTCAGCCTTGAAATAACTGCACCAGTAAGAAAATAAAAGCCTATGCCTACCTGTAAAACAAAATTGTATAGTAAATTAACAAAAGCAGAGGACAAGGCAGAGGCAAATAACTGCTCTTTCCCTGCTTTTACAAGAGATGAGTCATGCATAAAACCCATATCCCAAATGCAAGCAGGAGTGAGAGCTGCACAGATGTCCAGAGGGTTTCAGTTTGTCCAGGTGCTTCTGTGATGTTTCCCAACACGGTCCATACCCTCCCAGCACCGGCCTTACCCAGCTGCTCTGGAACATGTCACAAGCTGAGTAGAAAGTATTTTCTTGCTGGTTTGCTACCTGGAGTCTTGCTCTGTCAGTGTCCAAGACCTGCCCTTCCACTTCCGCTGTTTCCTCAAGCAGCCTATTCTATTTTCTGTTTCTTCTATTTTTTAATAACTACTTGTTCTAAAAACAGCCTTTCTGAAGTGTATATGATCCAAATAAAGCTCAAACTCTGAACTGTTAGAATTTCCTCTATGTCTAAGGGCTCTCAGAACCATTCTGTGCTAACCACGGTGCCTCCAAATCCATCTCATCAGCATATAGTAAAGCTCATGGAGGAGGAATCAGATCAGCTCATGTTTTGCATGCCTCCATGGCTTTGTCGCGACACATATCACCTCCCGCCCATCAACCCTGTTGTCAGTGTCTAGATCTTCCAAACCCTTTTGGGAAACCACATATACGGCTGGCTTTCCTGCTCACCACCAGTCTAACCCCAGAGTACTAGCATTACCCAGGGCTTTTCCCTGGGGGACCCTCTAGCATGAGGATTCTGAAGAAAGAAAACTTTACATGGGCTGCTTAAGTCTCACCTTGATTTGACTTCTTCCCCCTACGCAAAATCAGGGTAACGTTTTCACCTTGGCACTGGCTGGCTGGGGGCTGGTGGTGCTACTGAGCATGTACCTACATGCTTTCAGACTGCTCTGGAGTTCACAGCTCTCATTGACGGCTCTTGTCCTACAGATCGCAATGTCCCAGGGTAGGAAACTTAGTACAGAGGACCCTGATCCCTGAGGGCCTGGTAGAAAGTGTCCAGTAATTGGAAGAATAAAAATACATGTCTGATGTACGCACACTGAGGAGGTAGCAAAGGAACTTAATGAAAAAGGATATCCTAATAAGCATGGGATACTAATTTTAAGAAGTAATTCACATACTGCTTAAGGGCAAAATTTGTGCTGCCTGACATACTTTCCCAAGTTCGCAATACATGGCCTTTGCAACACAATAAGTTGGTATTTTTTAACACTTTCTGTATCCACAAAGATGTCCCTATAACCCATGGGCCCATCAGATATTCCCAAGGTAACAGCATGATTCTGGGAATATATCTTAGTGTTGTAAAGGAGATCCCTAATGAGATGCATTCCTGCTCTCCTTCCTTGCAGGGTCCAGGGTACCGTTGCAACCACACTGAGCAAGGAGGAGGAGGAGAAGAGGTCCATTAACCCCTTAATTAGGTACTGAGGTGGCAGTCACAAGTCAGGGTGTGTCCAGAACAACTTCTGCAGGGAGCAGAAATCCCATTTGAATCCCACAGGGCTGTGGACAGTGCCAGCAGTAACAACACTGAGTTTGATGCAGCTTTCCATTTCTGGAGCTTGGAGAAGCCCACAGTGATTAACCAGCCAAATCTGCTTTCAGAGAAGCAAAAATTTCCATTTTAGAGCATGGAAGAGGTGACTTGAGTGCCCTGATGTCAAGCAGCCATCAGCACAAGGCAAGGAGACAGGCCTGTGAAACACAAATGTGTCTCTTAAGGTCACATCCACAGGACCATTCAGGTTTTGTCACTCTTTCTTTGTTCCCTGGTTACAAGAAAAATGTGATTATAAATCTGCCACTGTCTGTCCTGCTCTGAGCTGTGTGGCTGCAGGAGATTGCAGTGGGGTTTATCCCACCTGACAGGTACAGCAATGCTCACGCAGAGATGGTGATGGTCTACTGAGCTGTTGTTTTTAGCAGCTTCTTCACCAGGACACCAGGTGGAGGGATGATGTTGTCAGCCATCCCCAAAGAGTGTGGTAGAAGAACACAAGGTCAATGAGCCCAAAGTCATGGCCACAGGAGTAGCCAAGGTCTTGTTTTCTCATACAGTGAATGAAAGGTCCAGAGGAAGGGGTGTTCCTCGGCATAATGAGCTTCTTTGGCAGGTGATTTGGCAGGTGATTGGTGTTTGTTATTTGCACACAGGGGTACCAATCTGTGGTAAAACCTCCACTCAGTAATCTGTACCCAGATATCAGCCATCCCTTGCAGATTATAGCCAAGACAACAACCTGTAAGAGGAAACTCTGGGAAAGAATTAATGGATGTTTACTGAGGAACAGTAAAAATGTAGGAACATTACCCAGACCTTCCAACAGTCCCAGCTTGTCACAATACAAGTTTTCTGGAGGTCCTCACCAACAAGCTTTCTCAGCATTAGCAGGAGGTAAACGTGTGGGAGAGGAAAGAAATCTCTTAAAAATCAAATTACCATGCAAAACAGAAGACAAGGAATATACTGCATGAGAGAAATCTTCAGGTGTAGAGCTGCCAGTATGCAAAAGTGAAATTAATTCTCTATCAAACATCAGTACATATTTCAAATAATGTTGAGTTTGCATTTTCAGTTATTTTCTCTTCCCTTCTTTCTTTCTTCCCCAGTTTTGCCTCTAAATTTCTTCTTGGTAAATATTTCTCCCTGTTGCTTAGATAACCGTATCTGATTGCAGAGGCTTGAAGCATAACCTGTGATGAAAGACTACCTGAGGGATACAGGAGCGCGTACACCACAGGGGTGTGGACATAAACCCCTGAAATATGCTGGCAGTATGACCAGAGTTGTTCTACCTGTAGGTTAAGTCAAGTTAAGAACTTGCTTTCTGGCTGCACAGAGGATTAGACCATTTCAAGAACCTCATGGTTCCTGAAAAACTAACAGAACTCTTGGCTTGAGATGGGGCTGAGCCTGCATGTTGAAGGGCTGGGGGGAGGCTGACCCCTCCCCACCTCCTCTGAAAAGTGATGGTGACCCTCTAGCCTGATAGTGCAGCCGCAGCCAGGACAGTGGGAGAAGGTCAGCCCTATCAGCCAGGATGGGGGCTTTTGCTCCAGGTGGGCTTTTCAGCTTAGGGCCGGCACCATTGCAGCAGATGCAGTTCCTGCATCTCTGCCTTGCAGACATCAAAGCCATCAAAGCACAAGGTCCCTGATGGGCGCAGGGTGATGGGCTGCAGTGGTCAGTTGGTGCACTGACTGCCCTCTGGCACCAGCCGGCCTTTCAGGGCGGGTTTACATCGAGGCAGTAGAACATGTCTGCCCAGGGCGCAGGCGATGAGGCCTGTGATGAGTGGATGACTAATGGCTCCAGACTGGACTAGTTTGTGCCAGGGTGGCCTCACTACATGCTGCCAAGACAGGTCCCTGCCACACCGGTGAGCAGGAGAGAAGGAGCGGAGGGCAGGGTGAGAAAAGTCTCCACTTCCTCAGAGATGCTGAGCAGGGGTCTCACCTCCTCTTCACATGTGGGGAGGGCTTAGGTTTTGTGTAGGAAAGAAATAACAAGAATGTACAGCTGCAGCAGGAGAACTGGCACTTCTTCCTGCACAGCAGCTTCATACAGAACCATATCAAAGTTATTTACAAATGCCAAGCAAAGCCCAAGGCATGGCCGTGCAATGCTGTTCATGCGTTTGCAGGATTTTACAAGTGCTGGCTGTTGATAGATGTCCCCTTTGAAAAACCAGGGCTGTTTGGGTCACCTGGATTATGTGTAAATCTCTGCAAACAACACAAAAATTCAGAGAAAGTCAAATCAAAACCAGCTCCTACAGTACATTTATAATCCTGTACATTGTGGATAGAACAAGCAAAAGGTCATCTTAAAGTAGCCAAGTGCTTCAATAAAAATAAGTGATTAAAAAAACTTCAGCTAATAAGAACTAATGAAAAGTGTTTTGACAATAAAAACTGGCATGATTTCTGTGCCAGGCTCCTGATTGTTTGATGCCCCTCAGCTGGCAATGCTGGAGTGGTGCCTGGGTCTGTGCATCCGCTTTCTGATCGCACAGCTCTTCCAGAGCAGCCCAGGCAGGGTCCATCCTGCTCCATGCGCAGCTGGAATGTGGACTGGCACGGTTGGAGAGCATCTCTCAGTGGATAACTTGAGGATTTGAGAGGTGCAGGCATTAAAGGGAACTCCTGGTGGAATGCTGTGGCCATAGACATGGTGGTTTTAACACTTAGAAGCTACCTAATGCTTAATGCCTCTACCTTTGGCTGCGTACCTCTGACATTAATGCAGGTGTCAGTAAAATGACATAGTGTGTTTAAGCTTTCCTTGCTGTTAATCAGGACAGGAGCAGTAGCTTTCTGCAGGTTAGTAAAAACCCTCACTGCAAACTCATACTAACTCGGCTCTCCATCAGGTATTAGAAGATCATGAGATGGTATCTGTGTTTTTTCAGGCTTTGGGACCCAATGTTAATGCTGAAATTCCTTGTGGTGAGGCAATTGCTTGGGCTGTGCAGCGAAGTGGCTGCCAGCAGTGGCACAGAGTGCAGGGCTCCAAATGGCTCTGTGTTTGTGCAACAGCAGTGGGTATGCACAGCAAGGAAGGACTCTTTCCTCATAAGCATGGGGCTGAGGCCTTGGCTGTAGGTTGCTGCTGGCAGGGAATGCACAGCTCCCAGCCCTGGGAGGGAGTGGGAGCGGGATGTGACTCACAGCCCAGCCCAGGCTTCCCTCCATGCTGGCCACAAGTGCCGGGCAGCAGATTTCAGGGAGGAGCAGGAGGACAAAGCCATTTGTCCACTCCCTGCCCTCCACCCATTCACTCTCTGCTCATCTAGACAGGGCTGAAAATAACAGCATGCAAGAGCAAGGGCAATAGGTGCAGGCAGCCTGGGTGGGAGGTCCACACACGCCAGAGATTGCTTTGGTCACCACCAAGCTTGATGTGGGTCACCCTGGCGCAGCAGCAAATTGATCGGAGAAAGACTGTGAGAAGACAAGCGGGCTCTTCACTCCTGTAACAGAAGTGAGCATCGATTTGGTGTGGTTTCATACAGGCTAAGATATCTGAATTCATTAACTAGGGTGCCTGGTCCTGGTCTGGACACAGCGCTTGCAGAACTGGACAAAGTGAGGAGTGTTCAAGGTACACAGAAGTTAACAGAAATATAGACTAAGGGACTGAAGAGGCAAAACTGGGAAACTTGGCTCATTTAGTCCAAGAAAAGGGTATTAGAAACAAAGGTGACAATAATCCTCTAACACATAAAACCTTCTTGAGGAGATGATGATTTTATATTAGCTCTGGAGACAAAGACATGAAGAAATCAGTTTTCCTTCTGCAACAAAGAGTGTTTTGACTGGCTACTAGGGAATATTTCCAAGATGTACAAGGCGTGGAGCATGGGGAGAGGCTGGAGAATTCTTTTCCAGAGAGACTTTTCAGAGTCCTTAGACAAAACTCCCCATGATGTTTCCTGTGCTGAGGGCGCCTGCAGGTGGAGGTCCCTGGCAGGCAGGGGGTGCCTCAAAGCAGAGGGGACACACAGCATTTCTGCTGGGTGCCTTCCTGGTTTACACTTCATTGCCTGAAACGTGGCATTTAGTATTCCCAGCAGGAGTCATAACTTGGCTTGAACAAGCACTTGATAAGATCCATAAAGCTGAACACAGATTACTGCTCTATAAGAAAGTGTTGAACACCAAGTATGCCCCACTTTCTATGATCTAAATTGTCTAAGTGCAATTCATAACACATCTGGAGCCAACTGTTTCCATCTACTTACAGGCAATGTTAAATGAGATACTGTTTTAATTTTGCTGAGCCAGACAGAGATAATACCCCCAGGAAACAATTTAAGTCTGTAAAAAACAGAAAGGAAGGTGTAGGTTGCTAAGTGATAATGATTCGCAAAACATAAATACTTACACAAAGGAAGTGATTAATTGAGGACATTCTTTTCATATGGTCTATATTATCTTTTCAGCTGCAGCCCATTATGCACCCTCATCTCCCAGCATACTCTGTATTTGTGTTACAACCAATCCTTTTATTCTGCAGGGCTTTTTCAAACTTACTTCTCTAATTTACTCAGCCTTCTGCCTGCTGCCACCACCCTCGCTCTGCAGAATAACACCCATAGACCCTGTCCCACACCAGATTTGCACTGCAACGCCAAAGAATTGTTCCATGTACCAGTGTCTGTTCAACATGGGTGGCTGAGCCACATCCTCATTTGCGATCATCCATGGACGAGCTGGTGGTGCATAGCCCAGCTCCTGTGAACATGGCATCTACCTGTTCTTTACGAACTCCTGCTGCTGCATGGCAACGTTTCGACCTTTCTCTTAGATGAAGACACTGGAGATGAGAGGCTGTAAATCCCCTCCAGTCTGGCAAAACCAGTGTTTGCAGGGAGATGGGGAGTGTTGTCACTAGTTTAAATATGGGTGTTATTTATACTGTGTGACCAAGAGACAGCATTCAGATCTTCCAAAGGAATACCTCTCCCAGCCCCAAAATCATAGAATCATAGGATCATAGAATGGTTAGGACTGGAAAAGACCTTGTAATCATATAGTTCCAATCCCCCTCACATGGGCAGGGGCACCTTCTACTAGACCGGGTTGCTCGAGGCCTTGTCCAGCCTGGCCACATCTTTGCCACATAATGCAACATCTTTGTTCACAAAAATGACAAGCACAGGAGCTCCACAACTCATTTGCTGCCATCAGTGCTTGACCTCAAACAGTGGCCTAAAAGTTTGCCAACTCTTGGAAAATTGCAGTCACTTTTTTTTTTTCTTCGTTATGACACTGTGGTCATTTGGATGTCTGCATGATTCACTGCTTTCCCTGGAAGGTTCCTGCAAGGAACGAGCATGACCAGCCCCTGGCATCCCCATCTCCCTGCCTGGCTGTTGGGGGTGACCAGCTCTTCCTTGTTCACTGCTGCCTTTAAACTGATGTGACTCCACTGACAGCTACTTTTGAATTCTTTCCATACTGACCTCATCATATCCCTAAGGAAGCATTGAGGTGACCCTCCACAAATCAGGGAAGTGCAGTAAAACCTGCCCAAGTGACTCTCTGTACTCTGTCTGGTTTTGGGGAACTTTTCTGGTGCTCCAGTAGCCTTTTCCCATCAGCTGTACAGCCCTGTCCTGCTCTGGAGCTGTTTTCCCATTCTGTTTCCTCATGTGTCACAGCCTCAGTGTTGACACTAATCCCTCCTGATAAGCTCCCTGGTTATTTCAACATGGTAGTCCTTATGTTGGGATGGACTGTACAGTTTTGTCCTTCATCCAAGTGCTTATTCCACACTCCCTGCACCTTCACAGTGTTTGTTCCCTTAGGACTGGTGTTATTGGCCTACATTCCAGTGTCTTGACTTTATTTCCCATTTTCTTCATGACTTCCGCTTTCTAAAAGCTATGAGTATCCACAGTGATTTCTTCATTACTTTGTGCAATAGTGATCTCAGCAGCTCTGGCTTATTCCCACCTTTCCAGGAATGGTACTATTTTATTGCTTGCATAGCAAGCTTACACCTATCTGCGATCATAGAATCATAGAATCATAGAATAGTCTGGGTTGGAAGGGACCTTCAAAGCTCATTTAGTCCAACCTCCCTGCGATGAGCAGGGACATCTTCATCTAGACCTGGTTGCCCAGAACCACATCCAGCCTGGTCTTGAATGTGTCCAGGGATGGCGCATCCACCACCTCTCTGGGCAACCTGTGGCAGTGTTTCACCACTTTCATTGTATAGAATTCTTTCCTCACATCCAGCCTGAATCTCCCGTCTTTTAGTTTAAAACCATTAAACCATTAGTGTAACCCATTTAGTTTAAACCCTCGTGCTATCACAACAGGCCCTGCGATGCCACCACAACTCTGTCTATCTGGGGTCACTTCCTTGAATATTTGTCTTGCTGCTTTTCTTACAATGACCTGAAATGCTCCCAAGATACCACTTTGGAAACAACCTTCTCAGAGCTAGCCTTTACTTACTGGGATCAAGTGTCACCCCACTTTTTTCTTGGTCTTCCTCTTGGTCTCTTCTGTTAGATAAACTAATGTTGGCTGCATGAGCATTGGGTGTATGCTTATATTAAGCATTAGGCAATGTTGTGTATTTTAGTTGGGTTTGATTTTCATGTTTATAGGGATGAAGGATTTCTGATTTGTACTAACTATATCTGCATCATCTCCAAGAGATGCGTATCTAACCATCCCTAAAAGAGCTCAAAGACCTTTGCAGTTGCTCATAAATAGCTTGTTCAGTTGCTTAACTTACACTTAGAAAGACTTCTTTTAAAAAGCTGAGCAGCAGATCAAGCTCTCTTGATGCTTGTCTTTTCACCTAGGATGAACTTTGTATAATCTTGTAAAAGCTTGAAAAATACTTCTTAATCTCTTTCCTAAGCAGTGAGCCCAAGAGTGTAGGTATGTATGTGAGGATGGTCTCCATGCCCACCAAAAGGAATAAAGCTCATAACCAAGTGGACAGTTAAAATAACTGTCAGCTAAAGTCGTGGGCATTAAAAGGAGGAGATGTGGAAGCATGAGCAGCAGGTGATACATCTGCTTGGCCTCTCACTGTCTTAGGGTGTCAGGGGTTTGGTCTCCAGTCAAGCTTTTCTGACTTGCCACGCTCAGGGCTTAGACCGCCGCTTGAGTAAACAACCTCTGCCAACATGTCACCCTCAGATCAGGCTCCTGTGCAGCCCTTGCAGCTGTTCCCTGCCACTTCTAACCTGTTTCCCTTGGGAGGGTGGATCACCTGATAGCCGCTGGCCTGCACCAGAGGGAAAAACGGGAATGCAGAGATACAGTTCAGCAGTGAGTGGGCAGCTGAAAAATCAGGGTGACTGTCAGGGCCTCCAGACAGGCAGGGATTAAAGTGTAAAAAGATGGGGTAGAAAGGCAGGAACTGTGTAAGGCCACAGATGCAAAAACAGGGCTGCTAGGAGAAAGCACACCGCGTAAGAAGAAACAGCAGAAAGATGCAGTGGGAGTGGGCCAGGACCATTGCGCATCTTCCAGGTTAGTGAAGAGAGACACTGACATGGACCTGAGGATGACCCACTGCATCCTCCCTCCATCCCAGGCTGCGCTCGGCGTGTTTTTCAGCCCGAGCTATCTGCTGTGCTGCCTATTAGGTATTGCCAAAGGTGAAAATGTACTGTCATAAAATTCTCCCTAATAAATCCACCTTAATGAAGTCAGCTTTCAATTTAGTTGTGGAGACTGTACTTTCTCCACCCAGCTACTGTGGTTTTTCCAGGTATGTGAGCTGGAGATTTTAACCAAGGATGGAGTTTGTGCAGCTGTAGCTAGTTCCATATCCAGCCTGAGAAAAAGACTTACAAAAGCAGAAGCATGTATTAAGCATTTCATAATTTCCCTCAAAGGGAATAAAAACGAAGAACAGGTGTCACAGATTTGCTAAAATTTGTTTTCTCCAGGGGAAATTGTGGGATATACCACAAAAACCATGTGAAAATAATAGCTCAAGTAACAAAAAGTAAGGACTCCCTGAGAGAACTATGTTTGGAAGGACGGTATTTGCCAAACAGGCCTCAAACCATCAAAAATATAACTCACTGCTACAGAATATAAAGAAAGAATATGAAGGGCGAGCTGGAGGGAACAGGGGCACCAGTAGGAGTGATAATGGTGAGGGCATTGTGCAGCAGCCTGGTACATCCACCCTATGTATCGCCTGCAGTGGGGTCCCCAGTGCTTAGGAAAGACGTAAGCAGTTGAAAAAGCAGCTAACTGGAACCAGGGGGTGAAAGAGCTGCCCTGGGAACCTAGAAAGGGGACATAATGTCCTCCATTACAGGGACCACACTCACCACCAGGTTCTACCACATTGTGCCTTCTGGGTCCAGATATAAAATCCCTGCAGTATAAAAACACCTTCTGCCAGTTACTTTGTTTTAAGGCTCATGGAGCGGTTGATCAGCAATGATCTCAACAGGCACTGAGTCAACAGATAAATACTGAGTCAGCCATAAAACTGGGAGCAGTTTCATCTTGGAACACATCATGAGATTAAATTGGACAAGCTAAACATCACTGTCAACAGCGAGGATTAGGAAAAAGGCTATGCTTGGCTCTCCATCACCAGCAGCACACAGCACTCTCCTGGGAGGCATGTGAGTCAGAGGAGATGCTGCCAATGGGCAGGTGTGCTGTGCCTGGGGACCTGCGATGTGCTGCCGGGGAATGACCAAAACAGGCCCTTGAGACATCAACCATGATCAAGCATGGTCCAGATGGCCAGAGGTTGTTCAGATCTTATCTGTTGAGTGAGAAATACCAGTATTCACCACAAATTCAGTTTGCCTGTAGAGGCTGGAGTGGGAGGCTGGTACAACATCTGGGTATCAATTAATCCCCATGTGCATCTTTGAAATTAAAGATGATCCTTGGAGCAGCTGAGAGACATCAATGATAAAGGGTCATCAGAAGAGACTAATGTGGAAACAATAGGTGAATGGACAACACAAAGAAAGGTTTAAAAAAAAAAAAGGAAAAAAAGAAATACAGCAAAGTACAATATAGGGAGTGTAGTGATAGGACAAGGGGGAATGAATTCAAACTTAAACAGGAGATTCAGGTTAGATATAAAGAAATTCTTTATTGTGAGGGTGGTGAGACACTGGAACAGGCTTTTCAAGGAAGCTGTGACTCCCCCATCCCTGGCAGTGTTCAAGGCCAGGCTGGATGGAACTTTGAGCAACCTCATCTAGTGGAAGGTGTCCCTGCCCATGGCAGGGAAGTTGGAACTTGACGAGCTTTAAGGTCCTTTCCAGCCCAAACAGTTCTATGATTCTATTATGTAACCATACGTCTGCATGAGCTTGGAAATTATGCAAAGGGTCATATATCACAAAACGGATGGAAAATACAAGGTCCTGATTCCCTCAGAGAAACTTCATGAGGAAATGTACACAAAAAGGAGGAGTTATAAGAAGCAAGCAGAGTAATGCAGTTCCAGTGCCTCCACTGAAAATAAACTTACCAAAAGACAGGTATGGACTTACTGCTAAACAAACCAATCTTCCCTTGGTGGCCAAGCTTCATACAGTTCTGGTCTTTGTGCTTTCCTACTATAAACCAGGTGATCGTGTGTTCTAGAAATCTCTCAACACCGCCTTAATTAGGCAGCTTCCAAATGATCTCTGTTGTTACACTGTATTACTCATAAATCATGACCATGGTTATATTCAAGCCCTTCTTATAGTCTCTAACATCCAGTTGTGATCAGCTCAGTCTTTTAATATAGGTTTCTGAGCCTTTGGTATGACCATCTGGAGAAGGTCCTACAACTACAGACATGGCAGAAGAGAAATATGCTGCTGCTAAGACATATATTGGTCTCATGGGAAGTACTCAAGCTTTGCTCACACTGAACTAATGTGATCTCAGATGGGTGGCAGCCAGCAGTAACCGGCATTAGGGAAAATCAAACAAGCTGCAGCAGGGATTATGGAGCAGAGAGCCTGGACCTAGGACAGATGGACCTCATTTACCTTTTGCAGGTAATTATCTTGGAAGGAAAAATTGATTTTACAGGTGAATAGTCCAAGCCTTTAGCCTGGAAGGCAGATGAATGAGGATGAACTATTAACATTTGTTTTTAGCTATGCAGCAGGCTGTGGCTGGGCTTCCTATGAGCTGGGCAGATTGTCCATTTAAATGTCACAGCCAAAACTCCTTTGCTACAGAAGTAGGGCAGGAAGCCAGCAAAGACAGATGTGGGCCTAGAAAATGGAACAAACCCCAGGATTTCGGGCAATGCAAAGTCCTTTTGTTGACATTCAAGAAACTCATTGGCAGGTTACAGGAGAGGTGGCTACTGGAAATCACTTTCTTTTGCTCTGCATATGCATGGGGAAAGGATTGTCAAAAGGGTGGACAGTGCAGTGATTACCTGAGGCAACATGCAGCAACTGCTGCCTGGAGAGCTGTCATGGCAAGTGTTTTGGCAGGGGGTGCAATGAGCTGGTAGGGCACTGCTCTTCCAAGGTAGCACCCTGCAGAGGAGTCAGGACGGTAATTTGTATAAGAGCCTTGAAAGCAAAGCTATGTACAGACACAGTGAGCGCTGTTCACGCAGTGTACTGCGGCAATGCTAACACGTACTTCACTTTAATCCCTATCTAACGGTTTTCCTTACAATAAACTATACAAAGATCAGATTAAAACATAAATTCCTCTTATTACTGAATGAAGCATGATTTTATTTCTAGTAATATGAATAATACCTGCATCTTGTTAGAAAATTCATATATTTTTCTCTGGTGACATATTCTTACTTCTAATAGATTTTGTTTTGTAAATGGAAGACTAAAGAAGTATGGTGGTGTCTCAGCAACTGAAGCTATATTCAGACTTTAAAAATCCATCAGACTTCTGTAATCACCCTTCACTATGCACTGACACAGATCTTGATAAGGGGGAGATGATGTTTGTAATTAATTTTTCTTCTTAGGAAAAGCAAATGCAAATGCAAAGAACATTTCTGGTTTATAGAATTGCACAATGCAACTTCACGCTACTCCATAAACTTCTGTACAATACAGATCGGGCACAGCCACTGCCCATTTGGTTAAATTGCCTGGTTATGCAATTCACTATTCCCACTACTCAGGGGTGTTTGAAATGGCACAGTTACATCTTTCCATTACTGCATGGGTTTGAAATGGCATTGCTGAGTAATATCAGAAAATCTGGTTTTGTGGTCCTCTGAAATGCGGAAAGCTGTGCACTTCTTGGTCTGTTGCCCTTGTGGTATAGTGGTAATTCCAATAATTTAAGTGCACAGAAATTCTTTATTACTACTAAGAACTCAATAGACAGATTACATCCCATTAAGTTTTTAATTAGAGCTTAAAAAGAAGATACAAGCTCCACAGCAACACAGCTGGGGGTAAAGCTGACTGGTAGCTTTGCTATAGCAGTGCAGGAGCAACGCACACGTTCTGAACTTGTCTGTGCTACATGGAGATGGCCACAGTGTTCATGGAGGCCTCTGCTGCAGTGGACCACAAGGCAATGGTAAACCATTTCCACTGGTAGTGAAGTTTTAATGCATAAAGAATTACTGGGCAAGACAAGTTAAAAAATATGCATTAAAAAAACCCTCTCTTTCAGAAGAACCAGTTGCATCAAGGCAGTTCCTGGAATCTCCTAAATGACAACCTAATTTCTTCAGTAATATCAGAGTGACAGCAAGGATTTTCCAGGCTCATCACTTTCTCCCTTGGCTGCAAAAAAAATGTCTCCGTTGTATTTGTTATGAGTATTATTATCTGCTTAAGCAGACAAAGAACAAACCACAATGGCTTCATATGGAAAGTATGTACTGTTACGATACTGAAAGAATTACTGCAACACCTGATGTTAAACACATAACAAATGCAAAGGAAGGTTCTCACAATGTTTTAAGTTACAGAAGCTTTAAAATGCTTTCTGCTGGAAAACAGCTCCGGTGTGCTGACAAGGAGGTGCTGGACCCTTATGGAGGCCTTGGGCAACCCATTACTACTGTAACAATAGACACCATCTAGGCTTAAGCTGAACAGTTCAAACAACCAATTTAGGGCAAATTTACAGCTGTATTTTATAGCATCTTTTAAAAAAGTAGGTCAAGGTTCTGTGCAAAGCTTTCCTGTATCCACATGCAGCTATGGGCTCTTGAGCCTCCCACGTTAGACTTTCGTTTTACTCATAGATAAAAAGTTTCTGGATGATTCTGCATCTTACACATCTCCACTTCTTGTGAATACAGGTATGAAATCCAGGTATCTGGAAGAAGTCTACAAAGCCATGGATTAAAATCTCCATTCCACATTCAGGTTCAAGAAAAAACCTCATGCGCACTAAGTGCCATTTTATTCCAGGTGTCCCTCCACTTCAGCAGTTGGTGAGGGCCAATCATTCCTCGCTGAAGGAACAGAAATCATCAGAGAAGGAAAAATGCTGAGGAATCTGTAACCCCATGAAGCATTTCTTTTAATATACATTAAGAAAATAAGTCATGCTGTTTTCTAGCAAACTAGAAAACAAAGTGGTTTGATGTGTTTCAAAACTCCACTGGAAACAGTGCTCTTACCAACAGCTTTCTGTGGAATTCACTCCACTCCCATAGGAGCGGTGCAGGTTTTTCCTCGCAGCCAGAAGGACGCTGTTTCTAAAGACATCTTATGTAGTACTACTACTAGAGTATCGCACTGAAACACAGAAGTTAATACTTTCATCATTAAAATATTTTATTCATAAGGAAATAGTAAAGATGGAGGCAAATATTTGATGACATGATTGAGTTTTAAAATATCTCAGGATAAACAGAAGCAATGTGAGCTAATTCGTTATGACAATGTCATATACTCAAAGGAAAACACATCTAATCACAAAAGTAATTGGAACTTTCGATGGCCTCGTCTGAAATATAGAAACATACATAAAATGAGGAAATCAGCCCCATAATCAATTTATTACTGCTTAATAAGGCATAAGGATTGAGGACTGACCTCCACAACTTCAGATGTCTGAACACAAGTTGAGCCAGTCGCTGTGGCAATAAAAAGCAATAGAAGAAACCTGACAATTTTAAGTCTGTATCAGGACAAAATAAATTGAGTTTTCAAATTTTCCTCTCTCTCCACTGATTATAAAGGAGCACAGGACAGCCTCTGCATTATGCTTCCCACCTCACACTTCACATCCAGAGATGTGTTCTCGGCCCACTACTTATGTCAAGCAATACAATTTATCTTGCATCTCTTTCATGGTAACCCAAGCAGAAGTAAGTAGTATTGGTATGTCTGCACAGATATTTCTGCTGTTTAGTTCAAAATGGTAGCAAGTTTCAGCAACTTGTGTGCTGCACCCTCTGTAAATAACTTAAGCACGTGGGTGAAGTGCACTGTTTTGAGTTATTCTTACTATCTGCATAATGCCCCAAGGTTCCAGCTAAGATCAAAGTCCAACTATATTACAGGGTACATACATTCATAATAACACTGCCTGCTGTGGACCAAACACACCACTGCAGCAACTGAGGATATTACTACTTCGATGTGTATGTATATTGTGCCCCTGTATGTGGAGATGTGTCTCCTGTAGGAAGGACAGCAGTAAAGCATGAATGCTACATCTAAGCTGCTGCATCTTTCCTTCTGTAGGGGAACAGAATAGCAGATACTTGAGATCCCTTCCGCTACAGCTGTGAACATTCACTACAGCTGAGTCCTAAAGTAGTAGTTCTTGCTTCAGACAATGTACAAAACAGGCATGGCAACAGAGAGGTGAACTTGAGTCATCCAAAGATGACTCAAGACAGTCATGGGAGTACCTTGGGATAAAGTGCACACCAATTCACTACACCATACTGTCTCCCAAACTAGCTATTAAATCAAAATATCTTATTTCTCACAGACCAGTCTTAAAAGGGGGTACATACTTATGCAGCAATGCCAGTGGTCAGCATCAAACATCTGACTTAAGCTGGAGGTAAAGTCATGGGGTACCAAGTGCATGGTCTTAAAGACCAAGTGGATCTCTGCTGAGTCTTACAGAAACAGGGGTAAGGGATGAAGGGGGAATTCTGCTTTATTTACTCACAGATTATCATACAGGTACAGAAGTGCCAAAGGGAGGGAAAGGAGGAGTAATTATTTCCCCCACATCGTGGAACAGCTACAAATACCAGCTGAAGTCACCCTTACTGCTGTTGAGCTCTCAGCTCACTGGCCAGTGAATCTACTCTTTACTCAGTACAACCTTCTATCTACAGTCAGTGCTTTACAAATTAACCTCGCTGTTGCAGTGACCAGCGGGTGAGGGCTTATTTTCTTCAGTGACAAACAGGTGATGTTTGCCTATTTCAGATCCCTGCATAAGCAAATACTGTTCAAGTGCTGAATTCCTAAGCAAGCTGAAAAATGCATTATTTAAAACATGATTGTGTTCCAGCATTGCACGATACTAATATTGCTAAAACTACTAATGCTTACACATCTAATGCATATATAGTAATCTGATAAATTTTAACTGAACTTTATAGTAGCTGTTTCCAGTTATTCATGAATTACATCATGACAAATTTGGACCAAATATTTCATTGGTCTCTACATTTTTGCATATCATTGGTTGCACATTCAGTCTCCTCTTCTGCATGACTAAGAATTTCCTATTTTTTAATGAAGATCTGCTCTTCATTTGGTCTCTCCTGTTAGACAAGGTGCACCTCAGTCAGATTTCATTTGTTTTTTCAGTTTGGAAAGACCAGCAAGACATTCATCTCTCCATTTTCTCCTGGCATCCAGGACTTTGGGAACAACTGGAATTTTCTCAGACATTGCCTGGAACAGAAAATTTGAGATGATTAAATCTCTCATTCTGAGTAAAAAGCTTCTCACCAGCATTGTCTTTGTGCTTGCCCTGTATCAGACCACGTAGCCATCCACGCAAACAGTAAGTTAGTCTATCACAAGCAATAGGCCACTAATTCTTTACATGGGTGACTGGAAATGAGCTAACCTGTATGAGAAGAGGAGTGCTGTCACATGGAGAAGGTTGGCCTGAGTGTGGCAATGAAGGTGCCTACAGAACAAAGTGTAAGCCTCTTCTCTTGGTTTGCCCCACACAGCACTGTCCAGTCTATCTGATAATAACTTATTAAGTAGGAATGAGGCAACCTGGCCATTTATGTGGCTGAAAATGTGCTCTAAACCAAATTCCTTTGTGTGTGTTTAAAGCTCTGATCTCTCTTATGGCTCCTAATAAATGTAATGAGGGATACCATGTTTATTAAAAACACTTTGCATTAGGAGTGCCACTTATAAACAAAATGACAGGGGAAGACACATAACAAACCCACAATTATAATTTTTGTTGTTTATTGGAATACAGGGGAGAAAGCACAGTACTCCTGAGGACACAAAGGTAAAGTCTGAACAAGATGTTAAAATCTGAACAAGATAGCATACAAAGATGACATTTAGAACAAAAGGGGGTGGAGGGAAAGTTTTTCTGAGTGTACAGCTGAAGTTGCCTTAGAAGAGCCAGTTAAATGTATCACTGGAAGGAGAACAAGAGGTAGTAAGCTCTGGCCAGGGTACCCTGTCACAGATTTTCTTTCAATGAAAAAAAGCTGTTTTGAGAGTGCAGGTAGAGATCACATAGTCATCTTTGCTAAAATAGTACCTAAGGTGTTAGGCTTAAAAGGCAAGTGTTGAGAAACTGGGTAAAACCTGAAACTGCTACCAATGACTGGCAAGCTGCAGTCAATCCAGAAAAAAAATCAGGGAGAGGGACAGAGGTGTAAGATAAGAAATGCTTAATGTTTTACTCTTAAGAAGGGATTCTTGCAAGCCCATCTTTGGCATTGAAGACTGCAGATAATAAGAGACACACAAACAGATGCTGAAGTGGAATCCAGTGGAACCCAAGCTGTTTCATATCAGTTAAAAGCTTCTAATCGTGAATAACTCCACATTATTGACTGTTACTATAAGCACTATATATTGCTTAAGCATAAAGATCTTTTTTAACATAGCTGATGTTAATTGCATTAACATAAATAGGAACAAAAATGCTATCTTCCAGAGAGACTGTCTTCATATATGGAATTAATCTCTGACTGCTTATCAGGAACAATTTAACACACACTTTAGTTTTTACTGAAGCATTAAAAAAGGGAACTATGAAAAGGCAGAGTTAGAATATGACAATACTTCAACTAATTCCTGTGGCCAAACAAAACAGCCTATATACAGTCAGTATGAATAAATGGTGGGCTTAGAAATGTTAATGGATAAACCAAGTCTCAATCCAGTATAGCACTTAAACATGATTATATTTAACCACGCAAGTAACCTTACTGGACTGCTCACATGCTTAAATTAAATGTGTATTTGAATGCATTACACACTGGAACTCTAGTCTGTAAAGTACAGAAAACCGAGAAAAAGAACATCCAGAAGAAAAAACCTATAGGGTTTATGCAGCAATATGGAGGTAGACACAGAAAGAGAAGTAATGTAGGAAAGGAAGCTTGGAAATGTGCATATTATGGTAGAGGACACAGGACAGAACTGGTAAGAAACAGTGTGGAGGATTTAATGTCAATAACCCATAGTTGTTAGGAGTTGACTCCTCTGTCTAGTAATAATGTTACTCAGCTGCTAGATCCATTTCCACTGATGTACATCAAAGTGCTTTCACAAGAGACTTGCATCCTGCTTGCTGGTCTTCTTGTTTAAAACACACATTCACACAAGAAATACAGACTGCAGGTACCTCGAACACTAAACTGAAATGCTACAAATGTTAAAAGCTAAAGTTCTTTGTTCTGAATGTTACTGTATTTATTAACTTTGTATTTACCTGACTGATTTTCTGTTCAGCTTCACCTGAAAATTCTGGAACTGGTCCAAAGGTGTTCAGAACAAGTCTCATACCTTCACAGTATCTTTCACAATAATTTGAAATACCTACAGATAAGAGTGAAAAATTACATTCAACAGAAATTCCTACTTAAGTTCAGTAAGCCTGCCTGTGCTTAAGCAGGATATAAAGTAGAGTCCCCCCAAAAAAATGTGTGCTTTTATGACTAAGACACCTAAATGTCATCAAGGAAAACGGTATTATATCTACCACATTTCCACTAAGGTTCATGCAAAAATTATTCAGGACATGCCTTCATTGCAAAACCAATTAATGTTACATATTAGCAGGCAACGCTATGTGAGAGGTCCAGTAGGCAACCGTGGATATACTTGTGCTCTGTCACTTGAGTCCAGAGAGCTTCCCCCCGGTGTCCATGAGAAAAGTGCTCTCACCTCTCCTCCTGTTCAGTATGTGTCATATCAGTTGAAGCATTCACAGAATCACAGACTTCCTGTTTTATTTGTATTAATTAGCCTGCAGTATATCAAGAGCAACACAGCTCAGCGGATAAGGGTCAAAGGCGTGGAGACCCAGGTGGCCTCCAGTGAGGAGAATGGCTTAAGGAGGAACAGATGGAACTTGCAGATCAACATTTTGTATCACAACTAGGGTCAGCTACAGGATTTGGCTTTTATGACCACAGGGCCCTCTCTGATGGTTAAGCACTGCTTTGCCAAAAACCTGCCTAATCTGGTAATAAAAGCTTTATACTAGGAACGCTGGAAAAGTGAGATTACGAAGTGCAGGCAAGTGAGGAAGGGGTTATACTGGGGTAGAAAGAAAGGAGTGCATGGTAAAAGCTGTAAAAGAAGCCTCAAGGAAGTATAAAAGAAGGCAGGAGTCCACTTCTAGTGTATGTGCACAAATGCACGCAGCCTGAGAAACAAGCAGGGGAAAGAAGAGCTCCATGTGTGGTGACACAGCTATGACATTGTTGGTCCAATTGAGGTGTGGTGGGATAGTTCACACAGCTGGAGTGCTGCAGTGGACAGAGACACACTTCAGGAAAGACAAGGAGGGGATGTGCTATCTCTGTAAAAGAGCAGCTCAGATGTATGGAACTATTCTATTGGATAGGTGACTGGCTGGGTGAAAGCCTGTGGGTCAGCAGCAGTGGAGGGGCCAGTAAAGGACAGCACCCTCCAAGGGCAAGAACAATCCATTCTGATACTGGGAAGACAATTAAATACATCAAAAGTTTGGCTTGGATGAGCTCCCGTGCAAAAACGCAGCATGCAGGAGGCAGAAGAAAGGACACGCTGTAGAGGAGAAATTTAAAAATACTGCCTAGACATGCAGGGATGGTGTCAGGAAAGCCAAAGCTCAGCTCCAGTTTAGACTTGCAAGGATGTCAAGGTCTACTGTTACATTAGCAACAGAAAGCTGAACAAGGGAAGTGTGGGCCTATTGCTGAATGGGTGGCTGATTTAGTGACAGGAGAAACAGGTGAAGCAGAGTTACTCATTGCTTTCTTTGCTTCAGTCTTTATTGACAAGGTCTCCTATGGCTTTGTGCTTAGAGGCAGGGTTCAATGAGAAGAGCTATCAGCAGTAAATGACGACCTAGTCAGTGACTATCTGCAAGAACTCAGCCCCACCTGAGACCATGGGACAAAACAAGCTATATCTAAAAGCATGAGAGAAATGGCCCATTGCAAGGCTGCTTTTTACTGTATTTTAAAAATCATGTCAGTCAATGCATCAATGTCATGATTTGTGATCCCCAGATGACTGAACGCAAATATTGCACACATCTTCAGAAAGGTCAAAAGAACAATACGGGGTACTATAGGCCAAGTAAACTCACTTCTATCCCAGAGAAAATAAAGGCGCAAGTCCTCTGGAAACAAATTTCTGGGCATAGGAATAAAAAGAAAATGATTGTGACAGTCAGCATGTAGTCACCAATGGGTACACCATGGTGTAAATCCTGTTTGACTGACCTCGTCTTTTGTGATAAAGTCACTGGATTTGTGGAAAATAGGAAAGTAGTGGATATCATTTACCTCAGCTTTACAAGGGCATTTGATACTGATATTCTTGTATCAAAGTTAGGACATTAAGGTCTGCATGCTTGGACAGCCAGGTGGACAAAAAATGGGTTGGATCCTGAGGCTCAGAGGGTAGTGGTTAACAGGTTGGACTCTACCTGGAGGCCAGTAAAAGTGGAGTATTGTAGGAATCTATCTTGTACTGCTTAATGGCCCTTGCTCTCAAAGTCTGTGCATGACACCAAATAGTGAGGAGTGGGAGGTGGCAGGGGATGGACCAGCTGATACACTGGAGGACAGGGCTACCCTGAGATAGGCTGGAGGAATGAGCCAATACAAAACCTTAAAAAATTTAACAAGGACTAATGCAAGACCCTGTATCTCAGAAGGAAGAGCTCCTTGCAACAACACAGGCTTGTGAGCCCTGAGAACTCCTGGTCCTGAAGCTGAATGTGAACGAACAGTGTGTCTGGCAGCAAAAAGGGACAACAACATCACAGGCTGTGTTAACAGCACAGCCAGTAGATTGAAGGAAGTGATTACCCCCTTTATTCAGCACTCATTAGACTGCATCCAGAATACTGCATCCAGTTTGGGATTCCCCAGTACAAGAAAGACATTGACAAACTGGAGCAACTTCAGCCTCCACCAAAATGGTAGAGGCTGGAGCACTTGCCCTGTGAGGAGAGGCTGCAGCAGCTGGGCTTGTTCAGCCTGGAGCAAAAATGGCTTCGGGGGAACCTTAACAGCAGCTCCCCAGTGCCTACAGGAAGGTCACTGAGCAGATAGAGCCAGGCTCTTTACAGTTGTTATATGTCAGGAGGACAGAAGACAACAGGCACAACTTGACACAAGAACTTGCAACTGGATACCCAAGCACTGGCACAGGTTGTCCACAGAGGCTGTAAAGTCTCCATCTCCTGGGGTTTCCAAGACTGGATGAAACCCTGAGCAGCTTGGTCCGGCCTCGGAGCTGACCCTGCTGTGAACACCTTAAATAACACGTGGTCAGAGAACCTTAGAGCCAGTTAACTGGCAATAATGGCTAAAATGGCAAACACGTAGACTTTGGCTGAATTAGGGAAAGGTCTGGCTTTTATCAGCTCCAGTAGGAATCTCAAAAAAAATTACTGTTGAGGCACTAGAGACAAACTGGAGCGATCAATGCACCAAAAAGATGAAACGGTCATTTAGCCAGACATATACATCTAGTAGACTTTTTAGTGCCATTAACTACCACATAATCAAGAAAGGATCAGGCAGCATCTCCCACTGTACGTCAATCAGGAAGTCATGAGCTGCACCACAATAATAAACGAGCAATGACTGTCTGGCAGCTAGCAAGCTGACACCAGGAAGAATGTTGATTATCCTGATGAACACTCTAGATCTGAGAAGGAAAGTTCTGGATATCCACTAAAAGCTTGTGATAACCTCTCTTTTCTGAGAACCACAGAGACTGAAGAATGTGTGTCTTACCTCTCTTTTTATTAGATAATTATCAAAGCAAGGAGAAGAAAGATGCAGAAGACAAAGGCAAGCAGTTAGGGTCACCAACTCTTTCATGAAGACTGAGGATATCATACAAACTGAGAAGCATGAACCTGAACTGCTCGTGGGTTTATCCAACCACAAAATGCAGGAAATATAAGTGGGGTGGCCTGGCTACCACAGGAAAGAATGCGACTCAGGTCAAGAGTCATGAAACAATCTCTTTCCTGAATAGCTTGTAGATAGTTCCCTGGAATGCAATACTGTGTGATATCAATACCACAGAAGGCACACCTGTCTAACCCCCAATGGCTGAGGTTGAAAGGTGGATGAATGATGGAAACCTCTGTCTATTGACAACCATGAATCATAAACTACAACCCTTACACTACTCAACATACCTGAAATCACTGAAGTACAGGTTTTCCAAAAGACCTCTGAATGAGAGTATGGAAAACACTCTTGTTTCTGGACCAAAACCAGAAGAACTTTCAAAGGACAAATGCTTCAGAAGTATTAATTTTCCTGTAAGAAATCAGCACTCTGAAGTCATGATGACTATCAGATGAACAGCTGAAAGGACAGGAAAACATGCCCATTGCATGACAGCAACATGGAGAGACTCGAAAGTATTCAATTCTCTTTAAAAAATTGCCTGGAAACATTATTTCTTGAGTATGAGAAGAAAGGAAGCTCTGAGAAAACCAGCAGCCTTGTTGAGTAGCTTAAACTGTATCTGGTGCCAGGAGTGTGCCAATCAGCATTTAGTCAGCCTGTTTCCTTGTGTTATCTACAATATTAGTTGCTAGAACACACCCTGGTATGTTCTGGCCTTCTCCAACACAAAAAGGGAGGTCAGCTGGTCATACAGGTATATTGCTGTTCTAATTGCATGGAAATACAGTATTTTGATCAATTTTCTTGACAACCAGAAACCTGCAATTGCCTCTCGGGCTCCAAAACATCACTGGCAGGAAGTGAGATTCAGGAAGAGAAGCATTACTGTGGGATGTGGACAAGCCATGATACAAGTCTATCTCTTCACTGAGGGAGTAAGCAGAGACCATCCACCTCCATAAACACCCTGGAAAGTACTACTGGTTATCAGGGTTTGCTAACCATACTCTATCACTAGCGTAAGTGCTTGCCTGTTAAATCTTAACAGCTGGGCTCACAGACTTTGGCGCTTAAAGCCAACCCAGATGAACCTCCAGGGGATATGCTAGCCACCTCAGCAATGTTGGGAACCCAAAGCAATTCTGGATGAGACTCATGCACCAACAACATGACAATAGTATTTACATTTCATCTTGCTTATTCAAGCTTTTTCTTCTAACAGTGAGGAGTCTGAGCAAAAAGCCTGCCCCCACATTGTGCAACATCATAGAAAAGTTCCCAGATGTAGAAGCAGAAATGACTGAGGCTGAAAAGTGCAGAACTACGTGAACTTGGGTACATGCTGCTGACTCACAGCTGCTATCAGCAGCTGTTGCCAGCTGGACAATCACTACACAAAAAATGGCAACTCAGTCATATATGGCCATTCAGGCAAATCCACATGAGCAACTGGTGATAGAAGGAATGGTAAACAGAGCAGTCCCAGTTACCAGTTATTCTGGTACTTAGCTGACACAGGTCTACATCACCTAGACCACAGACAAATAGTTTGGGTTTGGTACTTTTTCAAAAGTCCTGGTGAACCTCTCAACCATCTGGTAAGCTTGTCTAGTGAGTTTTGATTCTGGTACAGTCAGGAGAAGACAGAAGACTGTGTGCCAGATATCTTTTTCATGAGCCTCAGCCTGAAGAGATAACATCAGTATCTTGGGCTGAATGCTTGGATGTGGCTGATCCATCTATCTGGTGAATATGAACTCCTGAGCTGGAAACTACCTTCAAAGCTCACTCAGCCAGCTGGTCTTGGAGATCCAGCTCCTACTGTCAGCTCACCTACAGCTTGAATGAATCAGAACAATTTCTGGGTGGGTGTATCTGACCAATGCAACAGAGATGCCAAATGCAGGCTAGGTAATACAGTTCACTCACTGCACGCAATGTATGAATAAAAAGAAGCCTTATGCATAGTCAGCAAAATAGAAAAAGGTAACACACCCCCCAGCGTTATGCGTCTAGAGAAGAGCAGCAGCATTAGCATAGTTGATGTCCACATTGTGCCTGAAATGGCAACATGCAGGCATGTATGCTGCATGCCAAGCAGGGGGTGGACACTGCAAAATCTTTCCAGTCTCAAGTGAAAGAAATACGCCAACAGTTAGAATATACACATGGTCATACTCAAAGATTAAAAAAATAATTATTTCAAAATAGCTAACTCAAGACAGCTCTCTCAGTGTGAACTGTCAGTGGAGACCAGTGCAATCTTTAACTTGGTTTCAGTAATCAAGATTAACCCTCAGCTGCCAGCTTCAAAAAGGCACTTGAGCAACGGGCAATATTGCTGGAAAAATCACTTTGCTTTTCAACTGCAAACTCAAAAATGGCAAATATTTGACTCCAGGCCTTTAGACTTAGGAGTCCTTTAGTTCAAAGGTCAGGGCTATGGCAAAGGTGGATGAGAAGAGTGTGTGGAACACAGAGAGAAGACGGAAAACAAGTATGACAGAATCCCTTTAATCCTTGCTGATATTGCCCAGGGAGCAGCTTAAGCTGGAAGAATTAGCATCTGTAAACAGCGTGAGACACACAGGGCAGCACCTGTGAGGTGGAGAAATAGGAAGATATCAAATGGGGCTGGTAATCAAGGTCTCTCCTTGCATCCAGTTGCTGTGCCCATACTGTACCCCACTATCTCCAACTGGATAAAAAGAATGACTCAAGATGCATCTGGGACAGAGAAAGAAAGGAATCAACTCACAACACAGGAATGATGATAGCTTCCTCTTGTCTATGTGGTTTATTGGCTTTCTGTGTAAACCTCTATCTTCTCTGCACACTCACCTCATCAGCGTTTGAAGGAAGGGGCTGTGGGAGAAGGCAGATGTTGCAGCAGGCACCTGAGAACCATGAACACAGGACAGAAATACTTCCGGGCAAGGTAGGAGTTCCCTGAATCCTCCTTCTACCACATATTTGCAACTGTGGCAGACAGTGGAAGAAGAGGAATGAGTAACAAAATATTCTAGAGGAATAATGACTACAGAATTACAGAGATGAAAATGGGAATTCTCCATCTTCCCTGAAAGTCCCAAAACCACTTAGTATTTCTGACTTGTTCAATATAGTTACAGGAACATGTTAGCACAAGCTAGATGAAGGCATTATGTCAAGGCTCTTCAGCTGCCCATACGTCTAGGCTCTTTATACTCCCAACAAAGGAAGAATAAGCTGCTACTTATTTATATCTTCAATGACAGTTGAGGAAGTATTCAAAATAGCTAATGAATTGTCCCATAAAAACTATTCAGGTCCTTACCTGAAGGATTTGCACTAGTGTGGTGCAAACATGGGTATCAGTGAAATGCCTCTAGTTGCATCATCAAGATGGAACAGGGTACTGATGAAGGAAAAAGAACTAAGGACAGATATTTAGCTTAAAAGCATACATAAAATGCTTCACTGCCCTGAGAAGGCCACTTCAATAAGCGAGGTTCATAAGCATAAAGGTGATGGGAATAGTTGGAAAAAGGGAGAGAAAATATGATAGTATAAAATGTAGTATGTTCATGCAATATAGCATGTAAGCATCTTTAAGTATCTTTGCTTCCTGTATGCAAAGTCTCATTTTCTCCTCTTTGTAAGAAAGACAACAGGCAGGAGGGCTGAAGGATGCAAGCAAACAAACTTGGTAAACCTGTCTGGCAAGGGCACTACACACAGGGCAAAACAAGGAAAGCACTGAAATATTTATGAGAAAAAAAAAAAGAGCAAGGAGCAAGCATTACTGGCAAGGACAGGGAACATGCCAAAGACAGACTCACAATACTGAGTATTAAATTGATTACTTTTAACCTGATGAGTAGCATAAGACGACACTGTTAATGACTCAAAAAGAACATGCAAGATGGTCAAGCCACTGATGTAATAGCATCAACAATTTGAAAAGATTGGGGTGGGGTTGATTTTAGCAGGTAAAATCTAAAATGAGGCTGCACTTGGTAATAAGACTAAAGATGAGTATGGATGAGAACTGAAAAGAAAAGGCATATTTCATGAACATAATGGGGGAATCTGTCATCGTTAGGTTATGTTCAGAGACAAAAGATGCCCCAACCTCTTTGCTTTGCTGATTGAGGGATTACATTTCCAGACATTACAGCTCCAAGGAAAACCTTCTAAATGTAATCCTATCTTCATCAAGGGTGTGTCTGAACACAGATGCATGCTCTTAGTTGGGGTGTGAATTCACATGATGCCTGCTACTCTACATTAATGCCCATATGAATTCACTTAAGACTGTAGTTGCATGAATACTTTCAACTACCCTAACACAGTGGTAGTACCAAAAAAGTTTTATTCTTACCGTCTTTCTGCTACCATCTCAAAAGCAATGCACAAATATTTGTGCAGGACTGTTGTGAGATGGATCAAGGAATTAAACTGGGCTAATATAAACCACTTATTTTGTTACATCAGTTTAATATCTGGGATGAAATCCTCAGTCTGAGCCACTTAGTGACCATACACATTATTTCATTAGCACAAGGGAGAAGAATGCACCAAGATGTGCTCTTCAGGACACATCTATAATGACTTCAGCAATAAAGCATAAAAAAATCCTATGCAAAGTCACATGCTCCTTTCAGAAGATGGAGGTAATCACTTTACACCTACGAGTCTAGAGAAGGAAACCGGTGCATGGCAATCAGGATGCTGAAAAATTCCCACCTTTGCATATTGCACACAAAGTTTTTCATACAGAAAAGCCCTGCAGCTGCATAGAGGCAAACTGCAGTTCTAGAAACACTACGAACTGCCTTCTTTGGCCTACTGGGAGGTGAACTGAATGTGTGTAAACATATGAAATAACTGGTAGGTTCATGAGAAAAGAGGGTTTTGCATGATTATTTATGACTGTGATATTTCATCTCAGAGGTACCCTCTTACAAGTATTCCTGAATTAAGGTGAGGTTTTATTATCATTTATTACTTATTAGATGTTGTTTGGAGAGAAACAGAGGTAGTCTTCCTTTTCTTAGATTTTATTACCTTAATTTAGAGATTCTCACACCTTCTGCTTACCAGCTGGTTGTAGAAAAGCTCCTGAACTGGGTTAAAGCTTGGTCTGCTCCCTGTATGACAGCATTAAAGCAGCAGCCATAGCAATGAAAATAATCTCTGCTTTTGAACCAGCCAGCATGCCTCTTTACAGTAATGTTAAAACCATTCTTGGCTATGTTTTGCCTCTCTAGATAGGTGAGCAAGCTTTTAGGTTAGATATAAGGAAGAAATTCTTTACTGTGAGGGTGGTGAGGCAGTGGAACAGGTTGCCCAAAGAAGTGATAAAAGCTCCATCCCTGGCAGTGTTCAAGGCCAGGCTGGACAGAGCCTTGGGTGACATGGTTAAGTGTGTGGTGCTCCTGCCCATGGCAAGGGGGCTTGGAACTAGATCAGCTTAAGGTCCTTTCCAACCTTAACTATTCTATGATTCCATGATTCCCACTTTCAGTAAAAGAAACGTAATTTTGAATATGAAGATGCATTCCTAGCTTATTAGATGCTTGAACTCACAATCTCCCCCTGTTGAGCTCTTCTGGTAGTAGCAGCAGTTTAGATGGTTGTTAAGTTCCAATTATAGCTAACTAAATAACCCGCTAATAAGGTAACTGATCTAAGACAGTCAATTGTGAAATATATATGAAGAACTTTTGCTGCAAATATGTCAAACACAGTAAATGATACCCTAACCTCTGGCTTTGCAGGTTATTTTTTGCAAAAGCTTAAAAGTTGCTGACAGTTCAAGAACCAGGAGGTTCAGTAGATACAATCTTATTGAGGCTGGATCATCTTCAGTCTATTCACAGATAGCCAGGTACATATACAAGAGGGACATTGTATCTGCTAACATAACCCCATGATAAGTAAACAGGTAAAATTACTCTAGTGAAGTCTGATGATCCTTATAAAAGACTTAACAGCATTTGTTGTGATGCTGATGTGAAATGATGAGTCAAATGCAGAACTTACTGAAACCATCATTATAATATTACGCCATTTGGTCGTGCTTTTTTCCTCCTCAAAGCAGTTTCCTTCCTGTCTGTTGCAATTCAATTCTTAAACTGCTGCTGCTGCTTCTGCTGCTTTTAGTGACTTGACGTTGTCATTTTATTCCATTTTCAAGGCTCTTGGCTCACAGCCATATATTCAAAACTCCTAATATTCATGCACGGATTAACTGGTAATTTGAAGTGGCCTAGATAATATCTTTCAATAAGACCATTTATGAATATGAAGGAAAGGACATAAGAACTAACAGGAGGGAAACCTGGCATTAGCACAGGAAGTTCATGGGAGAATCCTGACTGTATACATTCCATATGGAAAGAAGTAACACTGATCTCAGAGAATCACTGGAATAACATTCTTTATTCAAAACCAAACAAAAATATCACATCACTAATTAATAAAAAACAAAAAAACCTTTCCATCTTCCAGTATCTCCCACAAATATCACTATTTTACTCTCACATGCTTCCTGCATCCCCGCCATCCTTCCTCACTAATTGTCCGAGAGAGTTTAAATTGTATAATTAATATCTTATGGCTGTTACGTCGCTGTGAAGTTGATGAAGCTGCTAGACTGGCTAACAGTGAGGGCTGTCATAGAATTGTTTCAGTTGGAAATGACCTTTAAGATCATGCAGTCCAACTGCTAACCCAGCACTGCCAAGTCCACCACTAAACCATGTCCCCAGGTGGTATCTACATGTCTTTTAAATACCACCAGGGACGGTGACTCACCCACTTCCCTGGGCAGCCTGTTCCAATGCTTGACAGCCCTTTTAGTGAAGAGATTTTTCCTAATATTCAATCTAAACCTCCCCTGGCACAATTTGAGGCCATTTCCCCTTGTCCTATCACTTGTTACTTGGGAGACCAACACCCACCTTGCTACAACCTCCTTTCACGTAGTTGTAGAGAGCAATATGGTCTCCCCTGAGCCTCCATTTCTCCAGGCTGAACAACTCCTCATAAGACTTGCATTCTAGACCCTTTACCAGCTTTGTGGCCCTTCTTTGGACAAGCTCCAGCACCTCCATGTCTTGCAGTGAAGGGCCCAGAACTGAACACAGTATTTGAGGTGCAACTTCACCAGTGCTGAGTACAGCAGGACAATCACTGTCCTAGACCTGCTGGCCATGCTCTTTTTGATACAAGCCAGGATGCTGTTGGCCTTCTTGGCCACCTAGGTACAAGCTGGCTCCTGTTCAGCCAACTGTCGATCAACACCCTGAGGTCCTTTTCTGCTGAGCAGCTTTCCAGCCACTCTTCCCTAAGTCCATAGCATTAAATGCACTAGTTGTGACCAAAGCGCAGGTCCCAGCACTGAGCCTTATTGAACCTCACGGAATTGGCCTTGGCCCATTGATTCCAGCCTGTCCAGATCCCTCTGTAGAGCCTTCTTACCCCTTAAGCAGATCAACACTCCTGCCCAACTTGGTGTCATCTGCAAACTCACTGAGGGTGCACTTGATCCCCTCACTCACATCACTGATAAAGACATTAAACAGAATCGGCCCTAATACTGAGCCCTGTGGAACACGACTTGTGACCAGCTGCCAACTGGGTTTAACTCCATTCACCACCATTCTTTGGGCACAGCCATCCAGCCACTTTTTTACCCAGAAAATAGTACACCAATCCAAGCCATAAGCAGCCATTTTCTCCAGGAGAATGCTGTAGGAAATGATGTCAAAGGCTTTACTAACGTCTAGGTAGACAAATCCACAGCCTTTCTTTCATCCACTAAGGGGACCACCTTGTCACAGAAGCAGATTAGGTTAGTCAAGCAAATCCTGGACAATCAAGAGGACATCCATAGTATTCCATATTACGTGAAGCAATACAGGGCAACCAAACAGAAGTTGGTGCTGGTATGGAACTGTGAACATAAGCCATCATGTGTCCTGACATCAGCAGTTTTGATTTAAACTGTTTCTGATGAAAGCAAAAGCCTGAGTCAGCCTGCCAGCACATAAACAGGAGCAGCTCTAGACAGAGACAATGCATCTGCAAGATTGGGAGTGAAGCAATACATCTCATGATCCAAGTTACTGAACAAGCCAACAAGGTGCTTTTGTGTAAATAGCCCAGTCCACAAATGTACTATGTTATTTTAACTGAGAATATTATATGATGTTAAAATAACTCAACAGGTGTATTTTGTTTTTTTTTACTTTGCCCCCACAAGACTACTTTTCCATTTTCAGTCTCTTGGATTATATTTCATAGTTTTTATTCCTCTGATCTTAAATACTAAAATTCCTAACATAAGGAAGCATTAAATCCAGAAGCTGGATAATCTCTGCCATGAATAAGCAATGTGTCAGTTGTATGTGTTACCTAAAACTGGTTTGAGATGGGAAATTTCACAAATGTTTTTATAACAATGACTATTTCCTGATGGGAGAAAAGAAGCTAAGATGGATCATGGTGGAACACCAAATGCCAAAGGGCACTCCAAGAAGAGTATCAAAGCCAACCCAGATGACTTAGACAATTCCATTTATCTCAGGTGAACACTATCTTAGAATTAAGGAATCTAAAACATGGATTAAAAGCGTTCACAGGTATGACTTGATCTCTAAAACTTTTGTTGTTGTTATTTTATTAAAAAGCATTTTATTTTGGTTTTATGTTTTAGTAGAGGCAGTTCAGCAAATTACTCCGACAGAAGACCCTGTGCATGGACAGTTCCTACAGAGGATGACATGGAAGTTTAGGGGAATGGTGGGGGCAGGACTGGACAACCCTGGCCCAAAAGACTCCAGGCAGATTGCTGTACTTAAGGCTATTACTACATGTATTTGTTATGTTCTATGTAAAGAATGCATATGGTTTATAGTGAGTAAATTAAAAAAAAAAAAAAAAAAAAAAAAAGTAAAAATCACTAGAGACAACTGGAAACTGCCAGATAGATCAGAAGAGGGAAACTTTTAGGAAAGTGCCTCTATTTAGAATGTGGATGTTGTTTACTTAACAATGAACAAAAGCAAACATTTTGTGACATTTAATTTACTGATATACAGCCAAACTGACAAGCTGAAACACTGCTGTGGTTTAAACCCAACTGGCAGCTAAGCACCATGGTGGAGGATCCACAATTTCACATTCATGTCAAAACTGCTTTGCCAGTCTTAAGAGGCATAAGTTTCTGCCTAGTAACTACAAACAAGTAGACAGAAAATAGCACGGATACTTTATGATTCTGGTTTCTTATTTTTATTTTACTACGGCATTAATAGGCATTGCACCAGTGCCTAAAATATCCAGTAACAGAGCAGGGGCCTACCATATCAGTGACCATACAAAACCTAAATAAAGACACAGCCCATAATATAAAGAGCTAAAAATACATTTAGTTGAGCTTCACTTCTTGAAGTCTACATGCTTTGTTAGATTAATTGTCCAGAACTCTGCAATCTTGATCTGTAATCTGTATTTAATTTTATGCAATTCCCTTTTTATTCAGCTAGGATTCATGCATACTATTCCAGAAACGTCTACAAATCTGTCTTAATTATGCAAGACAGATATTGAACTGTTACTTGACTGCTTTGTCAAGTCAACTTTGTATGCACAATACTTCATGAATAGAAGAAATTTCACTTCACTCAGGACCTAAGCCAGCTTAAAGCAAGCCAGCTCCAGTGAGATTTACAGTTAGCCTTCGCTATAAAGAGCGGGGGTGAAAGAAAACAGAAAACAGGTGGTCATCTACAGAAAGTGAGTTTCTGTTGACAATAAATTATCAGATTAACTTTTCCAATATTTTATTTTCCTGACACTCAGACAGTCCCAAAATACAGACACAGAAACGTTTGCAAAGCACCAGGACAAATCTTGGAAAATATGAAGTACACCACTAGTGTTTCAGTGATTTGTCATATCCCATCTGATCACTTATAATAGGATAGTCAATATCCATCCCACTTGACCTCAAGTTTTAGGTAAGTTTATTTTTTGTTATCATTACAGTAAAGAGAGAAACCAGTCATAGCTGCAGGAATCCTAACATGGTTTGTTTTATAACATTTCCGGAGCTCTGTGCAATGTAGACCTTCTTTTCACATTCATATAATTTTAAGCTACCTACCTTCTGCATTAAGATGCATGGTTTCCAGAGGTCCAATAAATGCGTATCGCATTCCCAATCCATCTGACATCACAAGGTCTAGATCAGCAGGAGATATTACTCCTTCCTAAGTAGCAAAAGTAGAACAGGAAGGAAGATTTGTGAATGTTTGGTTTTACTGCAAAACTGCCCACTTTTTGTATATAATTAAAAAATTAAAGAAGTCATAAAAACTAAAGCTAGAAATAGCATTTAGCTTGCAAACAGAAACACAACTGTTTGCCAGAAATGTACCTCTATTATGCAAGCCTTCCTATGGTTCAGTACACTTATTTTCATCCCCAAGATTGCTTTCATTCAAAACCCAAATATACTTTGATATATTTTGACAGTATCTTATTTTTAAATTTATAAATTCATACACATTTTCATACAATTTGTACTATTTGTACACCCTAGTTTGCCTGATACTTATTACTCACAATAATTCATGTACTAAAACTATACTGGGCTGTTTATGTTACCCAAGATACTTTTTTTTCCCAGAAACTGAGAATCAGAGAACACAGAGCAAATGTGACACTCTTAATAGCACATGACCAAAAGAGTTAACATAAAAATCCAAGTACTACACCTGCCCTTTTAAATACGGGTGTTTTGGCTAAATCTCACTCCACCCTTCATATTCTCTTAGTGTTGGATTTTTGGGCAGTCACAACTGGTGGAATGGGGGTGCAGCAGTGGATGCTACTCCTGAGGCCACCTGCAAGAGGCCAACACGTGGACCAAACATGCAAGCAATGCAGCTGCCACTCCCTTCCACAAAACTCACTGAACATTCAACCTACCCAGCCCCAACCTGCCCAGGCTCTTGGGCTCATTGCCAGCTTCACATCTCAGAGCTGGCAGGATAGGGAGCATGCAAAATGAAGCATTTCTCCTGTTAGAAGCTGAGCGCTGCTGTTCCATCACATGGTAGCACTTAGAAGAAAGCCAACACCCCCATCAGGTTAGGGCAAGCACACATAGGCTTGTGAAAAAATGGGTTAGAGTTCATTAGTTACAGTTCATTACCTTAACAAATTTACTTGAGCAGAATATTATTTCTTATACAACATTTTTTTTTACCTACTAGAAAGATATGAATTAACTAAGCCCTATTCTAATCATGCTCAGTAGATATAGCTTGGTTTCTAGAACTTCTCATTCCCAGAAACAAAAAACCTCCAAACATTCCCTTCCGATTAAATAGGTGGAAGAGATGCTGAACTGCTTCTAATTTGTCTTCTCACCCTACTCTGAAGCACTCTCCTCAATGAGTGCCTCTTTGTTCACAAGCCTCTTGGAGCTGCAGAAAACAAGTATGTCTACTCATCTGCTTCACCAGAGACATCCTTTTCTGTTGAGTTTTCCTCTCACAGGGCCCTGTCTGAATGCTCCTTCATCTCACAGTGATCAGCTAGAGTTACAGGCATGCCGAACAGCTCTCCTGACCTCTTGTAGGCATTGGCATCTAAGCTAGACATCTAGACACTCTTTATAATCACCAGGGAGAAAAAAGAAATCAGCATCCTAAAGCAGGCACCTAGAATAGGTAAGATGAGTTGTGCCCTTAGAGGGCCTAATTCTCCTCACAGACTGAAAAATGAGTGAGGAACTTGGATGTCAATGTCTACACTGTAGAAATCCCACCTTAAGTGAGCTGAATCCCACTTAGTGTCTTCTCTGTTCATCAACTACATCATCTACTGTCACTTTAAAAGAAAGTTAAGCCAAGGACCAACATAACTTCTACAGCTGGCCACAGACATCAAGTTTCATCATCTCAGGTTTAAATAGAGCCTTTTATAAGTCTCTGCCTCAAGTCCTGATCTGTTAGTAGGCATTGCTCCCATTAAAAACAAGCCTGGCTGAAACCTTTCTGCAGGTGGCTTTTGAACTCTATCTTGAAAAGGAAATAATAGTGTAATTAAGGTCTACACACCATATATGGAACAAATAGCTCTGGTTACAATTTAGACGTAAAATGGCAGGGATAAAGAATCATTTTCTTCAACTTAAAGTTAAGGTATAGGCATGGTAAAGTAACTCATCTAGAGGCAGACAGAAAGGTCTGCATGAAGATAGGACTAAACAAAAACCGCAGACAGCATTCAGATTACAGACCAGCATCAGTGTAACTAACACAGGCACCATGCATTCTGTGAAAGTTTTTTCTCCTGACATAGCAACACAACTTCTCTCAACATCAGCAAAGTCAACAAAAGTGCTCTTCTGTTGGGAGTGCTCCATCCAGACAATGAGTTGTGCTGGTAAAGCTGTGCTTGATGAGTGATTTTCCTTTTCTCTCCCTCGTTGACATGCATTTGCAGACAAAAGATTAACCACAAGTTCCAGACAAGCATTTGAACCACAGCAGCAGTTAAAAACTGTAAACATAATGTTAAAGAGTTAACAGCATCTTGAAACACTTCAGAATCATTGCAAATTGATTTTCAAATTAAAAACTGATTTATTTCTTTTGGTACAACAGTCCTCAGGTTCAGTACTGACATCTGAAGACCAGGTGCCCTCAGAATCATGAGATGAATGCTTTACTCTTGGTTGTTTGACTACAGCTGTAATTTTATGGTTACAGCTGCTAAAAGGCAAAAATTGCTGCTACCAGAAGGAAAACATGACAGATCCCTGCAGTTGAGGGATGTATTATTCTAAACACTTGGAACTCACTTTCTCCTGGTCACATAAACCCTCTTAAACAAAAGCCTTTTAATTTTTCTCTTCAGACGTTAAAAACATAAATGCAAAACAAGTTAGACCATCCTCCCCTAGGGAAAAACCCTACTCCTACTTAGGTTAAAGAGATCGTAAATTGGTGGAATGATTCAGCAGGGTGGGTGCAAGGTCAACCAAGGTGTCTTTCACAAGGATCTGTGTTTATGCTAATAAGTAAACAAGAGTTACAACCCAGTTTCATTAAACCTAGGGGTGAAAAGCTTCCCAAGGGCATTTTTCATTGTCTTTATCCTGGGTATCCCTTCTTGTAAGCCTTTCTCTCAAGCACTTGTTAGAGGGAAGAGGAAGTGTGTTACGAGTTCACCAGAAGCTTCACAGCTATGGAATGAAAGTATTTTTTTTAAATAAATTCCACCAAAATCATCAGTGACCCCAATGGTCAGTCGAACTCCAAGATCTAGGCTAGATCAGAATCTTCCACGCTCCTTATGACACTATTTATATACCACAATCTCATCTTCCTGGAGATTTTAATCTCCTGTAATGCCACAGTATTGTCCTAATACTCCTTCAGTATTTTCTAGTACTTCTCACTACGCAAGGGTCCCTTTTATCCTTTCCAAAGACCTATGGTGGTTCTGAAGTCTCCACCTTTAGGCTTTGACGCAACCTGCTTGGTTTTAATCAACAGTCTTCACATCTGTGAGTCACACCCAGATCGCAACTTCTGTCACAGACTTGATCTGCAATCATATTAAATGTGACATGGCCAAAAAACAATCGTACCTTTTGTCGTACTACCAATTCATCATCATGTTCTCCTACTCACTCCAGCCTATAGAGTTATTTTGGACTCCACTCCCTCCTGGACCACATACTTTGTCTCCAAATTTGCCACTGCATCCTTTGTATCTCCCAAATCCAGTAATATTTTTCTAATTGCCACTAATAATATGCATTCTCAGCAGCACTTGTTACACCCTTCTTTTCACTATCACGTCAATCAAGTCCCTTCCATCCACGCGTTTTTCCACTCCTGTCGTTTTGAGCATATGACTTTTCTCCTATATCCTTCTACAGGCTTCGTCTCTTTCCATTTCATCATGTTTGAGAAACCTGTTGTCCTACAGACTTTACACCTCCCTACTTTGATGGCCCCTTTATCTTACTTCTTTCATGATACCCCCAGTCCCTTCACCCTGTAAGAAACACTTGGTATCAACATTATTTTTCTCCCTGGCCCTTTAAACTTCCTTTTATAATATCCACCTTTCATGGGGCACTGTAACTAGACGTTTAACCTGTTACCTTATCTTTGATCTCTTGGAAAGGTCCTCTGGATAACACTATAATACAATTATTAGTAATAAGGAATTTGGAATTCAAAAAGTCTTGCCAGCATTTAAGGACTGCCAAGGTAGTCACCTGAGAAGGGAGAGTCCACCTTAGGGACTGAAGCCAGTGCACCTGATTGCCATGAAACAAAATAAAATGGACACACAGTGAAACCATGACTGTTTATTTTCCAAAAGATTATAAAAAAATTCAGGGCTGCCCATTCTTTTTGTCTTTTGCAATGACTAAATCTAAAAGAAAATCCACTTTTAAAGAAAAAAACCCACTAAAATAGTATCAAAACCTTACAGAGAAGAAAATAGAGACTCTTAAGACACTTATATGTATCCACCATATGATCCACCACAAAGTAGTTTTAACAGGTTCTCAAAAAGCAGTTGAAATTCCTAAATAAGATCAGGGCAGAAAAACTGTCACGTTCTCCTCACTGTTTCTGCTGCTGTATTTTATGACCTCCTTGCAAATTCCAGGTGACACTTAGAAAACCATTTCACCAAGATTCCACTCAGTAATCCACACTAAAACAACAGTGCTAAATATTCAGAATAAGGTCTGAGAATTCTGATCTAAAGCATTAGTGAAACTGGCTGTTATTTTTTGGATAAAGTTAACCAAAGTTTTACATCCAGAACAAGATAAAATCAAGATACTTAACACTCTTTTGCAACATAATCCCAACCTACTATAAAATGTATTGGGACTGTTAAAATTAAAAAAGTAATAGCATTCAGCAGTGTACAGGGTACTTCCCAGGCAAATAAAGGAAGTAAGTCTCTGCTCCAAGGTGTTATGAACAAGATCATATATAACAGTACCACTGTCAAGAAGAGGCATAAGAAGGTAAATAAATGGTAACAGAGAGTAACAGAGAAACCTGTTTGAGATATTTTTCCTATTACTGGCTACAGATCATTCTAATGGTTCCAAACTCGTAATATCAAAATTTAGAGTTGAGAAGAGAAGAGGTAAGGATCTTCAACCTCAGCATCTCACAGTACATCTTCTACTCACATCATGATCAGCTTTGCAGTACTTCTACCACAGACCTAAGAATTAAAAGCGTATGTGGTCAAAATCCCAGCCTCCCTGTGTTTGCTCCTGGGGACTCCAGCACCTTTGGCAAAAACAAATTGTATCCCAATACCCAGGGTTTCTTATTGCTACTTTCATCACTTTGCCCTGAATTACACTTCTCTCTCTGTTCCAGCATCCACACCCACATGCAATTTGAGCACCATGTGGAGTCTCAGCCTGAACCCAACCTGCTGGCAGGGCCTTAGCTCAGATTTCTGGCTCTGTTACAGCCTCTCCTACTCTTAGGTCCACATGGCAGAGGCTCCATGCATCATCCAGCAAGCAGCTGTATCTATCACATTGCTTTCTATACCACCCCATGTTCATGCTTGTTATTAAAGCCCTTCTCCCACCATATGACCCCTGTCCCATGCCTCACCCATCACACATTCCAACAGCACTGCTAAGGAGAGAGACTGGCAGGTTGTTAGTTGCCTAGAGGTAAATTTGGGAACTGAAACATATCCTGCAAGCTCAGTCCATTTGTGATAAAGTTTTCCAGGTAAATGTTGTTAGTACAGCTGTACCTGCATGTCTGTCCCACCACCAATACCTTTTGTAACAGTACATTAATACTTCTACTGGAGAAGCTTCCACTAGTTTCTCGAATGAACAGTCTGTGCAAAGATGTTTGAGCTGGGACTTTGATATGAGTACGTGAGTGTGCACATGTAAGATCACTCCCCTGCCATTACTATAAACACTTTTGATAGAAGGATGCAGATGAGAACTTTCAAGCTTGCATTTTAGCAAAGTCCTCGAAAAAAACAGTTGTTTACATAAAGGGGCTGATTTAAGATCACTTGAAGTGGCTTCAAATATTTAGAGACTGGATACGGTTAACAGAATTTATATCTGGAATATTTAAGTCCTTGCTACATGGCAAAGAACTGATGCACTGCAGTGCAAATACAACAGCCCTCCTGCAACACAACAGAATTTTCTCAAGCACTCACCATGTTAAAGAAACCTTGCAACAGAAGTAGGAGCACTGATCAGTTTATGACATCAAACTTTAGGCAAAGATACTTGTTCAGAGCTTTACAACCACTAATAAAACAACTAAACTAGAAATTACACTTTATTGTTCTGCCTCATTGCTCTTTTACAACAGTCAAAAGAAATACACAATTATTAGCATAAAAATACCCCAGTGTTCATAAGTAATTTCATAAGTGCTATGTTCTGCATTCATGCTGAGTTGGATAATACGCACAATTTACATATCTAACAACAAAAGGATTAACAGTGTGGCCATCTTGGATAAGAATACTTTATTAATATGTCTCTCCTGCTAGTATTTGCAGTTCATATCCCCTCTCCACGGCTTCTCAGGCTAAGGAAAATGTTTGTTACCAGAAGAAGCAATGTCAGTAAAACTTGATTTTTAGGAGCCTCTCAAAGACAGAGAGATGGGGAGGCTGACATTTTCAAAGACCTGAAAACTGACTTAGCAATCAGAAGTAGCATTTTTCTCCACTTTGAAAGTGGAAAACACCAAAAGCACGAGTTGCAATAAAAATTACTGAGTTGGCAGCACAACAGTAGAAACACAGAAACTGCCTCACATCTGCAGCACTTCTCCCATCAAAGGCAGTGCGCAGCCTGAAGTCACACAGCTGAAACTGTACACCTTTTATAGCTGCTGTTTGTCCAGACTTTCAGAATTGAAATACAACCATTAAAGTCGTTACAGTTTTAATGTGTATTTGCCTGAAATGCAGTAAAATTATAAAAAAACAGAACAACCTGGAAACTTTGATGAAGCACAATGAAAGCGACTTTCATTATCTGTCAGTGCTTCAAGCACTATTCTATTACTATTCATATACCACCACCCATGCAAAAACATCCACAGAGGTTCACACTAAAGCTTCACCTCAAATCGATACCTCTTTTCCAACAGTAGCCCATGAAGTGTTTTTACACTCTTTCCATAACCAAAGTATTTTTACACTCTTTCCATAACCAAAGACCAAATACAGAGCAATACTTTACTGGCATGTACTGCCTCAGCCCCAGCAGTCCAGTCTTTGAGACCTGGACAGCTAGAGGTCACTTCCGCATGGTGGTCTTCTGACATGAATGTGTCTAAATGTTCCCTGAACCTGTTCGTATTTTTAGCATCCATGGTTTCTATAACAGCAACTTCCACAATTCAGCCTATGCTCTCAGAGACATGAAAGAATCCTACCAGATTTCTGAACCATTACTTCCCTGGATACCTGTGCTGACTAAAGATGTCGTATTAACACGCCTACGTATTATCAGACCTACTGGTCCCCGGTTTCCCAATTACTGTTTGAACAATTTTAAAAGAACTAAGGTATAAATGCTAACTTCCCTTTCTGCAGTATTATACTAGCTGGTGTGTAAAAACAGTGCTTAATTCAGTCTTTCATCAACTTCATATTTCAGTTTGGGGATTTTCAGAAAAGTTCAATTTCTCCTTCACCATTATCTTTCTGCCATTATTAATTTACTCTGTCCTCCTCCAAAAACCTTGTTCTTAGCATGACTTATTCTACTTCGTCAGATCCCTTCCTTTCAAGGAAACGTTGCAGTGTGGGAACCTCCTTAATAGTGAACACTGCAGTTCAGATAGCTTCTTCCTCATGAACTTACCTTCCTCCTTCACATTATTACTACCAAAAAAATCTTTTTTTCTTTTTTTTTTTTCACCAGTGCTATTACTGTTTCAAAAGTAATTTGGAGGTTACTATCCTTTCTATCGTGTGTCTACAGCATTCTGAAGGGGTTTTTCTATTGTTTACTTGAGAATTTGTATTAACTTTTTAAATAACAAATATTTATTATTATTTAAAGAAACATGTCCAGTAGATGTTCAGTTCCTGCCTAACAACACTCGTTTACTTACTGAGGGCAGCCCTGAGGAGAAACACTTAAGGGTGTTGGCTGTTGAGAAGCTCAACATGAACCGGCAGTGTGTGCCTGCAACCCAGAAAGCCAACCTTATGCTGAGTTGCAACAGAAGAAACGTGACCCTCTATTCCACTCTGGTGAGACTCCACTTGGAGTACTGTCTTCAGCTCTGGGCCCCAAGACAAGAGCGACATGGACCTGTTGGGGTGAGTCCAAAGGAGGCCATGAAGATGACTAAAGGGCTGGAGCCCATAAAGAGACTGAGAGAGTTGGTCTTGTTCAGCCTGGAGAAGAGAAGGCTCTGGAGAGAGCTTAGAGCAGCTTTCAGTACCTAAAGGGGGTCTACAAGAAAGCTGGAGAGGGACTTTCTCCTCAATGGAATGTAGTGATAGGACAAGGGAGCTTTAAATGGCTCTAAGATGAAAGAGCAGATTTAGATTAGATATTGGGAAAAAATTCTTTACTGTGAGGGTGATGAGACACTGGATCAGGCTGCCCAGAGGAGCTGTGGCTGCCCCATCCCTGGAAGTGTTCAAGGCCAGGCTGGATGGGGATTTTAGCAACCTCATCCAGTTGAAGGTGTCTCTGCCCATGGCATGGGGTTGGAACTAGATGATGCTTTAAGTTCTTTCCAACCCAAACTATTCTATGATTCTACTGTTTTTATTATTTACCACCTCCTTTATATTGTTGCATTGTGTTGCTAGTGGAAGCTAACAGGCAAGCAAAATCAGTTCAGCAACTATGTTCAGATACTGCTTTGAAAAAAAGAGTTGCTTTTTTAATTGTATGTTAGTAGTACCTTAGTTTTAAGATCATTACCCATACTTGTGTGTATGGGTGTTCAAACAGCTTGAAAAATGAAAACATTCTCTGTGACAAAAAACCAGTAAGCCCCACTCAAGCCCAGTTGAATCTCTTCTTGTCAGAATAGCAACTGACTCATAATTCAGCTCTTCCTGATGAAAGATCAGACTCTGCAGCACAGAACAGTTAACTGTGGGAAAAGCTGAAGGGGCACACACAAATGATTCTCAGCTAGGGCAGGAGGAGGATAAATCTATCTTCACCTGCAAGTATCAAATAGCTGTTGAACTTCTAAGTGCAATTACTGAAAGGCTAAAGAAAAAAACATTTAAAATATTATTTTCATAATGACTGTAGAGCAGGCCATGAACATTCAGAAAATAACTGGAAACGATGAGACAACCTAGAAAAAAGAAAAATCAGTATTTTGATTTACGTGCTTTTAACATTGTTCTTTGATTGTTCTGAAAATGACAGTATTCTGAGAAGAAAGCTGGATAAAAGATAGTTGTTATATCACTCTGGTTTTGTTAGTCATTGCTATTTGTAATGGATATCACTTCTTCCTGGTTTTAAGTTGCATGTTAATATATATTTTGTGTTCATAAGGGACAGTTTAACAGAGATGACACAAACTTATAGGAATTATAAATACATAATCTCACTTGTCACATCTATAACACTGGCAGTGTGTGTCTGCAGAAACAGGAAAAAAAATTTATACATACACCCACAAGTCTCCAGGCTTCGCTTATCACTGCATACTGGAGCCGATTCAGGGCAAACCCTTCAATTTCTCTGTTCAGTTTGACAGGAGATTGACCAATCTTCTTCATCAGGGCATATGTTCTCTCTGTAGTAGCCAGATCTGTTTCTGGATGAGGAACAATTTCAACCAACGGCACATAATAAGGTGGATTTACCTCAAGAAAAATCACAAAAGAAGAATGTCAACTATCAACAAATTAACAGAAAGCTAATAAAAAGCACTTTTATAGCTTGCTACTAGCATGGGTATTTTCCATTGAACACAGTCAGCCTTATCTTCAGACCCTGAAAGACTTCACCAATCCAATGAAAGTTGGTGTAGTAATTCAAATTAATAATAATAATAAAAAAAATCTTGCATTAAATCTAACACTGTTTAACCCCAGCAAAATTCATGAAGTTACACTAAAGATGACACCACTCTAACAGTGTTAGAAGATTTTATATGAGTTAAGACAAACAAGTTTTTTCATGTTGTTTCAGGCTGTTTGTTGTTTTAAGACATATGGTCACCATCTATCTTTCCAAATGAAGCAAGGCATTTCCTCTCAGATGTTCAGGAACTTTATTATAAAGTTATTGCTGCTCAGCACCACATGTAAGATGTAATACTTAACAGATAAGCTGTTACTAGCCCAAGCCTGTAAATATATGCTAAACAGTAACAGATATTGCATAAACCCCCCATACTTTGAAAAACTTACAGGTTATCTTCAAACACTGTACTACTTTTTTTCCCATCAAGACCTTTGTGTAATGAATTTTTGAAGCAATAAACAAAAAATTCTAAAGAATATACCAGAAACAGCTAAGAGTTCTCAGTTCATAATGTTACAGGCAGTAACACTGCCTGCATGCTCTTTGCAAAAGCAGCAGTACTTCAGCCATATTTTTAAGGTGTTGAACTCAGCTCTTGGTCTAGTTTCCATGCAATAAAAGGAGCTAACATACCATAAATTGCTACCATAAATAACCCTGACATTTAAGGGATGGTAATTAAGTACCAGTTCTTTCACCATGCTTCCATATAGTTAACTGCTCTTAACTGTGCTCATGTAAGTAAGTAATCAAGTACAGGATTTAGTCACAGCAACGAGAAAGCAGTCTTTTCTCTCTGGTGTTCTTTCATTTCAGTACTTATATGGTTCCCTTTACTGTAGGGTCTGACCAATGCATAACCTGATGTAGGTTACATCTGCTCTAACTACTGATGTAACATACTTCATTCCCTTTAAAGTGCCTTGTGTTCCAACATAACCTTTCTCACATCAGACTCTTTGACAGTGCCACCACCATATCTGAGAATGGCATGATGGACATCGCTGCAGGTGTGGTGCCAGGCAATTTAGGAAGACCCAAAACACTGCAAGCACCAAGACATTCTCGTAAGCCTTTTCTAACCCTTAAGTATATCACAGGCTCCAATCAGGACCAGGACAAGTTAATTGTTGAGAGAGACTGAGGCTATTATAAATTTCTTCCAAGATTAGTGTTGACAGTGATCTTATTGAAATATTCTATTTCATGAACTTGGCACAGGGAATATATGGGTGTGTTCTTGAACACACTGAGGAGACTCTGGAAGACGATCTTTTAGGAGTGAGGTAACAGATGTTGGTAAAAACTAGAAGTGGTAAAATGTGGGTGAAATTGGGGATGTGGGAAGGTTTCTAAAAATGAGAAGCTTTCTTCAAGGAGCAGAAGAGGTTACCTTACTTAGAGTACAAAATGAAAGCTAAGAAAGGATATGTCAAAGTAAATACAGTGAAAGAATTAAGCCACACAAAAGCTGGTAATAAACATAAAATCATTTAATTGACCATTAGTAAGAATGGAACAAAAATTAGAAGACACAAACAACTTTGAGCAGAAGTAGTGCAGGTAAAAAGAAATAATCTAACAGATAGAGCTTAATACATTTTAAGGTGATTTGATTAAATGGTTTCCTGTACAGCAAGGGACTTCCCTCAGTGACACACAGTCTCATTCAGCTCCATATTGCTAGTTGTGTGACCTAGCAGGCACACACTGTACATGAGAAACAAACCTCTCTGCAGAAGGCCTCTATTGATACACTGCCTGAAAGTGCCTGAAGAGAACAGCTGTACCTACAAGTATTCTGTGCATTTCTATCTGACAGCTGTGCTATGGGTTTCATTTATTTTTTCTAATTTCTGAACTTACTGCTATGTTAAGGCAAAGGGATGAGTTCCTCCTGCCTTTTGATCATTTAATTTAATCTCTCCTAAACATGCTCACCTGTGCTACAGGTTTTACAACTTTAGCTTTTAATTTTTCTGGTACATAAAATTCCACACTTCTTGTTTTTAGTGTCTTCCAGAGCTGCTTGCTTCCTACGGCCACTACTCTCCTACTGTAACGTTCAAGATGTTAGTAAGGCCATGGTTAAAACAAAAAACACCAAAAGCCAACAATTACTACAAAGCAAGCATGTTTCCTGACACAACAGATGCAGAAAGGCCCCTGAAAGAGTACACTGCTCTTTGAGTGAAGCTAAGATGGCTAAAAAAATAGTCTCAGTTGGATTGCAAAGCAATTTCAGATCAATTACACATTTTAATGCACTCCAGCTATCTGCTTCAGAAAAATCCTTACAACAGCAACTTAGAAAACGTTTACATAGGAACTTGCTACCTTTCCTGATCTGATATGACCTGGTTTCAGAAGCGGCTCCTATAAAGACCGCAGCTGAAAGTAAACTGGTACAGATCAACTTGGGAAAACAGTCAGAAAGTAACAAACTCAAAGACTGACAGTCAGAGAGTAGGCGAAAGCCCAGGAACGGGTTAAAAAAAAATCATAGCTATAGTTACTTAATACAGAAGTCTAAGAGACATTATCTCTTCTCTTGCACTACAGAAAGTTACAACCCTGGAAATACGAGATAAGGAACTACTGGATTTTAGACTGGAGAAAGGCTAAACCTAAGCACAGGTACATACTTTCACGTTTGATTTTTTAATTTTATTATTATTTTTATTAAAATGGGTTGAAAGCTAATTATACAGAAAGCAACCATCCTTTTGTTCCTTTTGCTTCCCAGTCACCTAGGTGGTGGTAGAGAGGTGTCAGAAAGGGACTGACCAAATGCTTTGACACTGCAGCGTTAGGCTACAGGTAGCTGTAGAGACATTACAGTAAAGTAGCACTGTAGTTTTATATTCACACTGACACTCTTCAGCATGGCCTCAGAAGTGACATTTACTTTACACCCTGAAGGATGCCCTGGACATACAACATGTAGTTACCATACTGCAGACAGCAGATCAGTACCTTTCTTCAGACACTGCCAGCCTTCATAACAACAGTTCTCTTAAGTGATCTGTCAAACACCAGGCTAACATTAGGCTAACAAATTCATTAGCTATTGAGTAGTGGAAAACAGAAACAATAAGAATCCCAGTGACCAAGACAAAATGCTTTTCCATGTGGAGAAGACACCTGATAAAACTGCTGTCTGGCAGCCCCATGTAGACCTCTATAAAGGCTCACAAGTGCCCTTCAGCATTTTGAGGTTCTGCTGCCACCTCTAGTCATGCCAATTTTGCATCAGTGCCCTGGCCAAACTGCTCACAAAGCATGCAGATTCAACTCAAAGTACAATTTGCTCCATTTCATCCACTTGCTTTTCCTCTTCTGGTATACTGCTTTTGCATCAGAAGTCTGAAGAAACCAGAGTCAAAAGCTTCCATCTTCTGTTGACATTACCTAATAAGCACATGCAGCTCACTGTCTGGGCCCTCACTGTTCCCTAACAGCAGTTGAAAAAGGATACCAGAAAAGACTAATGATGCCACAAGAATAAAGAAATCCATAGGTTTGCTTCAAAACACAGTATTCCTAAATTTTGGGAGCTAGTTATTGGAGTAACACACAATAATATGATCACAACAGCTTACACAGAACCTATCTTGAGCCAGCAATATGAATCATGCATACACCCTCTCAATTTAGAAAATGCTGCTGCTCAATTAATGACCAAACTAAAGCTCCTCTGAAAAGTCAAGTCCCTGAACACAAATGATGGCAGACAAGCACTCCAAATATCCTTCTACATCTCTCAGTCTGCTTGGAAGAATTTGGGATGCAGTTCAGCTAAACACCTGTACTACTACTACAAAACTGAAACATGACATCATACTTACAGGATGTGACACAATACACTGCTTAACATGCTTAAGGCCAGTGAATAATTTGCTGGGTAAGAGACAAGAGGTTGAACTGCTCAAAATAGCATTGTCACCGACAATAAGATCTAACTGACTGAAAATCTTCTTTTTCAGTTCCAAGTTTTCCGGAGTACATTCCTGGAATAAAAACAAAAATAAGTATTAGAGGTTTTCTAGTTTAGTAGTATTTTTCCAAGTATTCCAGACTTCACTGGTCCCACCATGACACCTAGGAACTCAGCATAAACCATCTATTTTAATCGGCCTAGATATACCTGTGAGCCACTACACAAAAATACTTTCCCACATACAAAGAAATGGAAAGCCCAAGAGTTCACTATAGCAGAAAATGCACCATCACACACCACAGGAGATTTAACACAAAGCAAATAATTCTGCTTTGTCTAAAATACAGACTTTTACTCAAACACAGAGATAACAGAGTACAAAGGAATAAGACCTGATCTCCATTTTTTTTTTTTAGGAGAATTTCACAATAGAAGTCAGTGCTCTCTCTCAGGCAAGATGGAAGTTAATAGGTGTATCTCAAAAGAAAACAAACTTATAACCTCCAGAACTATAGCAAGAGATTCCAAAGCACAGTTCTGGAACCTGCACTGAAACAACCCTCAGTGGCCCTCATGCTTAAAAAGCTTGAATACTTCCATTCATTTGAATGCTGTGAAAGATTTCTGAAGTAGAATGCTCACTATCAGAACTTCTCCCAAAGCTACTGAGCATGTCCAGCTCCGCAGTAGTGTGAAATTCCATATGTATGAACCAAGAGCCATGATCTACAATCACCAGAATTCCAAAGTTATGCCCTATTGCTACCTGAAGGAGAACATGCAGAAATCCACCAGTCTGGGAACAAGGACATGGGAGAGTAACCACAGTGGATCCCACAATCAACAGGAAAGACTTCAGTCTATTAGATAAAAACTGGGGAATACAGCCAGCATGTTTCCTGGGTTTTTTTTTGAAGGGTTTTAAAAAATCAAAACAGTATCCCAAATTTGTAAAACCTCAGCTTTGCCCATAAAACATACAGAAAATACCTGCTCTTTTGAACTCTAACCTTCTCCCACCTGTCAGTACTTCACTTCGTCCTTCCTGTTATGCTGAACAGCATATGGGGATAGGGAGAAAGGTTATATATTTAATATAATCCAAAAAATTATGTTTAATACCTGCAGCTTCAGACTCTGTGGCAGGAATGCCCAGAGACAGAGTTTTTTAACCAGTAAATGGGTTAAAAGTAATTTGAAGTCTTAAAAAATAAGCAAGTTGCATGGAACATTACTAAAAGTTCTATGATGCAGAGATAAACAGGGTCATTCAAGAACTCCAGATGGAGCCCAAAGTTAGAGACAGCCTTATCAAAACAAAATGATACTCTGCTTATAATTCCAGGATCCCTGCTTGTTGGTTAAGTTTAAAAAGTTTCTTTCAGTAAAGCCAAAGATGAAGAGAACACTGCAGATAGTATTCAAGCTAATAAAAGAGTTGCTCTGAATAGGTTTGTGAACTTGAAACTCTAAGCCTCCTCTCACATCAGATGATAATCAAAAAGGCAAACTCAAACCTGGTGGAAACTCAAACCTGCCACGGTTACATAAGGCTTCTGAATGGGCCATTTGCTTTTACTTTCTCATATAGTGTCACAATTGTATTCAGGTTGTTGGACCAGTGCAATAAATTTTCTGTCCTCAAGCATGCAATTACTTTCCCAGAGACACCAACTCCCTGAAGAACAGGGGGGAAATTAAGCTCTAAACAATCCATAAACAGGAACCTCACTTGCTGTCAGTCATGGAGCCTGAAGCAGTCTGAAGCTATTCTGTTTACCCTGAGAAAGAAAAGATCAAACAGTGAGCAGATAAGATACAGTTTTAAAGCTACCACAGTGTCTCAAAGAATCAGTGCAAAAAGGCTAGCATACACCTCTACGCATTTTAAGTGACACACTATATTTCTGCGCCCTTTTTGTAAAGAAGATCATACTTCTCACTTGCAATGAACAGTACACTTTTGTTCCAAGGCCTAAGCACCTGAACAAGGTTGCTACTAATATGATTTCCAATTTAAACTTTATTTAGACATCTTTTTTAACAGCCTGATCAGAATATGATAGTTGCTAATTTTTAAAACCCACCTTCTGGATGAGTTGTATTGAATTAAAGGCTTAAAGGTAATAGGCATTACACTATTTAAACACGTTCGGAGAACACGTCAGCTACTTGACCAACCTATGAACTCTTAAAGAACTACACAAAGATAAACATGTACTAGACTCTCTCCCTAAAGGACAACACTGATACCCAGACAAGGTGACTGAGGTCTAGTTGCCCCTAATTAAAAAGCTGCACTCATATGACACAACCCCATGAATACCAGTACATGGAAATCTCTTGAGTTTCATCTGTTTAAATACAGTGTCCCTGTGTTTTCACACAGACCATTCCCACTATTCTATTTGCCATCTGTGCTCCCACATGTGACCACACTCACCTAAACGCACAACTTCATTTACCTATGTTTAAATGCTGGCATCTACCCAGGTTCTTCCCATCTATGCTCAGGTATGCCAAGGCAGTAACTCAACTGCACCACCTAGGTAAACAAGCCCCAAAACACCATCTTGCAAAACACCTCCTTACACTAGCAATGGGAATCACTGCCAAGGCTGCAAATTTATTAGTACTGGAAGGTGAAACAAAGCATGGCCTTAGCTGCAATTTTGGGGGCGCTTCTGTAGAACAGTTCCCAGAGTCAAGTGACAGCAATTCTCTCCTCTTGTAGAATAAGAATACAGCAGCAGCTCTCAGAGCACCAAACTATCTCACAAGATGGATCCTGACTGTCAGCTCTCCTGTAACTGGAACCACATTATGTCCTGCTTTTTGTTGGAATATAAAGATCTTCACAGGGTTAAGAGACAAAGAGTTCTGAATCTCAGAAAAACAGCTTTTCTAAAAGTTTTGGTTCCTCATCTATGTATACAAATACTTTCAATATCTTCTGTAGTTATACTCCACTAGAAGAAATTTCCCAGAAAATACTTCAGGCATAACTGTTTTATTTTCAATCTATCAGGTCATATTAGAATGTCTTATTTTTAAAACAAAGCCTTATTAACACAGTTGTTTATAAAGCAGGGACCTGTGGATTTTAAAAAACATTCAGATTATCTATATAAAGACAGACTAAAATTACCTGAAAAGAAGACTTGGAAATTTAGCTACCCAAAGCCTACATTTCAAAGCACTATTACCATAGCTAGAGACTGTACAGTCAAGTACAACTATTCTGTATAATGTTACCACATCCAAATAACAGTAAGATTCTTGCAAAAACCCAGCTGACTTAGAAAAAGTACAGATGCTAAAATGATCTCTCTACAAATTAAACCTTGCGATTTTATAACCAATTCTGTTCCTCCCAATACTGCTGGCAAAGTTGAGCTTACTGAATTTACCAAAGCAAGATTGCACCTATTTGCTCCACTTACGGATGCACAGACTGCTGTGTTTCTGTCGTTACCACCATTTTATAGCATCCATGAAGTCAAATTACAATTTAAGCAAAATACTATTAACAGTGCTCACTACTACCGTTCATATTTCACTGCTAATTATTATTTGTATTTAGGCTTTTGTATGGACATGCTAGTTTGGTCTTCTGCAAGTCTGAGGTCTGTATTTCTGTTCTTGAGGACCTAAGATGCACCTTTTATTAAGGAAACCAGAGCTTATTTCTTTTGTATTCCATGTCAGACACTGATGTGCATTTTACTCAGTAAACAGGGGTCACACACATGAACCCTGGGAACCATATCCCCTGCAATTAAAAAATGTGACATTTTGACTGAAGAGTTTGGGAGTTCAGCTAGTGAAACAAGCAAAGAAATAAAATGGCATTTTTTATATCAGAACAAAATTTTGTTAACCATTATGATTTAGCTCAACTATCTAAAACGTGTTATGCATTGTATAGGTTTCGTAATTTCACCAAAATTCAAAATTATTATGTATTTCAAACGTAAACAGTTGAGTGCATGTATTTTGGACTTTTCCATCACAGTCCCCCTCAAAATGGTGAAGGAGTTTTAGATGCTTATTCTGAGACACTTTAAAGATGGATGGTAGGTATATATACCAGTATACCATGATATACACGAAGACAAAGGGCCAAATAAAAGTGCATCATTTCAAACAGCAAAAATAGTGGTGGGAAAACACATTTACTTCAGATTCCTTTTAGAAAATTATGTTAATGTCATCTGAGTGTAAAGGCAGGGACAGCAGCAGGGCATGAGACATACACACTCTTGCAAATTGCTGTAGGGTTTTGGGATGCAGCACAGACATGTATACACAGCTGTTACTGAAGAAGTCCCCAGGCTATTGCACACCTTTCAGTGCGGTGACAGCATTTTGATCAGTTAAAATGAGGAAGATTAAAAGAAAAAAACCAACAAAAAACCCAAATACAGAAACAACCAAACAGCACAGACTCTGATAATAGACAATTATGTTACAGCATGACTAGTACTGGAGCCCCCAGCAGCTATGGTCACAGGGAAAGCAGGGGGAGCACCACAGCAGGGACATGAGGTTAAGTAAGATTTAACCCTGAAACACTTAGAGGTGATGCAGAAACACAAACCACATGGGATATACACAAGGGAACAGAAGCGCATCAGGTTGTTTGCCCCTCTACCCCCTACAGATAATCATTCCACACAGGTGAGTATACAACCTCAAAATGGTTTCATGTATATGTCCAAATACCAGGTCTTTAACAAAAATATGTTTGGCAAAAGAAAGATCCCTTGGATGTAAACCAACTGTAGTTAGCCCACTGCCAAGGCTGTGTAGCTTGTTTTGAAGACTTTACTTTGAACCTGAACAAGAACTATTCTGTAGGCCAAGGGTAAGAAAGCAGGATAAGGACAGCAGCTCCTTTAACTGAAAAGCAGAGTGGAAATTGGATGATAATGACAGGGCACCATTATCACTGTTTGACACAAAAAGGTAGAAAGGTACAGGCTTTCTAAAGAGCAGGTACGCACGGAAGTAAAATGCTTAACACAGGAAAGTAGGAATCACATCACATAAGGATTTTAGGAACAGGTTAACCTATTTCTGACAGACAATTGTTTAGGTATGACTGATCCTTCCTTGGGGCAGGGGTTGGACCAAGTAACCTCTGAAGTCCCTTCCAGCCTGATTCTGAATAACTCTAGTGCATAGGGCAGCAAAGGTAAAGAGGAACATTCTGATAAAGGTGAGGTTTTCTTACGCGCTGATCTGGGGAGGAGCAGAGGACTAGAGGCATGGGGCGTAAGGCAACAGCAGACAGACATGGGGTGCGGAGTGATGGAACAGGGACAACACCACCCATACCAGTTTAACTCCGATTCATGGGATTTGAACTTGTTTGTATTTCCATTCAAAATACAGTTATAAAAGTGTCTTGTAGCAAATCCGTAAATGCCTGGCTTTTAGAACAGTGCTAAATTCATATTCAGAAGAGCTTTAATAGAACTCAAAATCATCAACTAAAGGACAGTAGATAAATAAGTTACTTCCAACAGTACTTCCAGACTAACCTAATTAAAAAAGAGTAGGGCTTCAAATATAAGGTATTAACTTCTTGGTTGCCTTGAATTTATGAGCAAATACCAGTGTGAAATCTGATGCTTCTTAAATCCTGCCTCTTGAGTGACATGAAAGATTGTCTACCACATGATACTGTACAAGTAAGTAACACTTTGGTGAGGTGAAATACAGCATTTACATAGAAATATTTTGTACTTCCCTATAGTTCAGAAATATATCCTGTTAAGGAACTGAAGCAATAAAAATATCAAGTTACTGGCATTTTATACTGCTCAGAATAAATGACTGAATTGCAAGTGTGTGTTCAACCTTTAGTACAAAATACAAAACAGGATTTAATGAAGTACTAATTTTCAGAAGTACATCTTCTACAAATCAAACTTGCAGATTTGAGGGTCTTTGGGGGGATTGAGTAGGGTTTAGTTTCTTTTTTTTAAAACACACACAAGAAATGAAGGCAACTTTTACTTCATCTAGTATCAGTATCATGCCATGAAGAGAACCATCTTATTCCATGATGTTCATGTGCCTTACAAAACTTTCAAAAGACAGACAAGCTGGTCATGATGCTAAAGAAGGGATGAAGATCCCTTTTGTTCCCTTAGGGAAAGGCAACAATATATCAGATAGGTTGACTGACATCCACCTCCCAACATCCTTTCTCAAAGGATCAGATCTTTTGTTTTCTTCTACTGTAATTCCATCGATCCTGAAAAATAGGGTAAGTGATCTAGGAAAGGCAACGGAATAGAATACAGCCTAGAAAGGAACACTGAAAGAGAATCTGAAGTGAGATTAACTGCTGGGCAGGATGATAATTATGGCAGTGATGACCTCCTATAACAGGGACCAACACCATATTCAAGTCTATAATGGTAACACCACTAGTTGCTTTATGCGCAGGATAGATGCGGAGTGAATGTTAGAAAGTTTGGAAAGACAAAAGACCATCCAGCAGCAGCACCACAGCAGCTACAGTGGAAAGCTGTTTTCCCAAACATCATGTTTCAGTTCAACTAAAACCCTGACTTGGTAAAGTTTTTTCACAGTAGATCTTTGTGATCAGACTGTTTCAAACCCTAAAATCAGGAAGAGTTTTCTCAAAACCTCTGCAAAAAACAGCAAGTCAGGTCACATGCTTAAAACTAGCTCCTTCAGAAACCAAAACATAACTTCTGGTGCCTCAGGTCAGTTTTTAAGACAAGGAGGGTAAAACCAGGCCTAAGGTTATATTTACCCAGCTGAAAGCAAATAGATGAATGTTTGTCCAGTGCCTGGAGCTGACCAGTGACCAGTCCAGAAGAAGACATGTTACTGCAATGCTTGCACACTCTGCCTTCCAGCAGCTTTGTATTTACAGAGGTACGTTATTAATGCAAGCTTCCAAACCAGAATCTATGAACTCAGGGCAGCTGAAGACATCTTCACCCACTGCTGTCGGCAGATATTCCCTCATCCCCAGGCATAAAAAGGTTTTTGAAAGCCACAAGGAAAGTAAGACGAAAGCTAGGGGTAGAAACTCGTACTTTACACAGACAAATTTTTATGACAGGAGACACCTATTGTCAAGGCTCCCAAGTCAATGCTGGGCTCCCCTTCTGAGGCACCACCATGGGAAGATACTGTTCTAAGGCAAAATTGTAAATGCTTCAAGACCACAAGGTGTAAGTTACAAACTTATTTTCATGCCCTTGCCAGCCTGCTTTGTCCCATGCTACATCATGACTGATGGGTTCAGAGATCACCTCTCAGCCACCCTCTGCAGCCAGCTTCAACCAGCTCAGCCAAGCCTTGCACTCACCAAGGTACATGGCGGCTCAAGTGTCAAGAGTAAGATTTTACCAACAGTTAGTCGTCTTATCCTCTGAGAGATAATAAATGTTATTATTCTTTTAGTAAATTGTTCCAAAGCAAAGCATTTAAAAAGATATGTTTTAATTTTACTAGCATTGTGCCAAGATGTCATACAAGTACTGGACTGATTTCTATTCAGTTTATATTCTTCAGGAACTAGACACACAACCACTCAAATATATTTTCAATAGTGAAAGGAGTACTACTGAGTTAGTACCCAGTAGTTACATATAGACACAAGACAAAAATCATCATATATTTACAGAGGAAAGTTAAGAACACAGAATTAAGAAACATTTATCTCATCCACAATATTCCCATGCCAGGGACATTAAAATACAAATGCATCTATTAATTTGACTCCATGTGTCTTTATGGAGTTTTCAGCTAACAGAAAAGTTGTTTCAGAATTTAAGCTTTTAATGATGCAAGAAGTTTGCAGTGTGTGTTCAACTGAATGCTATAGGTTATGCACTTTTAAGTAGCATAGAAAAGCTCTGAGAAGTGAAACTGGGCAAATACTCAGTATTATAGTAAAAAAACCCACACTAATTTCCTTCTGAAGTTGATGCAAAGCACTAATCAAGACAAGTCACTTCATAAAAATGCTCAGGAGAAGCAATATGTAAAAAAATATGCACCAAGGCATAACTTTTTTTAAAGGTTCTTGACATTACTGTTACGAACTTTCCCCTTACTCGATGTTTCTACTTATTTCTTGCATCTTTTTCACTTTTATATCTTCACCAATGTAATTTCAGAAGTTTCACTTTTTATTCCTTCATCTCATTTGTTCTACATTATGTCCCATGAGAACGACATAGAAGGCAACTGTTCACAGAATTCATTCAAGGAGAGCAAATATGAAGGAAATTTTTAAAGCTTGAAATGGATTTACTCTACATAGGCTAAATTTGAAGAGAAGTTATGATTTAACAAACTGAAATCCAGGGTAATGAAGTGCAGTTCTCATAGGAGTCTTTAACAAGTTAATGAGTAGGCTGTATCATTAAGCAAGAAAACAAAGTCCTCTATATTCAACTAACAGGAATGCAACTGATGTTTCATTTTTTAAGCAATTAAACATCAGAATACTTGCCCTCATAAATTACAACTAGTCGATTTTGTCCTTCCAGGTTCAAAGCTGCATTAGGCAATGTTTCTGAAGTTTAACACACTTTAGCCATAAAGTAGTATGTTCGTTGCTTAAATAATGCCGTAAGCCTAAGAATTAAGATTCTATCTTTAATTTTCTCTTGAGAAGAGAGTGGAAAAGACTAGTTCAAGTAACTTGTCCATTTACGTTGTATATTTGGTAACACTTTGTATCAAACCAAAATTTGATGTTATGGTTTGAAATTGATGAGCTGATATGATGACCACCACCAGTGTTTCGCAAGTATTTGTTACCCCTGAGCACAACTACTGCAGCTATTGAGTTTATTTTTATTTCTATACTAAACAACTACATGTTGAGATATCAAAAGGGCTAAGGGAACATACAATAGTACCAGAAAGCTTGAGTTACCCCAGGTAGACTGTTGCTATTCAGAGGCTATCAACACAATACTGCTGCCTTCAATACCTGAAGGGAACACAAAGATTCTTCTCAGAGGTCCATGCTGATAGGACGAAAGGCAAGAGACTCAAGTTGCAAAAAGGGAAATTCCAATTAGATACTGGGTAAGAAGTCGCACAATGAGGGTAATCAAACGTTGTAACAAGTTACCCAAATAGACCAGTAGTGTTTATGCTTGAGAAATATTCAAGGCTCAACTGCACAAATAGTCCTGCAATGGGTTGGACCAAATGATTTCCACAGATTTCTTCCAAGTCAAAATTACTTTGATTTTGAAACATTTGCTCGACATCTGTTTCATTGATCAGCTGACGCAGAGAGAAAGGCAGGAGAGGATGCAGTCCCTGATTTAATCTGAAGTAGCATGCAAGGCCTTATTAAAAAAATCTTACTGTTGAAGAGGCTAATGGGAACAATAGCATACTAAAATTCAGTATGTCTCTTAGAGCAACAAGAACCACTAACTCCATCACAGCTGTGCTCAGCTTCAAAAGAAGATAGAAAAATAAAAAGTGAGGATGATAAGGAGATGCAAAGTCGGTAGTTAGAAGGATCAGATCCTTACAGGTAGCATACAGAGAAAGCAAAGACACCACACGGACATACCAGGTAGTAAGAAACACTTGAAAGAGCAAAAGAAAACTGGCAGAACTAGGAGAGTCTTCTGGAAACAAGAAGGCAGCCTTCACAAAGTCGATATGATACCCAAATGAATGCTGTGATGTAGGATTGTTAGTCTGTCACAATAGGACAAAACAAAGGTGGTGGCATACACACAGACACCCCCACCCCTTTCCGCAATTTACAGGAGGAGTAATAAAAATTAAAATTTACCCCTTCTTGGACAAGAACGCATAGGAACAAGAGAAGATCAGTGTACAGAAGGATCTGGAACTGGAAAATACCCACTGAGCAGTGATTTCTTTACAACTGTTTTGTTTTGCCTTCTAATCCTTGCAGAAAACTGAAGCCTTAGTCTTGGGGCTCCCAGGGTCTATCTCAAATTGGAAGAAGCTGAAGAATTTATAGAACAGAGGAGAGTGGGATAAGGACCAAGGTACTGAAACATGCTTTGATATGTCTGAAATATCAAACACATTAACAGTGATAAGAAACTACATACTTGAAGCAAAATTTAATGTATACTATTTTGGCACCAAAGTGCAAAGAGTGGCAACCCTAACTCAACTTCAGGAAAGATCTCAACAATGAATCTGTAAGCCTTATGTCTCTATCAAGCAAGTTAAGAAAAAAGGGTAGGACCCAATGAGTTAAATGAGGAAGAATCAAAGCAACTTTTCAGATGGAAGTCCTGACTCAGACCTAATAGAATTCTCTCAAGGAAGTGGCAAGCATAAACACAGGAGTCACATAGCTGATGCAGTTGGTGTGAATACCCAGAAATCTTGCAACAAAAAAAATAATAAAAGCTTTCATGGAAGTCAACTGGAGATAAAAGGTCCTTTCACAGACAGCAACTGGGAAAGAGATAGTAAGCACAAGGTAGGAAGAACAGTCAATTCTTAGGCAGTGGAAAATGCTGACCAGTGTGGTTTTGCAGACATGTGTGCTCTTTGTTATATCCATTCATAAGTGACCTGAAAGTTTGCTCGTAAAATTAAGCTGGTCATCATCACTACAACTGCAAACATTTGCAGAAGGATTTTACAGGATTGAGTGACTAGACAAGGAATTTGCAGATTAACCTCAGTAGAGGTAGGCGATACCTAGCTGAAAACAATTACATGAACTGACAAGCTCTGAGCTCATTACTAATGAAACAGTAAGATATAGGGTAACTGTGTATAGTGTCATGATCTGGAGAAAACAAACACAAAATAGAATACCACTGTAAAAGTCTATAGTGCATTCACGCCTTGACTCCTCTGTGAGGTTTTCCACTGTCTCTTGTTCCCTCTCACTCCACCTCACCAACTTGGGGAGGTACTGAAAATCTGGAAATCTGTCCTCTTCTAGTTCAATCTGTTATTAAGGACGCATTGCCGCTAAGCAGACTGTGGGAATTACAGCTCGAAACAGTATAAATTGTAAATTCTTGTGTGCAGCATATACAAACATATAGACAGTCAATGTACAATATGTGGGGGACAACACAGGGTAGAAGATGCCAAGCCTAATCCAAACTCATGCATACTTTATCCCAGCTATGGTCCCTGATTCACCTGTTCCCTGAACTATGCCAGTATCAGTGATCATACTAATGGTTAAGCAGCCATAGACTATCAGGTCCAGTAATTCAGCTTGTGCCCCATCCTAATTTTACTTAGCAGCACAGATTCCAGCCCTATACATCAAACCTGTTTTTAATACTCTAAAACGCAGCGATAACTGCTTTTGGCTGTACTGCTCCCTTACATTCAGAGAAGAAGTCACCCCTGAACTCAGCCATGCTCCCTGCCTTCCCAACCTGGAGATAAACACATTTTACTCTCAGCACTAGGATGTGTGGTGCTCCCTAAGAGATACTCAATCCCCAGCAATCTCCTGCTTACCTCCCCTCACATTCATCTTTCTAACAGGTACAGTCTTCATTACACATGGAGGTCAGCAATTTTCTCTCAGTTTAGCTGCCAGCCTCTTCCAACATAACACAGAAGAAACTTGCACTGACTCTTGAGTAGGAAATCCTGCAAAGTGGCATGAACTCTCATGTCAAGATACTGGGTTAGAAAGAACTTTAACAAGCACAACTATCCTTATGGGATCAGGATGTTGAACTCTCCACTGCCCACTACTGCACAACAGCACAGCTCCTTCTTGATCATCTTTCTACACTGCCAGGAGTTGTCAAACCTTTGCTTACCTGAATGAAAGTAGCACCCTCTACTGCTGCCTTCAGGTCTGTACAGACGCTAATGAGAGCCAACTGCTGCTCCACACTCAAAGATCCTTTCAGGAATCCCGACTCCTCCAGGTCTTTCATTTGTTTGCTGGCAAAAACATACATGAATTTAAGTACTTGATCGTTGTTAAACCACCGTTAATTTTTTAAAAAGCTTCTTAAAAAAACAGTAAAACAGTAGTACTATGCTATTTGGCACTGCATACATTTATATATTTAATCTCAAAAATATAAATGTCAATTTCAGTCATTTTTCTTTGCTCTCTTCAAGCACAGGCAGCTCTAAGATCTACTCCTAGGCCATGCCTGTCACCACCTCAAACTTGTTTTCACTGGTGCAAGATCAGCAAGAATTTTTCTACTCATTTAACGCCAAGAGAGGTCCCTTTAATATACCTCATCTAGTTTTACAAACAGGTTTCTTTCGTTATGAAGCCTCACTGCAGGAACACTGTCTGACTGTACAGAAATAAATACATTCCATACACCCAAAAGTCCTTCCTAACAAATCCATACCACCATATGGGTATTGACTACAGAGCAAGTATCAAAAATTTCAGGTAGTTACTAAATAGAGCGGCCAGAGTTTGAAATGAATGTTCAAGAACACACCTTTGCTGGGATAGATATGCCACCTTCTCAAAGTCTCTACAGTTTGAAATTCTCCAACATCCAGAGCAAGCAAGCAAGCTATTTTCGAAACTGTTAAAAGTCACCTAGAGGAGCAATTTCCACAGAAAATGAAGTGGGATTAAGCTGTTAGATCACAATCAACCTAAAACTATTCAATGTAGCCATTACCATGGTTAAATCTGTCAGTTACCTCAAGCCAGAATTCCTCTGAGCCTTTGGTTATTATTCAGCAAAAATTGTTCATCCTGAAGAGAGGAGGAGGAAATTGAGCTAATGATTAACAGCTGGAGAAAAATAAATAATCCTTTCTTCTCCCTAACAACCTAGTTCTGAAGTGTTCGCTTATTTCTGTATGCCTTTTTATGTGACAAATAAATTGAACCTGCCACAGCTGGCAGGTGGCCAAGCTGTAGGAAACAGAGAAGCTGTACAGTCTGGAAACTGTATTTCGTACCACAGAAATCATATCACTGAATACAGAAAACAGCCTGTGAACCATCACATATATGTTTCTTAAGTGACTGTGGCACATATGGGAGTCTTCATTAGGGGCTTTACAGAACAGTACATGTTATTTATAGAGGCCCAGATGATCTCCACTACCAGCCACATCCACCCAGGTCCCTCCACGTATCCAGACAGTAACACTGGATTAATTTTTGCACCTAGGAGGCTGGAACCCATGTCTGTCACCACCTACAGCAGCCAGACACCTTCCTCAGTCCTTCAGAAGCAGGACAAGCAGCCAGCCACAGGGTCAGGATAATGTCAGCCCCATACCGCTTCTCCAGTCCAGCTCTAACACACCCTAGGGCAGCAGTGGCGCTGTAATCACAGGTTTGGGTATTTAGAAGATGGGACTCAGTTTGGGAAGCCAGGTCTACTGGAGGCTGGTGGAGCTGGACTGACAGCTGTTTTGGTAGGAGGCTTGCCAGGCTGGTCAAAAAAGCTTTAAACTAGATGTGTTGGGGGAGGAGGACATCATTCCAGTCAGTTGCCAGCACCTATAATAAATGCTCTGAGTGATGCAGAGCTATTTCAGCTGCTCCAGCCAATGAGCCAGCTTCATTTGGAGCTTGGCTCAGATGCCTCTATACAAACGCCCATAGTATGGGGAATAAACAAGAGGAATTAAGAGATGTGTACATGTCTACAGGGATATGACAGTATCACAGAAACATGGTGGGATGGCTCCTGTGACTGCAGTGTTGGCATGGAAGGTTACAGGCTCTTTAGAAAAGACAGGCCTGGCAGATGGGGAAGGGGACTTGCTATTTGTCAGTGACAGGCAGGAGAGTATGGAACTCTGGGGACCGGTGATCAGTTAACAGAGAATTTGTGGGTCAGGGTCAAAGGGCGAACAGCAATGGGGGACATTACTGTGGGGATCTGTTACAGACTGCCTGATCAAGAGGATTCTATGTATGAAGCGCTCGACCAGATAGGAGCAGCCTCATGCTTGCAGGCCTTGTCCTCGTGGAGGACTTCAACCACCCTGATATCTGTTGGAGGGATGGTACAGCCTGGCACAAGCAATCCAGGAGGTTCCTGAGCTGTGTGGAAGCCAACTTCCTCTTGCAAATAATAAAGGAGCCGACAAGGAGAGGTGCCATGCTTGACCTTGTGCTCACCAACAGGGAGGGGCTGGTTGAAAATGTGATACTCCAGCACAGCCTTGGCTGTAGCAATCATGAGATGGTCGAGTTCGGGACCTCCTCAGGATAGTGAGAAGAGCGTGCAGCAAGCTCACTGCCCTGGACTTCAGGAGAGCAGACACTGGCCTCTTTAGGAACCTGCTTAGTAAGGTTCCATGGGATATAGCCCTGGAGGGCAGGGGGGCCCAAGGCTGTTTGTTGATATTCAAGGATAACCTGCTACAAGCTCAGGAGTGTTGCATCCCAACTAGAAGTGTAGGAGGAGGGCCAGGAGACCTCCATGGATGGATAAGGAGCTACTGAGGAAACTCAGAGGTAAAAAAAGAGGCTTATAAAAGGTGGAAGCAAGGACAGGCAGCCTGGGAAGAATATAAAGATGTTGTCCAGAAAGCTAGAGACCAGTCAGGAAAGCAAAGACCCAGTTACAATTAAATTTGGCAAGGGGTGTGAAAGAACAGGAAGGGATTCTACAGACTAGGGACAACATAGACCCCTTCCGGAAGCTATCAGGAGAACTGGCCATCCTGGATTTGGAGAAGGCTGAGGTTTTTAATGACTTCTGCGCTTCAGTCTTCACTGGCAAATGCTCTGACCACACCACCCAAGTCTTGGATGGCAGATGCAGGACTGTGAGAATGAAGACCTTAGGCCCACTGTAGGAGAGGATCTGGTTCAAGACCATCTTAAGAACCTTAAAGTACAGAAGTCCATGGGACCTGATGGAATCCATCCGCGGGTCCTGAAGGAGCTGGCAAGTGAAGTTGCTAAGCCACTGGCCATCATATTTGAAAAATCATGGCAGGCCGGTGAAGTTCCCGACGACTGGAAAAAGGGAAATATAACCCCCATTTTCAAGAAGGGGAAAATGGATGACCCAGGGAACTACAGACCAGTCAGTCTCACCTCTGTGCCTGGCAAAATCTTGGAGCACATGCTCCTAGAAGGCATGCTAATGAACATGAAAAACAACAAAGTGCTTGGTGACAGCCAGCATGGCTTCACTAAGGGGAAATCCTGCCTGACCAATTTGGTGGCCTTCTATGAAACTGATGGACAGGGGTAAAGCAGTTGATGTCATCTACCTGGACTTGTGCAAAGTGTTTGACACTGTCCCACACAACATCCTTGTCTCTAAATTGGAGAGACATCAATTTGATAGATGGCCCAGTCGGTGGATAAAGAACTGGCTGGATGCCAGCATGCAAAGAGTTGTGGTCAATGGCTCAATGTCCAGCGGGACACCAGTAATGAGTGGTGCCCCTCAGGGATTGGTGTTGGGACCGGTCTTGTTCAAAATCTTTGTTGGTGACACGGACAGTAGGATTGAGTGCGCCCTCAACAAGTCTGCTGATGACACCAAGCTGTGTGGTTCAGTTGATAGGCTGGAGGGAAGAAATGCCATCCAGAGGGACCCTGACATGCTCGTAAGGTGGACCAATGCCAACCTTATGAAGTTTAACCACGACAAGTGCAGCAAGGTCCTGCACCTGTGCTGTGGCAATCCCAGACACAGCTACAGGTTGGGCAAAGAAGAGATTCAGAGCAGCCCTGCGGAGAAGGACTTGGGGGTGTTGGCTGATGAGAAAATGAACATGAGCCAGTAGTGTGTACTCACAGCCCAAAAAGCCAACCGTATCCTGGGCATGGAGCATGACCAGCAGGTCGAAGGAAGTGATCCTGCCCCTCTACTCTGCTCCCTTGAGAAATCACGTGGAGTATTGTGTGCAGTTCTGGTGTCCTCAGCATAAGAAGGACATGGAACTGTTGGAACAAGTCCAGAGCAGGGCCACGAGGATGATCAGGGGACTGGAGCACCTTCCGTCTGAAGACAGGCTGAGAAAGTTGGGGCTGTTCAGCCTGGAGAAGAGAAGGCTGCGTGGAGACCTCATAGCAGCCTTCCAGTATCTGAAGGGGTCCTATAAGGATGCTGGGGAGGGACTCTTCATTAGGGACTGTAGTGGTAAGACAATGGGTAACGGGTTAAACAGGGGAAGTTTAGATTGGATATAAGGAAGAAGCTCTTTACTGTGAGGGTGGTGAGGCACTGGAATGGGTTGCTCAAGGAAGTTGTGAATGCTCCATCCCTGGCGGTGTTCAAGGCTGGGTTGGACAGAGCCTTGGGTGACATGGTTTAGTGTAAGGTGTCCCTGCCCATGGCAGGGGGGTTGGAATTAGATGATCTTAAGGTTGTTTCCAACCCTAACTATTCTATGATTCTAAGATTCTGTATTTTTCAAGCAGCTTTTTAAATTAAAAGGGAGAAGAATGTAGATCACGCTGCTTCATTTTCTACCAACTCCTGCTGAGCAATGTGTGAGAATGCACTCACACTTTGTCAAACCATCCTTTTATTTAGAGCTCTTCCTTGTCAACAAGTATTGAGTTCGTAGATCAAATAAAAATATTACGCTTCCTCCTCTAGAATTCCTTAAAGAAAACAAGTGGGCTTCACCGTGCATACTCTGTCAAGAGACACATCTGAGACAAACATCTTCAGCTCTCTTTTAGAGAGGAAGAACTAAGTGTTTCAGGTGTGTCTGTCTGACAATTTTTAGGCATCCAAGCATGCAGTAACATTTTATAATGGCAGTAAATGAGACACTGAGATCACAGTATTCTAAGCCAAATATGAAAATTCACAGGAATTTATTTAAAACCAATCCAATTCCTAATTAACTATATAGAAGCTAGTCACACCTCAGCATCAGATCTTAGCTTGAACAGGCTTACCAAATCTACCATTAACTTCCAGAGAATGAGAATTTTACTTCAGCATACATGTAGTTGTGCTCCTGCCCAAATTCAGCATTCTTGCTCATAAGCTGTATATTCCTTTAAAAAAATAAAAAATTTAAGTTTGAAGAGACCACAATAGAACTATTTCCTTATTTGAAAAAGAGGGTGAAAATGTTCCTCTGTAATACTACATTTGTCTCATCCTCCCTGGTCCTCTGAAATGCCAGCCTGTGATTGCTAATGGAAGGATTCAAAAATGCGAGAGCCATAGACCAAGAGATCTGGCTTTTTTCTTCCACAAGCTCTTACAGAAGTTTGCAGCACCCATCTCTTGTTTTATGCCTTTCCTTGTCTGCCAATGATGACAATTCTGTCATCTTTGCTTCTCTGTCATTAGCAATTACACACTACACTGTGTACTAAGAACACCATTTCTTAATTAACCTGCAAAATCACTGGACTGGTTTTTTCCCTCCCAAACAAAATTCTTCACATCAGCCATTTATTTAATTCAGTATGTTTGTTTAAATCATGGAATAAGGAACACATGTACTACTTCAATTTTGGCCTTCCCTCCTAGGGAATTTTCTCCTTTGTTTCTCTTTGCCAATATATTTACTGACATTTTAGTTGGTTTAGTCGACAAATGAATTTTAAGTCTTCCAAATACTAAGCCCTCTTTATATTCCCTTGGGGTATTAAGACTACCACAAAAGTGTGGCAAAGGAAGTGAGCGTCCCCTGATACTTATCATACATTTAGGCACTAGCCAGGCCCACTGGTATATACAGCAGTGCACCACTGACATCTGCTGGGTGACTTTTCATTCAAGGCAGCCTGGATTTCAGGGTGATCATCCCTGAGGATGACCACAGACAAAGGTCATTGCAGCCACAGGCACAGCACACACCACAGGACTTCACTCTGTAGTTGTATCGTGTGCACAGCTTGAAGAGTTTGACTCAGTACTTGTGAGGTCTCTGAAGAATTTCCGTAAGAAAATACTACTTCCTTTTAGAGCCCACACTTGGTCTACCTGCAGTTTTACTGTTGTACCTGGCTGCCTATGTCAACACTACTCTGGGAACTGAGCCACTATTTGCTTCAAGATAAGGCACCCAACCTCTAGTAACACTCCTGATCACATAAACTGCCTAGAGTGCTCTTGATTACTACTCCCACCCTATGTGTCTTTACAGAAGAACTTTGCAAGCGATGCTAACACTACAGCCATCTTGTTCATACCCCACTTGCTCACATTTATCCATAGTTACTACTGGGCAGTCATAGTATTCAGCACACACTGTTGCAACAAGCAAATACCTGCAAGATTAAAGACCACTTAATCATAAACTTACTATCAAAACTATTAAGGCGAAGGTGGGAAAGGGAAGGAAAGACAACACATCTAGCCAACCACCACTACCCAAAGACTAGCACCATTAACCAGTCATGGCACTACCACCTAGTGCTGTCTGATGAGAGGGTAGTTGGCACAGGAAAAAAAAACAAAGCAAAACAACCAAACAAAACATCAGTGGTCACATCTACCTAGCATGAGACACAACAGATCAAGTAGCCAACTGAGAGCCCCTGACACTGGGACAAGCTCACACATGAAACAGCCAAATAGGAAGCTGCTAATACTGAGCTGCAGTTAGCTGTCTGAAGGCCATTATCAACCACTTTCCCTCTTCCTGCCTCCCCGAGACTAAAGGTAACCACAAAATAGACCACCAGGGAAGAGTTATTACATATTATGTCTTCATAAGACTGCAGTACAAGTTGGACCACAAAAGTATGTATGTTTCTGTCCAGACAAGAGAGATCCAGAGCTGTCAAATACTTCATCCATAGGTTTGGCAGTATATTAAAGAGCGATAGTTACACATCTGCCTTTGACTCAGTTTTGAAGAGGCACAAAGCAAAGGACTACAGTGTAAGAGCATGGTGGTGCACAAAAGCAAATCAAAATTCTGAGAACTCCTGAAGTTATCATACAAACTGCTTTCCAGCCATGGCACTCTCAGGGTGTTAAGTTTAGCTTCGAGATGGAAATTCTCACCAAACCCAAAGTAGGCCTACCTAAAACAGAGACCCACAGTTCATATCTTTGCTTCTAACCATGCTAACCCAGCCTGAAACTAGGGTCTCCCAGAGTCACAGATACACTGGCTGAAAGGGGCCCTGGAAAGTCTCAAGTCCAGCTTCTTATACCTGCAGACATACTGCTAACACCAGATTCAGTTAGCCTTGGTTTTGCGTAGCCAAGCCTTGAAAGCCTTCACAGATGGATATTTATACAGCTTTCTGGACAATCTGTTACTTCCATATACCAGGCAAATGTCAACACCATAACTGTTCTCAAAACACAGCCTCTGCAATCACAAAGATCATTCATATTTAAATCATATGTCCTAGCTGCCCAGCGGACTGGCTCCCATAGAGGAATGAAGTGAAAAGACAACATTTCCCTTTGGAGGCATCTTCAACTACAGAATGGCCAGGCAGAACCTTTTGAGAGACAGAATATATCCCCTGCCAAAGCCTATCGATGCATTCTCTATTTAATTCTGCAAATGAATCAATTTCACCTAGCTAGTCACTTACACTTTTCAAGGGGAAGAATGGGGAAGGAGAACAAAGAAAAACTGAAAAGGTAGAATGAAGCCCATGATTTAGCACAAGCTTGATGCATCAGTGTCAGGCACTCAATACCAAAATACACTTTGAAAAGAATCATATAGTTAAGTGTTCCCCTCAAATGAGATATATAAAACTAACAAGGAAGACTTAAGTCAAGCTTCATTTTGCCCTTGATATGAGTATAGTATTGATACAATACAGAACAGAGACTGGAAGAGAAAGCCAGCTTGGGAAAGTATCTAGCCACGCAGCCATGGAACATGCCACAGGAGAAGAAGGCAAAGCCTGCATCACTGCACTCCTCATGCTACAAAACCAATCCAGTAAACTGTTCCCCTTTTCATACACACAAAGCATAAGAGGGCACCAGACTGCAAGAAGTAATGTACATTCTAACGTCTTTTCTGGAGATGAGTCTCCTCCTGAAAAGAGAAAGACAATGAACATGTGTTACAGGGGAAAGTCATTCAAAACTCTGGCTATAAAGAGAGTCATAGGGTTTATTTCCTTGGCCTTGTGACCTGCCATATATCAGGCACTCCATGACAAGTTCCGGATCCCCATTTACAACAGTACAGAATTCTTAAAGTACTTCACGTGGCCAGGGGTGGGACAAGGGAAAGCCACTTTTTCCAGCTCCCACATCTTGTTCAGTTTTCATAGCAACTGTGCTTCTACAACACAGAAAAGTTGACATTGCTTAGTGCAATACTGCACTATGTATCAAGTCCAATAATATTTATGGCTAAATTAATAATTAATGAAGAGAGGAAGTATGACATTCTGATCTCAAGACTGCTTGACTCCAGGTGTTTAAAGGTCCAACATCTTTGAACCATGCAGAGGACCAGTTTATAGTCAGATAAAGCTGACAAACAAGTAATTCTCACTGAACACCCTCGCTTTTACTTTAGATTCAGTACCACGCACCAAGATCTGCTATGTTGTTTTTTAATAAAATTATCTACAGCTTTATGCATACAATTGTTTGCGATTTCAGATATAAAAGTCAGTCACTTGCTCCTGTATCCTGAAGAGATAAAGTTTTGTATCTAAGTAAATACCATATCTAACCAGCATCTACTAGAACAAAAATCACAGAATATGTGTGCAAATAGCCAAGTTCTAGTGTCCTCTTCAACCAAACTTTCTCCCCTTGCAAGTTTTTCATTATATGTGCAAAAACTGTTCTATATAAAACATGAACCAGTTACATATGAGGAGAAATACACCATTTCCACTGGAATTTATGAATCTTTATCAGCAGCATAATTATATTTACAACAGTAGCACAGTAACTATTTGAAAAAAGTTTACATACTACAAGAATCATAAAAGGTTTCTTGGGGGCATGCACTAAAGTTTTTCTACATCCTATCTTTTAGAATTATTTTCAGGAACAGGGTACTACTTGCTCTTCTAATTCTTATTATTTTAAAGTTTAGCAATCTTCCACTCAAACCAGAATGACACTGACTCAAAAGACAGCATACTGGACGCAAGTTACATTTTCCAAGGCAGGTTACTACAGCATACATTCAGTAGGTCAAGTGTAGCATAAAGCTGTTCATCAGTGCTTCTTCAGAACATAAGGTTGTTCCATTAGAGCAGACACTAGTTAATAATGCCACTGGTACACCCAGTTCAGTCCAATGTGAGGTCGTTTCATGTGTCAGGGCACTGACTGGCATGTGCCTGTCAACAGGTAGATAGGTGGTAAATCCATCATACCATGTTAGGCCTTAGTAAACAGACTCTCCCTTTCTTTCTGTATCTAGTTTACTGATATTGTGGACACCCGATACATATTTCCTCTTGTTTCAGCAGATCCAAATCCCAAGCTTTAATCTCAAGTATTTTTACCCATGACAAGTGTTTTGAATAAATTTACAGATATATTTCAGATTTTCCATATAGATACATGGAGGCTCTCTTGATGATTGTAGGTCCATTCCAGACTCACTCCAGTCCTCTTGCAGGACTACACACCACTGCTACCTTCCTAGTGTTCTGAGAGAGCTGAACTCCTTAAGTTAATGAATCCTGAGGCGTTCTGAATTTATGTAAAGGGCAATGAGTTACAAGTCAATATGATAAAAGTTAATGACACAGAATATTTAATACTTAAGTACCATTTCTGTCAAAGAAGTATCACCTCCTTTTAGAAGAGAATGTTGTTTACTAGTCAAATCTCACTTTTGTTTCATAAACGGAAGATACACATAGTCATCTCCACACTTCAGTTTCTCCTTAATACGTAGAGGATCTCCATACACTGAAAGTTCATGGACTGCAGTCTGCGGTGGTACAAATACTTTTTAATACAAAACCAAAATAACCCACAAAACCCCTAAGCCTAAAAGCCTTCCTTAATGTACTAGCTATCTGAAGGGAAAAAAGAAAGCAAATCCCAGCAAGTCCAGAGAAGTAGCCACCAGCTGGCTTTGTCAGACTGCCCTAACAGGCATTCCCCTGCCACTCTCTCCTGTAAGCCCTCATAACCTACTCAAGCTCCAGCTCTTACACAAGTATCATATTAGTAACTCAAAGGGATTTACTGCAGGTTGTGTGCTATGAAATCAGTGCAAAGAAGTTCAAATTTGACTGCATTTTGATACATATAATGATTAAAATACTGGTTGATGAAACTGCATCGTATTTGCGTCACGAAACCTACATTATCCAGAAATTAGGCTTTTTAATTAGGATGGTATCACAGCCAAGACACACAAGTTAACCATAAGTTAAGAACACTTTAAGTAAAAGGCAAAACTTGCCTTGAACTCCTGAAGGATAGCAAATGCAGGCATAGGCCAGTACAGACACACTCAAATAGCACTCCTCTCTTACACATAACACTTTATGCTTCACTTTTCCAAACTGAAACACTTGGAAGGCTGAAGTCCTAATTCTTAATTTTCCTATTAAAAAAGAACAAAATGGAAGTGAGTGCTGTCTTTAGTAATGTAGACTGCAGAACTGCCCCCTCCACAGTGACCCAGAGCCTCATCCTCACTGCCACTATTACAGTAAATCTGAAAAAAACCCGAAAGTGTCTGTCATCTAGGTGGAGCAACAGAAATTGTTGGCTTGACTAACACCTATTTAGAAAGAGAGGTGTGGAGAAACACATGATTTAAAAAATGGTCTCACGGGCATAAACTAGCTCTATTTCCAGGACCATCCTCAAGAGGGTGAACAGGACCAATGAGACACTGTCCCTTCTAACATAAGGAGTACAGGCCAAACAAAGCAGCCAGGTTCAAAGCAAACAAAAGCAAATAGCTCTTCACCCAGTGAACAGTAAACCTACAGAACACAAAGTCCTTTGACAAGAAGGATGCAAAAGGATTCACACAGGTTCGAGTGAAGGTTAAGAGAAATTCTTGGAAGAAATTTAGAGTTACTGAATACATAACTTCAAGGCACTGAAGGTTGGGGAACAGGAGCAGACAGGCAAGACTTGAACTTGTAGCTCTGTCATGCAACAGAAACTTGTGGTTTTAGCCACAGTGCCAGAGGCGACAGAGAAAAGGGCTGGAGAACTGTTGATCTGAACCAATGTGACTATTCTCATGTTGTCACCCTCAGATTTGTTCCTTCTAAAGATGACTCCCAGCCTTTACTATAACTGATCATCTTTAGCAACTTGTTCTTCTAGGACCCAAAAAATACTAGTTAAGAATTAAAAATTTCTAGTTACAGAATACCCATAACTGAAGCAGGGCTTCTCAACAATCTATAGTAACCTACTTCCACTTTGAAGGAGTCCTTGTTGTCTTTCTATGTACAAACTCTTCTGTTCATGTATTTTAAGCTTAGCTTATAGATAAACTAATCATGGTAAATATTGTTTCAAGAATTTGGATTTAAACTTAAACTCCTAAATCACTAAGAATTAAAGTGCTCTTCAGAAGTGTCATTGAGAGATATGGGAACACAGTTCTGATCTTAACAGGACCTGTATTTCAAAGTTAAAGCCTTCTTCAAAGATTAAAATCTATGCTCCCTTAAATAGTAAGAGAAGACTATTTATCCATAATCACAGAAATCCCACAGTTTCATTACAATCCCAGTCATTTCAAGCCAGGTGACCTACCGAATATTTTCCAATGCACTTGCTAGCTGCTGTTGTGCAACATCATAAAGTTTCACCTTGAAGCCTCCAGCAGCAAACACCATGGCCCAGCTGCGACCGATGAGTCCACTGAAAAGACAATAAATATCAGCCAATTAATAAAGAAGCATTTATTTTGAGGAATGAGGTCTTACAAACGCTGCAAGGAGAACAGAGCTTGGACTCTTCAATATGTGATTAAAAGACTGGTTACATGCTGATAAGAAACAATTAACAGAGAAATATCCTTTGCTAGCTGTGTAGCAGCTTCTCTAAGAGCTAGAAGAAAGATAATGGTGAATAAAAAAATCCAAATAAAATAGAAAAAAGACAGCAGAATTCAAATAGTAGGAACTATTTTGGGACACTGGACTCGAGTATCAACACTTTTGGCAGCTACAAACTTAACTTGGAATTGGTGAATAAGATTACACTAAAAAAGATTTTAAAAAACTCCCAACACTAATTTGTTCAGTTCATAGTCTAAAGACAGACAGCAGCCTAGTGGTCCAAGAGTTCAGGTTCAGCTTCAGAGCTGATCAGAAAAAACTGAGGCCCAGCCACTGAAGTTGTGGGTGCTCAGCAATTCAGGAAGCATGCGAATTATCATAAGCATGTGAAAAATGGAGGGAAGAAAAAAGGCAAACAACCAAACGTGAGTTTGATACTACTTTTCCACCTACCCTCCTCTAGCACTACATATATTTTTAGATGAAGCACTCTTATAATGCTGGAAGCACACAAGAACAACCTGCTTATGATCCCACACCTTTTGACAAAATCCCATTACTGAGAAACACAGAGAAGAAACTTGAAGCAACTGACAATTTTATCATGTCTCTCAAAGCAATGCAGGTTTTAACTTATATTTATAGCAGGTGCGGTCTCTTCAAACTGATGCACAGTGTCATAAGCTTAAATAACTTGAGATCACAAAAAAAAAAATAATTCCCTAACAGAGACAAGAGCAGAACTCCATACCAACAGTGGGGGTTTAATAATTGCATGCATTTCCTGTCATTTCTGAAATCATTGTATTTGCAGTATTAAACTTAAGCAACCTCTGGCAACTGGAAAATGCAATGCCACTAGCACATTGATAAAGGATTAAAAGGGGAGCAAAAGTCAGAGATAAAGCAGTAGGGCAGATGACAGAAGAAGGAAGAGAAAACAGGAACATATTCAACCTTTGGTTTACATATTAAAAAAAGAAAGAACAAAACATGAAGTTTTAGGAAACAGCAGGAATCAGTGGAAATAACTGAAATAAAAAAAAAAAAAAAAGGAACTTTGCATTTAGCGTTGAGTGGGCAGCAAGTTCTCATTTGATACTTCTCATTTAAACGAAAAAACACAATCTCACTTTACTAAGCCCACACCTCAGCAGTTCTCAGACAAGCTACGAACAAACACGCTTATGAAAAAGGTATTGTCAAGGTCTGTGAGCTATTGTAGCCTCCTAGCTGGCAAGTATTTCTCAAATCATAGAATCATAGAATAGTTAGGATTGGAAAGGACCTTAAGATCATATAGTTCCAACCCCCCTGCCATGGGCAGGGATATCTCACACTAAACCATACCACCCAAGGCTTCGTCCAACCTGGCCTTGAACACTGTCAGGGATGGAGCACTCACAACCTCCCTGGGCAACCCATTCCAGTGCCTCACCACCCTCACAGGAAAGAATTTCTTCCTTATGTCCAATCTAATTCTAAATAAAAGTAATCAGATCACTTAAATCTTAACAAGCATATCTGAGCTACCACTGTCTTTATAAATTAGCATCCTCTCTCAAACTGCACTTTTAAATTAAGTTTCCTTAAATTGATAAAATTTGATTAAAAAAATATATCTAAAATTCTTTTTTTAATTTAATAATTTTTCTGTTGAGCTACAGAGCATAAAGTCAATGATACATGTCAGGCCTGCACTGTTACTCCAGTGTACAGCAACACTACAACCTTGTATTAGTGTATCTGACTCCAAGACAGTGCTTTTTTACACTTTAAACACTGTCATTTTGGGTCCAGTGATGAAGTACTAACAATCATATCTGCGCACACAACCTCTGCAGGTGCTACCAGAAACAGCTGCTCTGCCTTCAGTGTGATTGTGCCACAGCAGGCACAGCAAGTGAGAGCCAAGCTCTCTCGACCCTTCGCACACGGACAGCACTCCCCGGCTCCACCGTCACATGAGGGCACCGAGACACGTGTCCAGAGACCTCAACTGGTTTTGCTGATAAAGGGAGACCATGCTTCTAGCACCAAGTTACAGTGGTGTGCTGGGGGCTGTTACTGTCTGGCCCATGTTTTCTCCCCACCAGATTACTGATCAAATAAAGATCTTTGGGTTTAGCTCAAGAAGGCAAAACAATGCATTCCTACACAAGTCAGAAACACTGCTGTCAATAAAGTATAGTGGAGGAGTGACCACGAGAAGCTCAGGAGTTTTGACATAGTTGACAAACAGGATCTTAAAGCTATTCTTGGATTTCTGCACTCCCCTTGCACTTACACACACAAAACATTGCAATGAAAAAAGGCAGCAGTCTTTCAGATCTAAGGAATTACTTTAAGCAGAGATGCTGTGGACATTTGTTTGTTGGAGTTTGCTTTGTTTGGTTTTTAAGTGGCACAAAGCTGTCAGAGACTTAAGTAAAGGCACTCTTTCCAGTGAGCCAGACGGGTGCATTCCTCCCATGGTTTCTGAACGCCAGCAGGAACCCATACGTGGCCTGCCCTCCTGGCACTGCTCCCCCGCACCAGCGCTGCACACGCCGGACCCCACCGACTACCCCGAGTTAGCACCTCGCCGCCACACCCGACGCCTGCAGCGGCCGCGGCAGCACCCTACTCGCCACACTGAGGTGGCGAGCCCACCCTAGGCAGGCCGGACTTCGTCTGGACGGCGCCCCAGCTCCTTCGCACGTCCCCGGGCATCCGTTCGCAGATCCCCCAGGGTCCAAGCCGGGCTGGCTGCTCCTCCCCTGAGGACTGCACCTACCCGCGGAAGGGTAGAGGAAAGGAGGGGCTTTACCTGCCGATGATCGCAACTTGGCCGGGCTCCATGCCTGCGGCTCCGGGAGGTGCACAGCCGACACAGCACCACAGGAACTAGCGCTGCCTCACTGCGCGCGCGCCCGCCCCCACACACGGCTCCCGCCATGTCACAGCCGCCCCCATTGGCTCCTGCTACGAGTGCTCCGATTGGCTGCGCGCCGCGCCCCTCAGCGGCCGCACCTCGAGCCTTCGCTGCCCTGACGGGGAAAGGCCCGCCCCAGCAGGGCCCCGCCCAACACACACCGGCGGCTCGCACTCGGGCCCCGCTCCGTGCAGCCCGTACCAGCCGCAGGCTGGGGTTATCTCACTGCTCCAACGCAGCACGTCTCACACCTCGACGTGCCGGGAGCGCTGCTTTCGTTCCGTGTAAGGACCGGCCCTGCATGCTCACCTTCCAAGAGGCAGCAGGCGAGGGTGCTCACCTGCAAGACGAGCTGCCGAGGGTAGCTGCGCAGGGACAGAGGGCTGCCAGTTACACCCGCTCTGGAGTGGAACAGGCCACGTTTGGGTGAAGGCCAAGGGTTTACGTGCTGTTAAAATGGATAAACCTCTATCGCCACATAATCAAAGGTGTTCCACTATCCCAATTAAACTAAAACACCTGGGAAAACTTGGGCCTTCGAATTCAGTCACTTTCGGAGATGCAAAAACCCTGTCACACTTTGGCCAGAGACAGCACTAGAATACATCAAACGCTACTGCTCTCTGGTTTTTGACAAGCACACAGGAATTCCAACATAAGTTCAAATTTCAAACTAATTCCACTTTTCACATTAAGCAAAGCTATCTTATCCTTAAAAATACCTTCTTCTTGAATTCTGATTTTTTTTTCTGTTCTTGGTTTTTGTACAAAAACTTTCTAAAATTAGGCAAAAGTGTGACATTACAGTGACAATATAATTCTTTCAGCTGCTCTACATCTACTGTTCCTGCTGGCATGCTGTGTTACTCACTTTTTCTAATTTTGTGTGGTTCCTACTCATCCACATATTGTTCTGTAATCAGGCTGGATATTCCTGAAAAGAGACAAAAGTTAGTATTTTAAATGCTTGTTATCAAAAATTGTATTACTGTGCTCTTACTACAGCTGAGAAATACACGGCAAGATTTCTTGTGTTTCTGGCTTTCTGAAAATAATGGTTGAAAATTAACACACTTGTTCCCAGAATAAATGTTTCATGGTTACTGATGAAATTCAGTAAACCTTCACTTGTCTATCACCTCTCTTAGTTTCCAAGAAAACCATATAATAAAAGACCTAGCTAGTAACTTTGTACATCCATCCTCCTCGCTAGCACTTTGCTAATTTTGACAGAGATGTCAAAAATCTAAATTCCTAAAGACTCAATGGACAGCACGTGGAAAACCAAAGTAGTATCTCTGTGACTTCCCAACCTTATCACCACCCATGTAACCTGAGATGTGCCAGTAACTGGGAAATGTAGGCGGAGCAAAGTGAATGTAACTGGGCCTCAGGAAGATTTAAGGAACTGGGACAAGAGTGCCATGCCAGTACCGCTGCTTCCTTAGGCTAGTGTAGAAAGCGTTGTTTTATGATTTTATCAACTAGCAATTTTGTTCCTTTGAAGACTAATTCAAAATGGCATAACTTGGCACATGCTACAAACACAAAGAGCTTTGTTTAGCCAAAGCATGACTGAAGCAATCAATGAATCCTTACTTTGTGTACTCAAGCTTTTATTTAAAAAAATTAAAAAAAAGTTCCTAGAACATAAAACGAAAGTCTCCTGGGCTTCGAAACATGGTTTTCAGAACAAGTTCACCATCACTCCCATTTGGAAGTACATTTGGAAGAGTCAGTTATTTTAATAGTCTTTGATCTCCCTAGATGTGTACTCATACCTCAAGTAATAGACTATTAGAGAGAAAAGCTGTTACAGAAAGACAATTAGAATCAACAGAATTAAAAGCTCAGTTAAACTGTTCAGGAGGTGTTACTACAGGGCTTTGAGACCTAATCCCAGTTGTGATAATAGCAATTACAGGGCCTTTAAGTCCTGTTGGTGAACAAAACAAGAGGTCTACAACAATGAAATCTGAACTATATTATCACCCGTATATTATGTGACAAAGCCACATAGCTCTGTGGTAGTTATTTCATTAGGTAATGACAGCAGCCATATTCCCCATTGTGATGAGCGGACACAGTGATGAGTCCAAACTGAATAGATCAGAAGTTTGCAAGAAGAAAGTAAAATATAAAGAATTAAATTCTCATAAAAACTTAAGGGAATATATATAAAAAAACAAAAAGCAGCAAAGTTTCATTATTGTGTAACAGCGTAAGAGTTGTTAGGCCCAGTACTTGCAGCCTCCATGAATAAGGTAGAATGACTCTCCTTCCTCTTCCACAACTCTCATGGGAAGGCCACAAGGCACCCCAAGTTCAGAAACATCAACAACCTATAACCAACAAAATGGTGAAAGGTCCTGGACTCCATTAAGAGAATGAGAAGTAGGGCTTGTACTGGCAGCAAGAGAGAGAAGCCCTAGTGGAACAAATATGCACTCACCAGCATATATATTCTTTCTTCTAAGTCCAACAGCAGACTGTTGTAGGAGCAGACTGTTATGTTGATAGCTGCAAAGTTGGTTCCTCCATGTTTTAGTCTCTTTCTATTGAGCATGCTCCTCCACTACCCCACGTGAGGAGCTGAAATCTTCTACTGGCTGGGAAGAGGAGGTGGGCTTACTGCGGAGGAGGAGCCAGACAGTATAAAAGAGTCATGTAATAAACAAAGGGAAATGGCTAGTATTAATTGTGAGCCACAGGGAGGTGGAATATGAAGGAGACATGAATTCCCCCTTGCAGAAAGTAAAGGAATTGCATGCTTCTGAAAACCAGTGTCCCCTAGCCTGAGCTTTTGGCATGGGAAGAAAACAGAGGCATAGTTCACACTTGTTAAGCCTTACATGGTTTAATACGTTACTTGCTCACCAGAGCAACCAGAAAGTACATTCCTTTTGTAATGGACTATGGTACATTGCTACTATGATCCTAATGGTTCAGAAAACATAATGCTTTAAAATGATAGCTTTAATAACTTTGCTACTATTCTGTAAAGTTCTATCTAATGGTTTGCATACTGTAATTATAACTAGTGATATTAAAATTATGCTATAATTAAGACTATAATTTTAATCACTGCTAGTAATTCGTGCAGTTTATTTAGGTATCCTTTCACTACTGCAAATGGTCTGATGCAAATGCTACCAATATTGCTAAAATGTTGATTCTTAAAGAAGCTATCAGCAGAAATCAGAAAGTAAACAGTAGTAAAATGGATATTGCAAAATCATGATTCAGCAAAGCTAGATCCTTTAATAGTAAAAATACCTGTTAACAAGATAATTTTGCTTTTGCAAATGTCTTCTAAACCCAATACACAACATAAACATTATTCATATGTATTATTCATCATGAGGTTCTTCCATTAATTTTGTTTTCAAATTGTAAATAAATTGATTTATTTACCTGCTTTACTGAACAGACTATAGATTAAATTGATGTTTAGAGCAGAACTATACTTTTTCTGCCTTTAGCACTGTTCTGAAGTAGTTTTTTTAAAACTTTCAATATAGCTCTATAAAACATTTTGCCTAATTAATTCATCATTAAAAACCTAACCCTGAAAACATTCTGAAACTTGTACTTAAAATTTCATTAACAGTACAGTAGCTCTAGAAACTTTCTTTTCTACCTTGAATTCTTTTAATGTAATTTATATGTTTAGGCACACCAACTCAAATATTGGAAATATAAAACTGATTTTTAAATCTCCCAAAAGAGGCAAAAGGTTTCTTTAAATTACTGTTTCTATTTTAGAAAACATTATTAACTTGGACAACTTTATGTTAAAAAGTGCTATAGAGGTGTGTTTTTAAAAGCACATAAATAACAACCTAATAGATGAATATTGTAATACCCATGCTGTTCCCACACTTGGTAAAAGAGGAAAGTAATATGCAATATGGCTTTGTTGATGAGATAAATAAACCCAGAGTATCAAAGCTCTAACATAAACCAGTCAGCAAAATAATAGAGTTGAAGTTTGAATTTTCAAGTATAGGAGGAGCATGATCTGAGGCTTTAATTTTTTAAATTTGAATTGTCTTTAAAATAAACTTAGTAACCATTAAGTTCAGTTACCTCTCAATTCTTAAATTTTCAACTAAAAAAAAATATTTTGAAAGCTTAAGTATTAGGAAGGCTTTAATTTTAAATGTGTTCTGTATTGCTTTCCCTTCAGTAATTTTTAGAGGTATGCTGACAAGATCTGTTAGTTTCTCAGGGACTAGTTAAATGCAGCTTCACTGTTTGTGACAGTCAACCTAACGGAAGGGTGACAGTAGAATATGATGAACACCTGATCAGTCTGGAATTCAATGCTAGAAAAATACTTTTCAAATATTGTAATGGGAGAATTACTTTTTCAATTCTGAACATTTTCTAAAAACACCAATTCACAGCTGATCAGGTGAACAGTTCAACTGCCAGAGCAAGGGTAAGGTACACACTAACAGAGATTATAGCAGGCAGTCAGTGGCCAGTAACCCCTGAACCCAAGTTAGTAGGTCCTGGAACAGTTTGTCTGAGTCCTTATTTGCAGTGTTATTGATGGAAAAAACCCAAGATGCACCATGTATTGAAAGGCAAAGTGATTTGTACTGTTTAAGAGTATAGCTTCATGGTCTCCTTAATGTGCCATAAGTTTTCACTGCATTTACTGGATCAGATACCTGATTTATTGAAAGGTAACTGCAGAAACACTTTATCAGATCTGCAGTTTACTTCAGCTGCACAAGCATCTAGCTTGATGCCAGTCAGAGGACTGAGAAGGTGTGAAAAGAAGGGGACTGCTTCTTGTAGTGACAGTGCTAGCTTAATCCAACTGAAAATGATCAGGAATTCACAGTATACAACATTGCTTGGGCTGTGTACTATTTTGGGGGGTTTGGTGTTTTGTTTTGGGTTTTTTTGGCAGCTTTACATTCCAGGTTGCCTTCTGAATTTAGCCAAAACCAGTAAAGACATTAACATCATATGGGTTTCTCCCTGTAGCATGATCTTGTTAGAAAATGTCTTATAATCACAACCCATGAGTAAGGTCCCACATTGCCACAAAGGATCCTGAGATTATTGGGATTTGTTAAATCTTCGTGCATTAAGATCTATTTATACTTCATAGCACCAGGAAAACAGACAGACATACAAATAAAAACCACCTAGAATTTTAGATTGACACAGCCTTTGGAGACAAAAGTCTGATGAGACCCTCATGATGTTGCAAGGACATCAGAAGTAGTAGCTGGACTGAGAGGCCTAAGGAGCCAGTCCAGGGAGTCTTCCTAAGCTCCTGGCCCCTGGTACACGCTCCAGCAGCATGGGCAACATGCAGCATTGCCAGGAGCTGGACCAGGCACTGGAGTTGACTGTCTCTGGCATCAAAATAGCCCATTATAGTGTTAGCTAGTTATCATTCTCTCAAACAATTCCCAGTATATGGTCAGGGACCACTTCTAACAGCTGATTTGAATGTATACACCCATGTTTGGAGGGTAAGAAAGTCTGATGAAACGGACATGGTAAGATTCCAGTGGTGCCTCAGCACCATTTTATTTACAAGATAGATGCACTGTCTCCTTATCATATCATATCTCCATATCATAGTGCCTTCTTCCCACTGCTCTAGATAATGGGGCTGAAACATCAGAATATGCTAAGGACCAGTATGCCAATTGACAAGCTGGGTAGCAGAGCTAAGACTCTTGTCACAGAATTGTACCTGCTGCTCAGGTATATATGAATGTGACATATGATTGTCTGGGGACAATCAGAAAAATCTAAAAACCATAGGCTCAATTACATGTTAGGAGTTGCAGGCAAAAAAGGGGGCTAGAAATGTATATGTATTTCTTATGCTGGAGTTCATCAAGTAGCTCACCTGAATTTTTTTCCCACTGTAAGTCTCTTACTCTGCAAAATACTTGTAATCCAGAAATTTCAGGTATAAAGATTCTCGTGTTCAAAAGTCTCAAGTCTAAAGTTTCTGTGTGAAAGTGGTTCATGCATGGAACATTAACAAGTTAATGCAAGAAGTGATAATGTCTTAATACTTCGTGTTATCTTTGTTTCTCTGGTTGGGAGCCAGAATAGAAGGACCTTTCACTCATATCCTCTGTGCCTTATCTCTTCAGAAAGCACTTTGAGGCTAAAATGGCAGGTCCCGACATTGCATAATGCTCACAAACCCTGACCATAAAAAGGCTGTTCTAATTGACTCTGCACTGTATATTGTCTTTGCAGCTTTCTTATGCCATTAGCATAATGCAATAAGGGTAGGTTACAACTGTCTTGTAAAATATTTTCTCTCCCCAAAATGCTGCAGGCATGTTCAGAGATCCCTGCTTGAATCTGCTTTCCATGCTTAGGCATAGAAAAGCTTTCCTGGAGCATAGTGTTTTTCTGTGGGCAAATCAGCTGACACTTGTCAGGAGTTCCAAAGTATCAACTTAAAGAATGTGATAGAAATGGTTGTAGGAATCATCTTTTTCTAAGATGTTTGGGCCTTTAATTTTTTATTTAGTTTCAGAGACTATGGCATATGGGAAGCTTTACCGACTTCTATTTTTATTGAGCTTTTCATTTTCAAGAATGGATTTCTCAGCTCAGTGAAGAAAATGGTGTGGCTGAGTACCCTGAACTTGAGTGGTGGCTGTGATGAGGTCTCTGCCTGGAGGTGCTGGCTCCTGCCCAAGAGCTGTGCCTAAGGTGCAGCCCTACCACACTCCACAGGGCACATACCAGCAATAATCTGGAGCTTGAGAAACATGCTCTGAAGTACACTCAGTTATGGGCCGTGTGCTTGAACACAAGGTTTGACAACTATGCAAGAAGCCATTTACCTTATGACAGCAGATTTGCTTTACTCTCATGATAGCAAATTTATAGCCTAAAATATCAATTTTCACCATAAAACGTCAGCAGGTTGGTTTTACTCTTGGGAAGAGACACAAAGACATTTAAACTAGGATGCGAGAGATTTCCTGAGCTCCTTTTGAGCATGAATTATTCTGTGATTCTGTAATTCTAAATTTCCCTTTATGGAGAAGTCTAGAATTTCCCCTCTATTTTAACTGTTGCCTATTTAATGTTTCAGAAACTCATTTATCCTAATAATCTTCCCCTTACAGTCAGTAAATACCCACCTCGCAGACTTTTATTTGCATACAGCGAAGCAGTGTCTAGCAGACAGGAGGTATTTTTTCCATTTATGTTTTCCTTGTCCTGTGGACTAAAGGTGGGCAGTCTGAGGAGCCTCCCGTCCTTACCAGGAGTTTTGTGTTCCTTTTCCAGAAGATGAGGAAAGCATAGGGGGAAACAAAACCTGTCTGCACATCTATCACACGATACCGCTTCTATCCCGGAGTACAAGTCCTCCACTTCCCGCGAGAAGTAGGGGACACACGCAGCGAGAAAAGCTTCGGCTGTTGTTCTACGCATGCGCCAATCCCGCGGATGCTCTCGACCTCGGCTGTGGGCTGCGCTGTGCTCTGCTGTTCTGTGACCGCCTAAGCGCGGTGCATTATGGGACCGCGTCCGCCGGCGTACCCCTAGCAACGCGGCCGGGTTGGGCCTGGTGGCTTCCTTCGGCGCGGAGGGAGTGCGTCGCGGCTGACCTGCGAGCAGGCCGTGTTCGGGCGGGGATGCTGGCACCGGGGTGTTGGCACCATCGCGTTGGTACCGTCGCATTGGTTCGCTGAGCCTCTCACCGCCCCTCCGCCACCCTCGAGAAGGCGGAGCCGCTGTGAGGCGTATCGCCGCCGTCCCCCGCTTTCAGCGCCGGCTGAGGAAACCCGCGTTCAGCAGATTCGGCTGCGTTCCGCGGTCGCACCGCGTAAGCTTAGAGCAGGCCCCGTTCGAGGGGGATGCTGCAGTGGAACCGGTCCGCGGTGGGGTGCGCTGCGCTGCGCTTCGTCCTGGCTAAGGCTCACTTGCTACAGGGCATGTGTTTCATATTCTAGATGAAACCAAATGTTGTCTTCGTAAGATTTTAATGAAAATAAGTAGCCAGGCAGAGAGACCTCCTTAGTGTCCTCAGTGGTGAAGGACCACAAGGTGAATGACGCTATATTAGCCTATTTTGTAGCACACTAAAGTATTTGTGAAGAAAGATACTGGAACCTAGGCTCCTGGAATTCTAGTTCTTAAAAACCATTTGAATGGAAATGGGAAAATTATATGAAAAATGTTGTCTATAGAGAATAGTTATGTCTGTGCTGATGTAAGGACACAGGTGAAGGAAGGAAGGAAGGAATATCTGAAGCTGGAAGAGATGTCTTTCGTTAGACTGGCTACTATTGCCCAATAAAAAAGGAAAACTTTAGAATACTAGAGAATTATTTTAAGTCTGAATTATTTGAGAATGTAAAGATATAATTCTAAAAGTAATAGTTATTTGTTATGATGATTCAGTTTTAATGATAAATATCTTTAAGACAATTTTTGTGACAGTGGTATAAATACCTAACAAAATATAATTGTACAAAATGGTGCTATTTAATACTTTGTATAGGTAAATCCTAGTTGTTATGACTATTCATAACTTATTTCTAATTTCAAATACAGTAATTGAAATGCAATTTGTACTCTTTTGAACTTGCAAACTTCATTACTATTTGTATTTCACATTTTAAAAGCTTTATATAAAACCACTGAGAGAATACTTGGCATGTTAAACGTTTCACAGAAAGATGATGCAAAATGTGCATCTGGCTCCTGATGCTGATGAAGATGATCTCTATTCTGGCTACAATGATTATAATCCCACGTTTGACACAGAGGTAAAAATATTTGCTGTTTTCCACCTTTCCCATACATAGGATTTTACCTTCTAAGTGCAAGATAAGGACAAGTGGGTATAGTAATGTAGAAGTGTAGTACTTTGAAGTGAAATTTTCTTTATTTAACAAAAAATATATAAAGTTTCACAAGTCTTAAATAGTTATTTCTTTGATAGTTTTCCATTCCAACAAAGTACCTGTGTATGTCTTGTAGCAGATCTAAAATGCTGTAATGGTTAGAATTTATGAAGTATAAAATCCTAATTATTTGAAGGCCATATTCACATTCAGATGCTTTCGATGTGATGTTTCCCAGACAGTATGCAGCAGCAGGTTTTCTGACAAGAGGCTATTTAACTGATCAGTACTGGTCATCAGTCTCTTATGGTCCTGCTGCTGAAGGAGGCAGCAGTAGAGCAGAGTTCTGCAGGTCTCTGTGCAATCAGTAGAGCATCTGGGATGATTTAAGGTAACCCTGCAGACCACTTCCTAGTGACTGCTGGTGTAATGGAATTGGAACATCAGGGAAGTCATTCAGTCCAAACTCACTACCGTGCTCAAAGCAGGGCCAGTCTGGCAAGACTTCACATCTTGTGTGAAATCCCAGTGCCAAATTTGGTGTGACCTGAGACATGAGATCTCAATGTATTTGCGTGACAGGCGTTAATATTAAAATGTAGAAATAGTGCTAGTAGTAAGCTTTTGGATGGAAATAAAATAACATGTTACGTTTTATCACTTAAGCTCTGCTTCTTCAGCGTGTTTTCATTTTTCAGAGAATAATGAGGCTTTACGTTCAATGATCCAAAATACAAAAAAAGGTAGACCAAATAACATAACATGTATTGTCAGTAAAACCTGTCATTCAGTTATTTTCAGGTCAAGTATTTTTGGAAGAAGAGTTGTTTTTTTACCTGTCTGCTTTCAGTAGTCCTAAGGTTCTGGAACTGTGGCTTTGGCTGTTGGGGGTTTTAAAAAGGTGTATTTTTTTTTTCTTTTTTCTAGGATTTAGAAAATGATATAGCTTTTCAACAGGCAGCAAGAACGAGTCATGGTAGAAGACCTTCTGTAAGTACCTTTTAAAAAACATTGCAAGAGAGGAAGCCTTCTTTAGAGGGCTAGCTATAATTTTGACACTGATGCAAACTTATTTTGGGAACCTCTTAACTTTTTTTGTCTGCTACTAACATGAAGATACAGACTTTATTTATTTATAGGAAAAATAAGTAAAAAATTAGCAGAGCATGACTTCTGTTAAGTTCAGGGAGTAAGCTAGAGCAAACAAGGAACTTTGTTTAAAAATGTATTCTTGTTTGATAAAATGAGATAAAACCTTGTTAAAAAGAAAAGCAATACATTCTGAAAGGACTTAGTTTAATATTCTCAATATAGAATTAGTAGCTCTGACATACAGTTAGGAGGCTGAGATGCATACTGAAGAGTGGAATTTAGAAAACCATGTGTGATTATTCTGATTTTCTTTTCTTCATATTCATGTAATTTACATGATTTTTTTATTTTCATTTAGCTCTTATTTAATATTACATCAGTTTTCAAAACCAAATATAAAGTTGGCACCTGCACTTTAGTAGTATATGCTGTATGTCTAAAGAAGAGCTGGAACTGTCTGATTAATATTACTTCTTTGCCGGAATAATCTGTTGGTACAATGAAAATCCTTTCTATAACAGTTGAAGCATTATTTCTATGAATTCACTATAGAAACTAGATAGAAAGACTAAAAATTAACATATATGGTTGTTAATTGGTGGTGTTTCTTTGGTTGTTTTTTTTCCCCACCCAGGGGACAGCCAAAATTCCTGGTACACCAACTTCAAGACCTTTAGCCACTGGATTTGGGGTAGGTTTTTGTTCTGTTGTATTCTTAATGAAAATGAGGCATTTACCAGAAATGCCTTGCACAGATTGAGCTCTTTTTATATAAATACTTCCTTCCAGTGAACCACATGTATTCACTGATTTTAATTCATTTGCAGCTCTGCACTTGTAGAGTTATAAGTTGGTCATTACAAGGCATGGTCACTGATATTTTTTTTTTTTTTTTTTTTTCCCTCTCCCAAACCATGCTGCAAATCATCTTTTGTACTGTGTAAGGCAGTAGATTCCAAGATACTGACCGGATTTTCTTGCAGGAAAGTTGTCTGGAAGTTAAGGTGAAATTAAGTCTTAAAAAATATGGGCTTTGAAATCATCTCTAGTTTAATCAGGAGAAGTTGATTATATGCTTTGATATACTTCATCTATTGTGACTCTTAAATAACTAACTCATTAACCTGGTTCGTTATGGAAATAGAAGTTATACACTAGCGGTATATCCACTGTCCCCTTATCCCAATAGATTTTAAACCTGTTAGGCTGGCAGCATATTGCATGTGGATAACTAATGGGAACTTTCCTATGAACTTACATGACAGTTAAATCAGCTTCTAAAACTCAATATTGAGAAGACCATACATAGCCTTTACAGCCTTCGAATCCTTTGTGAATACTAGTTTCAAACAACTTACTTATTTTTATAGTCAAAGGCAACCTTAACTTCATCTATGGGAAGACCAGTGACAGGAGCTATACAGGTAAAAAGTTACAATATTTACAATTTATATTGATTTGGAACAGTGAAGATTTCTGTTAAATGTTTGGGTTTAATACAAATATTAAAAAGGTTATTGAAATAATACTGATTATTACACTGTTTAATTAGTCCTTTTTCTTACTGTCAGAAAATGTGAGGTTTGCGATAAATATTTTATTTGAGAACAGGGTTGGAAGCAATACCAGTATAGTGTTTTTAACACTTATTGACATGCGATGAATATTTTTTTCATTGAAATAGGAAAGAAATACATTCTGGCTTTCATGTTTTTCTTAGGTACTTATACTGTAATAAGAATCTGCTGCAATTTACCAATTACTTTCCCACCAACACCTTTAAGTATACTGACTTAATGTTAAATATATATACAGTCACTATATTCTTTTGTGTCAGCCCAAGAGGGAAACAGGAATTATCAGGGAGAATCAAGAGCAGAGCTGCTCCTTGAAGGAAGGCAAGTCAGGAGCCTAGGTGGAAGTTGCATAGCCAGCAGTGCAGGGGCCTCACCCAGTTCCACAACACTTGAGCTAGGCAAGTAGGGTCCACCCAGAAATGGTGTCCGTGTCCAACCAGAAGTCCAGAACGTAACGCAATAGCAGGTCCAAGGTCAAGCCAAAATGTCGGTGCATGGACTAGGGTTAGGACCAGTGATCACTGGCCAGATCCACAGTGACAAGGCAAGGCTAAGGTCAGTCCGGGAGGTCAGGTTGAAATCTGCATCAGGGGACTCTCTGGCCATGCATAGGAGTGGCTGATGTGGAAACCAGTAGTCCTCCAGCAAAACTCGGGCAGGGGCTGAGGGATCAGGGTTGAGATTAGGCAAAGTTCCTGGACCTACAGGTATGGCGTGTGGCTGGAGGACCCCTGTGAGTCTGGTCCAGGCCATTAAGGTCTTTATTAGTGCACTCAGTGTCCTGACAGGTAAGTTTAATAAACCAGTGTGGCGTGGGATCAGACACTGTTGTGTTGGAAGGCATTGTCTAGTAATAAGTTACAAATACCAAAAGCTGGTTGGCTTATGCCTCTCGGTTTAGATCAAGTAAAACGTTCTGATCCATAATCTCGTAAGATTCTCTTTATTGTCAATAAAAATGAAAAAAGCAACTGAGTTCTGAAACAGCGTGGCAGTAGGCTAGAGTACATTACAGATCTCAAGAGCAACAGTTTTTAAGAATGTTCTAAAAATTAAGGATGTTTGAAATAAAGTATTCTGAATACATATAAAATTGACACAAAGTAATAAGTTTCCCCTTGTTGCAGTTTCCTGGTAGTGTTTGCTCCTTTAAATTATAGACAGTTATGATGTATAATATTTGAGAAATAAAAACATTTTAAAAATAATCAGTTTACTGAGGTGGTAACAACTGATTATTGTTTTTAAATGTTTTGTAATATGTAACTGATGTCTCTACTGTCCACAGTCTATTTTTAGGAGGATTATTTTAATATGTCTTCCTCTTTACTTAAGGATGGGGTTGCTCGACCAATGACAGCAGTGCGTGCTGCAGGTTACACTAGGGCAGCTATGAGAGGTATGGTTTGTAGAAATCACCAGCTGCCAGAGGGAGATGTAATTTTACAGTTTTCAGTACTCTTTTTATTGTGCAGGTTCTCCATTTGATCCTCTTGGTCAGGGAAGAGGTACCGTTCCACCTCTGGAAGCAAAAAATGCAGACAGGTTTGTTCAGTCTTGCATTAAATTATTTCAGAGCATTAACAGCAACAAAAAAATCAACTATGGGTAGAATTAGGATTTCGCATCCGTGTTTTCATATCCATTCACATCCAGACAGTTACGGAACTTCAAGGAGCCATACTCTTAACTAAGTGAAACAATGGCACAAACATTTATGCATGTGGCTAGCTGCCTCAATGGCCCTGAGTTTCAGGAATGTCCAATTTCAGTGACTTCTGGATCTGACTTCAGCTCAGCAGCCTGGACATAGGACATAGTTGTTGCCCCACAGTTGGTGTGATACTTACGTAGAATTGCAGAGGATCATGGAAAAGTATGTGAACACCATAATTCTTGCAGGTCTCTAGGAAGACCTTGGGAGAATTTGTGTGCTGTTTCTCCTGTTTCACTCTAACCTTAGCACTTGAGGTAAACCTTGCAGGCTGGTGCCAATGCAAATTTTCTGAGTGCACTCAGAACAAGTCATAGAGCTTTTCAGTACAGGAGTTATACTCCTCAAATATGGCTATATAGGAACAGGGAATCCTACTGAAATGTTCAGTTACTTAACTGAGAAAAAATTCCAGATAAATAACAACTTTTTAATAAAATCTCCATTTGCAAGTTATACTTCAAAGTTATCTATGCAAATGAAAGTTCAATGAATTGCTCTTTATACAATATTTCATTTCACTAAGTGTTGGATTTGAAAGATTTACCGGCCCATCTGTTTGTTCTGTCATTACTTCAGAACAAATTGGGTCCATGGAATTTGCTTGTCTGTCTTATTCTCATAAGAGGTTTTATTTTTCTCTTGTGTCTATTTTCAGATTGAAAGAGTGTATGTGATATCTTTGGAGGATCTTCTCTGGGCATAATTTCACATTATATTTTCTTTGATGGGAGAACCAGTTAGCTGTGTTATGTGATACATCACTGCGTTATTTTGAGAATATCCTGTGTAAAAGCTTAGTGTGTGTAGTTACATAACTGGTGTTAATCCTTTTATTTTTATTTTAGTGCAGAAGAGAAGATTAGGCAGTTGGAAAAAAAAGTGAATGAACTTGTTGAAGAAAGCTGCATTGCCAACAGCTGTGGAGACTTGAAATTGGTAATTTTTCTGGATTTCAGTTTTGCTATTTTGGGAAGAACAGCTTGTATAAATAGGTGTTTCAAACTGACTTGGGTTCAAATGTTTCAGATTATTAAATCATCATAATTTTAATTTCTAATCCAGTGGTATCTTGTATTGGCAAAAAAAAAAAGGGTAAGAGCTGTATTTCTTGTGTCATTAAGATTTCAGCGCTAGAAAAGCTCTCTTCCCCATAACCCCACTGTCCTCTTCAGATGGGTCTGATCAGTTAGTCATAGTGGCACAGATTTGCGCAGTCTAATCTATGGGCTCTGTGGGAGTATGCAGAATATCAATTTTCCTTCCATCAAAGTTGCCAACTCATTATCTATGAAACACTCAAGTTGGACTTGCCTTCTATCATAAAGACTAAGAATCAAGCTATACCTTGAGAAAGTAGTTCCTTCACTGCTACCTTCCAAATAGGAGTAGTGCTAGCCATTACTTTCTTGAACATTGCATGTTTGCAGAGGCAAACAGGACTGCTATTGGCACATGGAGACCCATAGCATTACTTGTACAAAGGGTCTTGACACCAATCTGCAGAAGATTATTATTGGATAAAATAATTATTTTGGAATTACTCTAATTGTGAGCATACATGTGAAATACCACTTGTGGATAGATAAAAAAAGGGAAGCAATTTACCAATTAGTCAAAGTACATGTACAGCCTCCATTTGCATAACATGGAAGTTCACTTCCTGCCTTCACTTTCTTCTTTCCAACACCTGCATGCACTGGAATTCTGCAACTAAGAAAACATGCCAAGCCCAAGTGCTCCTTTTTTCGGCGGGGGTGTGGAGATGAGGGTGTGGGCTTGGGGTGTTGCTTGCTTAACATTTATGTGTGCTTTCTGTGATTAAAACAAGTAAAATAAACTTCTAGGGTCACCATAATCTAATTATTATGGTGTGTGTGTGTATAGTTGTGACTATACTTCTCTAATGTTAGCCAGCTAAGCAGACTTAGGCAACTGTATGTCTCCTTACTGCTAATCAACACCTTTCTCTGGGTTATTTTGCTACTTTTCAGGCATTGGGTACAGTCTATGCATCTGAAGAAAATAGGAGTATATTCTTTTCATACTTGTTTTGGGTTCATTCAAGGCATTGCTTATATTCTAGTGTTTTATTTAAGGCTCTGGAAAAAGCAAGAGAGGCCGGGAGAAAGGAAAGAGTATTGGTGAGACAACGTGAACAAACTGCTTCTCCAGAAAACTTAGACCTCACTTACTCAGTAAGTGCTTAGAAATCTTCAGTGAATGAAAGGTCTTGGTAAAAAAGCCTCCTGAAGAGATGTTTCAGTGTTTGCTGGGTGCTTGTTTGCTGTAATGCTCCTAGCAGTGTACCAGATCAGGTACAGTTTACATTTTGGGGTAGGAGAAGTTTATGAAGATAAAGTTGAATGACTTCTTGAAGTTAAAAAGTTATCATTGGATTGCAAAGATCCATTTAGATCGAGTCTATGCCCCTGCAATCTCAAGTACCAGAGAAACTATGTAGTCAACATTAAGGGAAGAAGGATACCCATGAATACCTGTTCCAGTTATCTACTCACATGCAAAACATGTATACCAAAATATAACAGATGTAAACCCTGTACTTCAAAAATAAATAGTCTAGAAAATGTAACATGACAAGAGAAGACAGGAGAGATCAGACACTGCATTTAACTTGAGCCATAAAGTGACAGAAAATAAATTATATAAAATAGGATATAGCAATATTCTTAAATCCTGAATCTTAAAGCAGGTATATAGATCTACATCCTGGTTTTCAAATGAATAGTAGGCATTTTTAAGAAAAGAATAAAACATACATAAAAATACTTGGGGAGAATTTAAAGTTGTACTGCAGGTAGTGCTCTAGAGACAGTTGTTAATAATGAATGCATAGAATTAGGCAGACACAGTAATTCATTTTACGGTGAAGGTCAGAGTAAAGCTGGGTTAAAAAATGCAGAGATATTTTACCAGACACAAGCAGAACTTCTGATTTGAAATGGCAGTTCGAAAAAATTCTCTCTTCATAAACTGAGTGACCATGGATAGTAGGACCATTTTCCACATGTTTGGAGTCATAAATTACACACAATCTCTGAGAATTACTTTGTATGAATGTTTTCTAATAAGTTTGCATTATAACATTGTGCTTACTTGGGCCTGAGGCCCACTTAGCGTGACTTTTAATGGTAGTTAAATTTAAGTACAAAATTAAAATAATTACTTAAAATAAGTGGATTTGAAACTTGTTTTCTCAATGTCAATGTACAAGAACAAAGGAGCATTTAAGATGGGAAGCTTAAAACTGGTAAAAGCAATACTTTTGCCAAGGTAAAATTAATTTAAAATGACCTATTATGAATTCATGTTTATTACTGTTGAGAGAACAACATATTTAATTGTACCTATAATTGTGTATTTCTGTAGGTTCTTTTAAATCTGGCCTGTCAGTATGCTGCTAATGGAATGTATGCTGAAGCACTGAATAGTTACCAAGTTATAGTGAAGAATAAGTTGTTCACCAGTGGAGGTAGGTTACGTTTCAAAGTGGATTGAAACTACAATTCCGACATTCAACATGAGGACTTTGTCTGTATGGTGTTGACTCACAGAGATCTTAGCTCTTGTATCTATCAGTCAGAATGGATGACAGACACTTGTGATCTCTGATTTATTATAACTTAATGTGGTTTTATTCTTCAAGTCATGAAGTCTTTCCTTTCCATAGGCTAAGATAAACCTAAAACCACATACATAATTTTCTAACACCACACACTATATTGCCTGCTCAAATACTAATTTTTTTTTTCTCTTTTGACTCAGCTTTCTTCTTCTGAAAACTTCTTTTAGTATTTTGCACATCTTTGAGACTCCCATGGTGCAGTTCTCTCAGAGATGCTTATTTGCAGCTGTCTTCCTGGAGAGCACTATAATATCTACCATATCACTTAACTCACAATCAAAATCAGAATACAGTTCTTTTCCAGGTTTCATTACTGTGTCTCCCTCTGGGTGAAAATTCACAAGAGGCTGTTGTATGCTGTGCTTCATTAGAGAGACAGTGGTACCCTATAATGAAGGCAAATTTGTTAAGAAGTTGTTCTAGTCTGTCACTTTGAAACAATGTAAGAATGTTGTAATTATGTTTTAAAAGGCTGTAACTCATTGACTTCTTTTGATAGGTAGACTGAAGGTCAATATGGGAAACATATACTTAAAACAACGGAACTACTCCAAAGCTATTAAATTCTACCGTATGGCTCTAGACCAGATTCCTAGTGTCCACAAAGAGATGAGGTGAGTTACTGCTAGTAGGCATAGTTCTGAGTACAAGTTTTGGATACAGTATGATTTGATAGCTAAAAATATAACCTAATCCTGATTTCTTTATTTAGGATTAAAATAATGGAAAATATTGGAGTTGCATTTATTAAAACTGGCCAATACATTGATGCCATTTCTTCATTTGAACTTATAATGAGCATGTCCCCAAACCTGAAGACAGGCTTCAACTTGATCCTATGTTATTTTGCTATTGGAAACTGTGAGCAAATGAAAAAAGCCTTCCAAAAACTGATTGCAGTTCCCTGTGAAGTGAATTACGATGACAAATACATTTCACCAAATGTAAGTTTGCACAAAATAAACTATATATGTTTGAGCAAAACGAACTGTATCTTTATATGGTAAATCAGCAGAAGGAGGGAGAGACATTGAGTGCTTGGACCGTACTGAATATGTAAGTAGCTGTGTATTTATGTATCTAAAATAACATTTTTTTACTAGCAGGAACTTAGTGTGGCAGTACTGCTCAGAAGTGTAAAATAATGCTGGGAACATTCAAATCCTTTTTTCCTCAAAAGATAAAAATTATACACATAAAATTCACACCACACAATTGTCTTCATAATGATTTTGTTGAAATTCATCTGGGCTGACTTACATACCTCTGTAACTGCTTTACTTCCTTTATTCGTATGAAATTTTAATAAAATATAAGCTAAAATAAAGGAAGCAAAGCAATGAGTGAGTTAACACAAGTTATCACAAAATGAATATTAATAAACTTGAAATACCACAGGGTTATCTTACAGAAGAAAGTTCCATTAAAGTTCACAGGTGCTTATTTTAGTTTATTAGACTTCGTTGGAAACTGGTGTCCCTTTGTACCATGAAACCAGCATCTCATGATGTTAAAGACGAGAAAACATAATTAATAGGTTTAGGGTCCCTCTTAGAAAGGTCTTCTATAGAAAGATGGAGTCAAGCCCATCATATTCTCTTAATAATCTTTTTTTTTTTTTCTCAGTGAAGCAAAGCTTCCATTTTCAGTCCTAAAGATCAAAGATATAATTAGCCTTCCAACTATTTGCAGCTTAAGAGTAGCTGTTGCTTCCTGTTGTCCTAGCATAAGCAAATAAAGTTTAATAGCTGTAGTATGTATATTAATATTAATAGAATTTCTTATATATTAATATATAATGTATATATATAAAATTTCTTATATCAGAAGTTATGTAACAGTAAGGGTGATTAAACACTTAAATTAATTGAAGACTACATAAGATTTATCCATTGGAAGAAATGCTTTAGACTGTAGAAGTTCTTTATAAGGACAGGCAAGCTATAGCTTTAACATTCCAAGTTACGTATTTTGTTATGAAGAGGTTAGAAAAGATCACAAAGTTTCCTTCTGGTTTTTATTTTGTATAAATCTATGATGTATCCTCAATAAATGAGGAAGGGGTGGCTACACAGAATACTTGCATTAGTTCTTTTAGAAATAACAAGAGATCTGTGATAGAAACCACAAGATGGCTGTGTGATTTATTGTGATGAGGAGGTAGCACAGGTCCTCACCTGCTGAATACCACTGCAATTCAGCAGATGCTTAAGGCTGCTCTTATATCTAAGCATGTGAGTGTTCTCGCTGTGATTTGCAGCCTTCCCAGTCTGATACACACGACATTAGCTACACCTAGAAACAACCCTAATGTGAGTTATGACCACATACATGAGCAGGAAAACAGGATTAAAGTAGTTGTAATGCCAAATTTCAGATTTGGGGGTTAGAAAACTATTTCAAACTGAAGCTAGCTTTTTAAAATGTGAGAAATAGTAAGTGACATTATAGATTATGTAATTTGTATCAATTTATGTTTAGTCGTATTTTCTATAAAATAATTAAAATGCACGTATCTTGGTGTAATTTGCTGTTGCTTTGTTTTCCTCCAGGATGATCCACATACAAATCTACTGATCGAGGCTATTAAAAATGACAGCTTAGGACAAATGGAACGCGAGAGGTAATGGTGGAGTCTGTTCTTTGTTGACTGTGAAGCCATGGATTTTAGCTCCTGCAAGTATTATCAGTCTTCTCAGGTGTCCACAACTCTTGTTATAAAAGTGTCCTTGTAATTCTTAGGAAAGAGCACGCTTGGAAGAAGTGGCTGGATCACTCAGTTTAGTGTACTGCACTAAAGTAGAAGACCTCCCCCCAATTCCTTAATGCAGCATTGTTTTGGTGTGGGTTTTTTTTCTCTTGATTGTGGGGGTTTTGGGTTTTTTTTTTTGGTTTAGGTTTTTTTGTGTGTTTTTTGTTTTTTTGGTTTTTTTTTTTTTAATACAACTACAGTGTGCAGTGAAAGGAAAACAGAAGAACAGAGAGCTTTATCAAGATACAGGACAGTAGCAGGGGACTGGTTAGATTAACTTCTAAGACTGTCCTGAGTACCGGAAGAAGCAAGAACAAGACTTGTTTTTTTCTATGCATGTATTTGAAATGGTGACGTGTTTGTGTGTTTTGGTGTTTGGTTTTTTTTCTTGAGGGTTTTTTTTTTTCCTCAGGAAATCCATGGCAGAGGAATACATCATGACGGCTGCTAAACTCATTGCACCAGTAATTGAGACATCTTTTGCAGTGGGCTATGACTGGTAAGAGTCAAGTGGGGCTTTTTTTTTTTTTTGTCTGAACTGTATGCCAGTCTCTCTATATGCTGGCTATGAAACCAGATTCACAAACAAACAGCCTGGGAAACATAGTTTGCTTCACTTCTCAAACATAGTGTCCAGCCTATTTTCAGTTTGCTTCTATAATGCTGTGGAGAAGAACAAACCAAAGCATCAGAGTCTATTCTGTGTTAAAAATTAATTTCATTTATTATTGAAACTCAACTATTAATCATACATTTTGAACTGTTCTGTATTAGCACAAAAAGAACTTCGTAAAGTTCAATTGAATTTGAAAAAATAATTTGAGTACTAAAGAACTTTTAAAAGTCTCCACAGGCAAATGCTATGAAGAAGGCAACGGTTGCTACTCTTTGCTGTAAGTTTGAAGATAGCATAATGAAGAGTTGGGGGACCTTAGAAGTTTTCGTTACTCCATAAAGCCATTATATGAAACACTGTAATCTAAATATTATTAGAAAGGGTTATTTTAATTTCATTTATAAACTTAGTGTTTATAAATATAAACTTAATGTACGGTTTTTTAAACACTTATACAAGTGAATACAGTGACAGTTTGCTGGTAGAGCTTACCCTTTTGACTTCTGAATCCACTCAATTTTTCAATTTACAGCTTAGCTTTTGCTTTCTGTTGTATTTCCTACAGCAGACTACTCTTTTCTTTGACACAAAACAAAATAGACACAATTCCTGTTAAGGACAGTATAAAACTGATTAACATAATTTTTCAGGATTTATTTTTAATTGCTATTTAGTTTTCTATTATAAGGACTTCAATATTTTTAGTATTTTTAATAATATTGGAAAATAATGTGTACACAAATGAATGTTGTATATCTGCAGCCACAGCATTACTAAAAGGTATGCCCAGTGTTTGGGAAGTGAAGGAAATTTGATGAGAAAAGAGAATTTTACTTGGTTTTTTCAGTGTTATTTGGGGTTTTTGTTTGTAATTTTTTGGTTGTTTGGTTGGTTGATTTGTTCTGTTCTTTCCCAGTTAGGATTATTTTAAAATTTTGCAGGTCCTATAATTAACTAATAAAACTGTTTATACTAACATGAAATCATCTCTGACACAGACATGTGTAGTCTTCTAGAGTCCACAAGGTGGTGTTTGATGTTTTAATAATCATAATCTTACAATTTCCCTGCTTCTGCCATTCTGATTTATGAGAACTTAAACAGTACGTCGTGTGAAAATCAGCTCACTGCTTTATAACTTGTTAGCATGAGGAAGTCCGTTTTATTTGCTCTGTATTTTGGTTTTTGTTCAAGAAAACTGGAAAAGGGTGTTAGATACTCAGTTTCCATAGTGCTATCCACAAAATATTTGGCATGAAGTAAACCACTATGATATCTGTTCTGGCTGACTAAACAACTTCTGGTGCGATGTGTGGGATAGTTTTGTGTCTATCAGGACAGATTTACTTTCTATTCTTCTAAGCTGAGATATTCAAGCCCAGTGAAGAAATACAGTTAGCAGCATGAGCTTTGTTTTCCAAATACTGCACTTTGTTATGAGTCCTTGAATATTAAACATGCTTTTAATCAGATTAATTTTATTTACAAAAATTAAGTGAGGAAAAATAATCTTTGGATTTCATAAATTCTTACTTCAAATGTGACATGGTCTTGGGACTATTCTGTCATATTCTGTAAGGAACAGTTGGATAGTTAGATGTCACTGCATTTTATGGTTAAAAGATGTTAACAGTAACAGCTGAAAACTGTTTTTGAATTTTCTTTTATTACAGATTTTATAGAAATTGCTTTTTTTGTGTATATAATTTTTCCTCCAACATCAAAAGGCATTTCTATACTTTGTGCAGAGACTATGTGCCAACCTAATTCCAGCAGCGGGCAGTTTGCTAAATTAAACTTGCTGGCAAATTTGCCAACTATTAGAAGAAAGGAAAGGTGGCTTTCCACCACTTAAAAAAAAATAAATGTGGAAGGGATTAAAGAAGCATCCCACAAAGTTGTTCTTAATTCCACAAAGTGTGCTTAATTCCAGTTTGAGAGAACAGTATATATCTACAATAAATAAAGTTCATGCTTCAAACAACTAGGCAATTTTAAATTACATCACATCAAGCCCTGGAAGATGGTGTCTGTGAATGAACATGTGAACTGTCTGCTGTGTTGTTCTGCCCTCATTTTGCATAAGACCATAAGCCAAAAGTAACTGGGGGATAACCAGGAAGAGGCTTATTATTATGACTTCTTCTTCTTCTTCTTCTTCTTATTCTTATTCTTATTATTATTATTTTATTATCATTATTATGTAGCTTAAGGACACAATCTGCAGTCTCTGGCTTTGACCACCATGTTGTTTTATGGGCTTGGAAGGATATGCAACAGGATATAAGGTCTGAAAAATCAACTCACAAAACATATTCAAAGAGCATGGTTTGAAAAATCATCTTAGTCAGTATCTGACACCAGATATCACTCAGTGGTGGAAAATAACATGATATTTAGGCAGCTGACAAAAAAAAAAAAACAACGGAGTGCAGAGATTGTATTCTAAAGGAAGGTTAGGGGAATAAAACGGGGCTTGTTTTTTGTTTTGTTGTGTTTTTTTCCACATATTTTTTACTCAAAGTGCTCTTTGCCTCGTTAAAGAAAGAATAGTTAGAAACAACTCATTTTGGAGAGCAAATTGGCTGTAAAAGTCTGTAACTTAAGGTGGTATTTGCACAGGTGCATTTTGGTAATGGGTTTCTTTCTGTTGCAGGTGTGTTGAAGCAGTAAAAACTTCCCAATATGTAGAGTTAGCCAATGACCTGGAAATAAATAAAGCCACTACTTACTTGAGGCAGCAGGATTTTAAACAGGTGTAGTAGCTTTTCACATTACAACATTTTAATACTGTATTGCTAAAGATATCTTTCTTAGCCATACCATATTTTTCAGGAAGGAGGAATGATTTATACGAACATAATAATCGGGTTAATGCTGCACAGTAAAATAACTATAAAAGCACTGGCAAAAGATGAGTTTTATCTAAATGAAATTTCTGCCACAGAAGTTACAGTGAATGCAGTTCATGTCAAAATTGAGATGCCTAAAGTTAATTATCTTCCTTGGGTGTCCAAGCTGTCATTACAGTTAATGAACTGTAGTCAGTACAGTCAATGGAGCCTAGAAGGCATGTTGCTAATCAATGTGGAAGTGTTTTTATTGGTGTGAGCTGAATCTTTCTCTCAGCTGGCTTGACTATAGTACCAAAATACATGCAGATGCACTTCATATGTATTTTTTAGGTTACGGAATTCTCACTGCTACATATGTACTACAGCATTCCTTAAAATATTATAATCTGACCTTGAACTTCAGTCAGCTCTCCTGTACTTCCATTGAAATATGAACTGGAATTAAATTCAGCATCTGCTCAGGAGCTTGGACAGTTCTGTATCTTTTGTGAAAGATTGGCCCCCTGGAAAGCAGAGAGATAAGATGAAACACTGTTACTGGAAAGATACTATAGCAGCTTAAGCCACAGCGTATATTAGCAAGTGAGGGAGGTCATAGGAAAGATACAGTATTGATACTTTCAGGTAAAAGTATAGCTCATTGGTCAAAACTGATAAACTGTTCAGACAATAGGTATACCAAAATCTTTGTGATTTTTACAGTTTTTATCATGCATACTATTACATGTTCCCTCTTAATTATTTTGTTGTATTTTAACATATACATGTGAAGTAACTTTTGGCTATGTTGAAATTATTTATGCATGTTTATGTGGGTAAGATCTCTTTCTGCAACTGGCTATCCAGTCATTAATTAGAGGCATTTCTGCAGATTAATTTTATGGTGAACTGCCTTCCCCAATCTCCTGATAATAAGTACATCAGGCTGTTAACTGTAGCTTCCCTTTTCTATGCATATAAATTGCGAATGTATGCACATAAATTAGTACCACAACGTACCATGGTATTATCTAGTTTTTGGTACTATCTAGGTGAATGTGCAGTTTTCTTTCAAGGTATTTCTTTTAAGACAAATGTATTTTTTTCGCTCTTCATCAAATTTTTATGATTTATAATGCCAGGTTTTCATCAAAACTCTCATGGTTGGTTGTTTGTTTGTTTTTTTATTGTATGTGTGTTTGTGAAAAAAATTTTGGTTTGAAATGGGAGCAGTTGAGAAAAAAACTTCATCTGAACAAAAAGCTGAGATATCTGAAGTATTTGCTCAATTTCCTGCCAACATGCACTGTTCAGTACATTCAATAATAGCAGTGATGAATAAATAAGAAGAAATATAGCAACCCCTGGGTTTGTAGGTGTGGAAGGAAGTATGAGATATCATGTACAGCAAAATTACAGCTGAAGCTGAATATCTTTCATCTTCTAAGTCCCTAACCTTTCCATAGCTTGGAGGCCTGCACACAAAGCCATTTGTTTAACTTTAGACCGTTTTTACTTCCTATTTAAGCTCTTCTGGTTTTCTGAGCAGCTCTTGCTCCTCCTGTCTGTCCTGTCCTCTTTTTCCTTCCCTGTAGATACAGCAAGAGAGTTATCCTTTATTATACTGCATGTCTGACTGATAGCTTTTCTGTGATCAGGAAGCGGTTTGAGTGTTTGGAAAATTTGGGAAAAATCTAGTAGCTTTATTGATGATAACTTTTGAAGGGTGAGAGTGTTACAACTAGGTAAACAGTTATATGGTCTCAAGAATTTACTATTCTGATGGTAATTCTTTGCAATTTCCAGTTAGTATCCAGCATAGGTTAAAAAACCAAACTAAAACCAACAATGAAAAAAATCCCTAACAATTCTCAGAGGTAAAATGTGATACAGAGATTGTTGGTGATGTTTCTGTGGAGTACTCCATTGGAGGAAGAGGGAAAGGTGTTGGAAGTTAGGAGTGAAGGAGATGCTCTTTTAATTTGATTATGTGATAGAAGACTTCTAACCTGCACTGAAATTACTTAATGTTAGAGTAGGACTGCAGAATGGCCATTGCAGTGTTTGGGGTTTTTTTGTTCTAATACAACTGCAGCTGCCACTTGTATTCATCCTGTCTGTCTATTGTTCATGTACTTACTAACTCACCACCTGCTCAACACACCTTTGGCTGAAGAACAAGAATGGAAACTTTGTGAAGTACTCAGTTTCAAGGTCGAAAGTCTTACTGTGTTTTGAAAAAAAGACCTAAAATAGATTTCTGCTGTAACTATAATGGGCTTAACTATGTGCTTATCATAATGAATATGATATTTGAAAACAGTCCTAGCAAAAAAAGTGGAAATTACCATAATATATCTAGATTCTATTTTATTAGTAAGTAGGTTTGTGTATTAGATGTTGAATGTTTTTTTAATTTCAAATAAAAACTTTGAAAATTAATTTAAAAAACAAAATTCTGCAGGTTAGCCATGCAACTCCCTACTAGCTCTTGCAGACCCTGCTTGGGTCAGGCAGGCTGCTTTGAAATTAACTTCCGTAAGCAAATGATTTAGGTACATTGGAAACATGTCACAAAGAATAATTTGGACAGTCAGTGTTTTGCTTCTTGAATCTAGTCATTATTGTTGGGATTAAAAATTTAGAAGTTATTTATAAAAATATAAATTTAGCTGATGATACAGTGAGAACATTTCTACTTTGCAAGAACAAAAGGAATATTGCTATGGATTTTCATCTGGGGGCTTGTAATTACTGAAATGGTTCAAGGGACCTGTAACATAATTTGCCATTAAGTGGATAGAGTTCAGAGACATACAAACTTTTCATTATACATGAAAAAGAGATTACCTCCACTCTAATCTTTATTGTCAAAGGTGCCATTTAGCAGTCAAAGGTTAACAAATCAGCTACAATGGGAAATAGCTTTTCAGAAAGAGCCTTTGAACTATATATATAGTTCTAAGTTTACTAAAAATTAATTCCATGACGAATTGAGTCTTTTCTTAAGAATGGAGTATCTCAGCCATAGTAGTCTTCCATCTGTAAGTATTTGGGACCATTCCTTTCTGGGAGAAAGTCACAAATATATATATAAGTTTAACATTATTACAGTGAAGTCTTAGATTTCAGAGACCACAAAATCTAGAGACTAACTTTTTAAATGCTCTTTTCATTGAAATTGATGTATTTCTCTACAGAATTTACTATTCTTAGGAGAATATTATAATCTTTAGTAGTACATAGTTCTTGGGTGGAATGTAGTTGACCAAATCAATGAACTACATCGAGCTGTATATACTGCGTCATTTTACACCTCTTTAGTACAGTCCTGTTTTTTGTGTAAAGTAGCTGTAAAAACAGTATCTGTGGCAGTCAATTGAGATTTGTTTCCTTTGTTTGTGTTGGCATTCCACATACAGTATCATGCCTTCACTTTGATATGTAAACAGCAGCTTTAGGTTTCACATAAAGGAAGAAGGAAACTTTTTGAATTGCTAATGTTGATGGCTAAACTGAAGTTGCCACATCTGTGTTGTAATAGATGATGGAATTGGGTTCACTGTGATACTCTAACAGTTTGTGTAGTTAATATAAATATTTAGTGTAAAAAGGCCTGACTTTCTTAATGTAGTCTGCAGTTACAAATGTTATCACATAATCAATGAATAAAGCTGCCTTTTATTTCAAAGCTTCTTTAGTTTATTAGCTACAAATTTGTTTACTTTTTGTCCACAAAATTCTTTATTTTGAAGTTTATTAAATTTAGTTTTCATGTAAGTGTTTTTAAAACGAATCTTCTGATCTCAGTCTTCATGTTTGAGTACTTCCTAAACTTAGACAGGTGTCATCATCTTATTAGAAGAAACAACTGCAAACTGAAATCCAATCCTACAGTCTTACATATTTTTTTATACAGTGTGTACATTTTTAGCTTTTTAATAAGAGTTTTAATGTCAATGCTTTTGTGTTCACTTAGAGAGTTATGAGAATTAGTTGACTAGATTAAATGCAAATAATATAAACTTGTGTTTTGTATGTGTAGAATTGTCAGATACTTGTGTATTTCAAGGTAGCCATATCTAATCTAAATTTCAAAGTAGTAATAAATAGCCAATACTTTTGAAATTTTGTGACCAAGATTGTGTTTACTACAGATATATTTCTGTGTATACATGCTTACAAGAGTGTGTTACAAGCTCTAGGAATTATCATGTATGTGAGTTGATAATCTGTGCTGTTATTGTCAAGTTTATGAATGTTTTCTGAAAGAACTTAGGTACAAGTTTGCTTCAGTGAGAAGTAAGTTGTTTCCAAATTACTTCTAGGCACTGGAGACTTTAAAAATGTTCGAGCAAAAGGATAGTAATGTAAAGAGTGCAGCGGCAACAAACCTTTCATTCCTTTATTATTTGGTAAGTGTTTGTGTCAGCAAAACCACTAAAGAACTGCAGTTTATGTAGCAACTTCTGTATGTTTGTAGCAATTTTTCTGTCTTTGAATCTCTGTAAACAACAAGAATCTGTATGTAGAGGAGTTAACTCTGGAACACCCGTTCTGGCTGTAGTTTAAGTTTGGAACATGCCCTTTGTATCCTGTTGCTGGGAGGAAGAGTGAGATTAAGCCCCAGGCCCCAGAAGTATGTCTGCAGTGTGATTTGTGCAGAAGCACAGCAGCTGCATTTAAAACTCAGGTCCGGAAGACCCTGGCTGAACTTCAGGAACATGTGAAATATGTAGCTATGTAGCTTAGGCAGGTGTGATTGTGTATGAAGTTTATAGAATATGGGAATTTAGTTTGATGTGGTTTTTTGTGGTGGGCTTTTTTGATTTTGGTTTTGCTGTGAGTGTGGTTTTTTTTGTTTTTTGTTTTGTTTTTGTTTTTAAATAAAAAAACTGCTTTGTTGCAAAGAAAACTGAATGGGACAAAACACGTCTTGTGTTCTCATCTTAAATTCTCTGAAACTAAAAAGAGATGTTCTGCCTTATGCAAATACATATGGAATATTTTAGGACTGAAGAATGTATTATTTTTTTTTCATCCTCAATCTTCTGAAATGCCACCAAGTGTAAGAAGACACAGCTGCAAGGAAATTGACTGTCAAATGATTAATACAATGTTTGTTTTGTTCATGTAGGAGAATGAATTGGCACAAGCAGCTAATTATGCAGATTTAGCTGTAATTTCTGATAGGTACAATCCAGCAGCTCTAACTAACAAAGGAAATACTATTTTTGCAAAAGGAGACTATGAAAAAGCAGCTGAGTTTTATAAAGAAGCCCTCGGGAATGATTCCTCATGCACTGAAGCACTCTATAATCTTGGTAAGCCAAAAGTGCTTTTGGGATTTAGATTTGTCTAGAAGTAACACTAGTGTTTCTAAGAATCTGGCTTTCAAAGTTTTCTTGTGTAGAAATATATACTAATTATTATTACTTTATTCAGTAATTTATGCTATAGCAAGGAGTTAATTTGTACTTCCTATCTCTTCTGCAAAAAAAAAAAAAGCCAGTGTTAACAACATCAACTAGTAACTGCAGCTGATTAAGTCACTTTAAAGATAAAAATTTCTACTATCAACTAAAAATACACCAGTTTTAGCATTATTAAATGATCAGTCATTCCCCTGTAAAAGCACTACCTCTGCTTCTCTCACTCATCTTGTTAAAAAAGTGTGATTGCATATGTTCTTGGTCTTTGATTACGTTTGTGTTCCTTGTGTTTATCAGTTTGGTAAGTCATACTAGCTGGTAAGAATTGTAAGCATGGCTCTCACAAATCAAAGTCCATCAATGCTAAGGCATTTACACTGCCTCTGACTACCGCGTTCCTATTGCATTTTTCTTGGTTATTCTGTCTGTTAATACGCAAAAGTCATCTTTTTTTCATTGCAATAATATCATAACCTTTTATTTTTTTAGGTTTAACATACAAGAAGTTAAACAGAATAGATGAAGCTTTGGATTGTTTTCTGAAACTCCATGCAATCCTTCGAAATAGTGCCCAAGTCCTTCACCAGATAGCAAACATGTATCTTTTTCTGGATTATGATAAGGGATAGTGGTTTTAGTAGACTCGTTTAATCTGAAATAATGTGTATCAGTTATGACATGATGACTTAGAAATTTACTGTAATGTCCATTATAATTAGGATGATCATGCATAGATTCATTCTCTGATGTTTGTAAAAATAAGAACAGAACTTAGAACCTTCTTGAACATTTCCAGTGGAGCAAGTGAAGAAATACATTAATACTGTGCACATGGCAGGGAATACATTTACACTCGGTATTGTGTCCTGGAGTATTTAAAATGCTGCTGATTTTATTACAAAAATAATGTGACAGATGTAAGCGCAATTGAGAAAATCCTTTCAGAAAAAAAATAATACAGTTAATGAAAGTGGAGTTCTGCTCTGAAAGCTGTTTCCAGATTAGCTAGTGTATGTTTAGAAAAAATGACTGTCTCCCATCACTGCAACAGGTCGACAGGTTGAAAAGCTAAGGAGGGGAGGGGTTGGCTTTGCACATCCCCAGTGATACTCTACACACTGAATTTCTTTAATAATGCTTCTGAGGATGTGTGAAATCCTCCCCAGATTCCACTTGCTATACTACACTTTTAAGAATAATGAAGGTAATAAAAATATATTTTGGTAAAATAAGTAACCTCCAAAAATACAGAGGGGCTGTGATCTCTATTCCTCATATAGCTCCTTTTCAACAACATAAATGACCCTACAGCTCCCAGGTCCCATCTGGGGAAGAGTTTCTCTGCTCCACTGCGATCTAAAACTGCTTTCCACCAATACTGGCAAGCTGTCTCCATGAAGGCGAGGGTGCAGAAACTGAAAAAACATGTTGGGCAGCTGCTCCAGCTCCCATTGCTGCAGAGGTCTGTGCTGCTAAGGGTGATGGAGGAGGGAAGATCATACTGTAGGCCTATTACAGCTAAAGCTTCCTCTGTTCTCTGAACCAGCATCGTACACTATCTGTGCTGTGCTGCTTAGACATACAGCAGAAAATTTCACTGCAGGCAAAAGTCTGTACTTGAGGATAGCAATTTTACCTGACCACTTACTTTAGGACAAAATAATGTATTATGAGAAACTAACCAAGTTGTAAAGGCTACAGATAGATCACCTGGTCCTCACACTTGATTCTTATAAATGAGGAAGTCAAAGTAAAATTGGTGACAGAGCGGAGAACCAACCCCAAGGTGTTTTAAAGGTGAAAGAGCAGCCAAAGCCTCTCAATATTTCTCTCTTCTTCGTAGGAAAAATACTTTATAATACAAATGAAATTATGAAAACAATGTGTAGAAAAGACAGTGTATCTCCACACTTCAGTGACTAGTGTAACTGTCCAACATATGGCTCGCATTACGTAAAGTAGTAGGAATTACAGCTAAATCAAAATATTATCAGTATCAGTCCTTGACTGAAGAAAACTCAGATATGAGATCATGGGAGATCCCAATCAAGCCATAGAGTGGCTTCTGCAGTTGATCAGTGTAGTACCAACTGATCCGCATGTACTTTCAAAGCTAGGGAAATTATATGATAATGAAGGGGATAAATCACAGGCTTTTCATTACTATAGTGAGGTACTTTATTGCTTTTCCAGCGCAGTTTGTCGTAATTAAGGAAAATTTTGCCATAGCTTTCTATATCAAATTAACAATTTATTAAACTTTTATTTAAACCTTTAAAAATGCAATCCAAAAAAGGGAAAAAGGGGGAAAAAAAAGAAGTAATTTTGGGGGACAGTTGACAAAATCTAACATTTCTAAGTCAGATCCTAAGGAAGCACATAGCTGGTGTTTCCACATAGTATTTGACCTCAGAATTTCGTGTTTACATTGACCCCTAACAATTTTAATGTAAAATATAGTCTAAATAAAAAATGGATATAATAAATCTCATTTTAAAGGTGTGTAATATAACTGTGTTGATTGGAAGCTGTATCTCTGTAGTGGATATAGAGATACATAGATATAATTTGTTTCAGTTCATATATATACAGGTGCCTAAAGATAGGCATCTTCTCTCAGTTCAAAGCAGCTATAGTATTGTTTATAGTTTGTAGAGATCAGTCTGTTTTAGAAACAGGAATGAGACAGGAAGTTGCTTTGCCACAGGCTGAGAGTTCTTTTCATCTGTGTAAAGCGAGGATGATCAAAAGCTGTGTCGCAGTCTCAATACTAGTGGAGAGTTGTGCTTGATGATAATTTTGTTGCCTATTTCAGTGGGAACTTCTAAGCTGAAACTGTTATTTATGCACATAATGTGTTTTGTAGAAAAGAATGCTCTTAAGTGAGTTTTCCAGCAGACTGGTTAGAGTGTGGAATTGTACACCTATTAGTTAATGTTGTTTAATGTTCTAGGTAATCTACTCAAATGTAGACATGATGTAAGTAAACATTTTTGCTGTTGCAAACTAAGTAACAGTTTTCAAATAAGGCTGGATGGAAAATGTGACAGACTCATCTCGGGTAACTTCTAAAAAGCATTCTGTAATTAGAAAAATTGGTATGCCTTTTTCCTTTTTTTTTTTTTCTTCAAGATTGCTTAGTGTAACACACTACTTCCATTCATATATTGCATGTTTTTGGCATCTGGAGAATTAAACACCTGAGTAAGATATTCCAGAAGTAACAAAGATGTTGTTTATCACTAAAATTGTGTTTCTTTCACGTTTCCTATTTTGTCAGTCATACCGGTATTTCCCTTCAAACATTGAGGTCATTGAATGGCTTGGAGCCTATTACATTGAAACCCAGTTTTGTGAAAAAGCCATTGAGTACTTTGAAAGAGCAGCACTTATCCTGTAAGTAATTGTTATTCTATGCCTACTGAAATATTTAATGATTAGACATCCATAAGTATACCTAGAGACAAATTAGTTGGATAATTTTAATACTGTAAATAAATACCAAAGTTAAAAATATTTGGGATATTATTTAATTTTCTCAACTTTCTAATAATCTACAGCATGTTTTTACTCTTACTGTGCAATTGCAATGTTAAGTAAGGTCCTCCATTGGGCCCAAGATAATAGGTGTTAGAATCTCTTTTTTCTATCCTCTGCCATTAAACACAGCTACAAACTGGGGAACAGCTCTCCTAAGCCACCAAGATCTCCTTCTCTGTTGCTTTATGTGAAATATTTCCTTTCTGTTATCATGTGGTGACAACTTGATGGTTTAGATAAATGTGTCTTTCAGCAGTTCTTGCTGTATTTCTACGTTTAACGTAACTTCTCCTTCCATGGAAAGGATATTACAAATAAGGTGTAGAAGTAAGCAAAAATGTGCAGTGCAGAATTAGCAGTGGTCAGTGAAAATAAGTTGACAGATCACATCGATCCTTGTAGAGATATCTGAAATATCTTGAGTTCAGTTCAGGAAATTAATTGTTGATATTGTCCTTTAGCAGAATATGATGCACTTAAGAAAGTATGTAGGCCATATATTTTGTTTTAGATTAGAATGGAAGCTTACCAGACAAATACTTAAATGGAAATTTGGTCAAACTTCAATCTGTAATTCAGAATTTAAGCAGAATTCTAAAAAGACATCTGTGTATTCTTTTCATATGGAAACAAGTATTTGTCTGTATGTTCATGGAGAATTTTGTGTTAATAGGCCAAACAAAATTCATGCAACTAAAGTTCACTCCATCTTTGTTTTGTGTTTTGAGAAACTGATTAAAAATCAGGCTAAGCAAACTTGATTGTTGCTTGTCTTGTGATGAAAATTTGACATTCTTTTTGTTCTTTGAATCTAAAAGACATGCATAAACAAGATGTGAACAAAAATTTGTACAGTATTATTAAGGAGAGTTTATACTGTGAATAGGTTATTAGTTCAGTAAAAAATGGTAATTCTGATTTTGAAACAGCCTGAGTTAGAGTAGACATTAATCACAGAAGAGATAATATGAGGTTTAAATAACAATTAAAATTGAAACAAAAATAAATAGGAAAATGTACACTTGTAAAGAAATAGAGCTGTAGATTAGATGAAAATACACTTGGTGACAGTTTGCAGAAATCACAGTTTGCAGAAATCACAGTTCACAGGTTTGCCAGTATTCTTTTATTCATAAATACTGGCCACCTTAAAAAATAGTATTTTAGTCAAGCTACAAGATTGCATATGCTGGCATTCGCGGCGTTCTTAGAAGTGTCGGAAAGAAACAGCTGAAACTAAAAAGGATTATTTCGTAATCTTGTTTTGGCAAAGATCTAAATATTTTATGCTTCATGTTGCACTCATTCCATGCATGAAGTATGTGGATTGTAAAGTAATTATGAATAACTGGCATATGAAATTCTTTAGTGTTACTTGTAATTGTAATCTGTCTGTAATACAGAGAAATTATTTCTGTGGGGGCCGAGATTGTTAATAGTAGATAACAGAACAGATGTTTTCCTGTTTATTTGGTATTAAAAATAGAGTCTAGATATGTTAATTGATAAGTACGAATCTTGGGTTATAATTTATAACTAATTGTAAATGAAGTTATATTTTAAAATTCTAAGTTTATTTTAACCATGACCAGCATTTTCTAGTTTAACTTTTTTAGTTTGTTTAGTATATTCAGTGTTTTAATCACAATAATTACATTTTAAATTGCAATCTAAGATATCATGTTAGACATTGAATTGAGAAACAATTTTCTATTATTCAACATTTTACCAGCCTGCACAAATCTATGATAAATAAAAGGAGTTGTGCAGCTCATTCTGGCTGCTGACAATTTATTCTCTCTAGAATGTTTGTACTGAACTGCAAAATAAACTATTAGGGTGTCTGCTTGGCTGCCTTTATTGTTTGCAAGAGACATGTTCAGCTGAAACTAAAAAAGATGAAGCAGCTGTCTTTCATAAACCTGTTTGGCAACTACCAGGCAAATAGATTATTTAGAGTTAAAAATGGCCTGTGCTGCGACTGGAGGGAAAAACTGAAGAGAGTAAGTGCAAAACTATTCTGAAAACCTTAGCATACAGTGCTTTTGGGATGTGCTACTGTTGAATTGTTATCCATGTGTGAAAAGTGCTTTGACTTACAGAGCATCCTTACAATGTTGACATGAAAATCCCCTAATTTTCACGTTATCTTGGTAAGAATGATGAGAGTCCAACGGTTTTTGGTGTACATGCTCAAACATCTCGAATATTTTCTCTGACCATATCACCATTTTGTGCTAAAAAAAGGAGGACAGGCAGCAACTAGGCCATCAAGGCAATGACAGAAGAAGCCAGAGTCTGAAGCGGTGAATGTACTTCCTGTCAGGGATCCATCCCTTGGTGTGCATGGGGCCCTACTGGTGGGACTTTCTTCTCAGATACGGTTTAGCATTTTGTTCTCCCCTATTGCATGGTTCTGTACCTCACACAAAGATTCGTATGTCAGCTCAGCTAATTGTGTCTAGTGCACAGAATCATGACCAGGAGAAGGACTGTAATATAAGACTACAAGTGAGTGACACCAAGGCCTGAACAGGAACGTGATGTAGGGCAAACTCTGTGTGAATTGAGCAGGGTAAATTCTTCCTTGGAAGGCAGTATGCTAGGTGAAAAAATTTAAAAGTAGTTTAATAGTAGATCTTTACCAATGCTTTGCAGGTGAGTTAGCTTATGCATTGTTTGGCAGAGTGCATAATTGTAATTTATCTGTATGCAGACCAGCACAAGAGAAGTGGCATCTGATGGTTGCCAGTTGCTACAGGAGAAGCGGTAAGTTCTGTAACTTTTTGTAATTGGTTGGAGGTTTGTAACATTGTTTTTCTATTTAATGGGGGTTGTTCAGCTGGGAGAAGGGAAGCCTGGAGAATATATGAAGCCGGCTTGTAAGAAAGGAGATGTTTTCTCAGTATCTGTAGTGATAGGACAAGGTGTAACAGTGTTAAACTGAAAGAGGGTATATTTAGGTATTAGGAAGAAATTCTTTGCTATGAGGGTGAGGAGACACTGGCACAGGTTGCCCAGAGAAGTTGTGGCTGCCCCATCCCTGGAAGTGTTCAAGGCTGTGTTGGACAGGGCCTTGAGCAACCTGGTCTAGTGGTAAGTGTCCCTGCCCGTGGCTATTGAATAAGTAAAATAATGAAGTTAGTACAGCATAAATTATCTGGTAGAAATATTTTCAATGTAATTATACTACTATCTGATCTAACATTAAGTAATTAGATTTTAAAATAGTGTAATTCCTATTCCTTTTCAACATCCGGTGTAATTTTTCAATATTAAAATAGTAGTTACATTACACAAAGACAGTCTTAATGTGCTGTATTTTCTTACTGCAAATATAATACACCAGTAAGCAAAATGGAAAGAGACTAATCTTTCTGGGGTTTTTGTACCACCTAAAATGCATTCAAGACACTTGATGATGTAAATGATACTCTTCTTTTCTTGCTTTCCCATTTTATCACTCTTCTTTATGCTTCTTTAAAGCTTTGCAAAGCAGGCTTCCATGATAAATACATTTTCTCACTTTGCTCAGATATTTAATACAACAATGAGGAAAGGAACATGACTTAGGGAAGCCAGTGAATTAAGAGCAGTCAGCACCACCCAAAACCAGACGTATTAACCGTTTTCCCAGCAAAGAAGCACAATGGTTTTGGCTGCTTTTTAGTTCATGTATGACTCATTGGCAAAATTCCCAGCTTACCGTGTTAACACATAACAGGTCACTTTGATTTCTACCTCACACTAGAAAAATAAAATCAGTGGTATCTCAAACTTTATTGTCAGATGTTTTACGGATATGAGGTTTTAGATTCACAGGATCTGTCAGTCCTTTCCATCATGATCAAGCCAAGCCAAAACTGAAAACAAAATCCTAAGGAATAATTACTTTACTACCAGATCTGGGCAAAGGGGAGAGACACATTTGTTATCCTGATGGAAGGATGGACAGGCAAAGCTCAGCTGGTATATGTTACTGTTTGGCCAATCCATACATATGCAGCCTCAGATGAGCCCTGATATGTTTGATACAGCTTGTCTAGCAGATGGTTCATGCAACAGTGGGGTCCTAGAAGCAGGTAAAAAAAAACAGGTCTTATAATATTAAATCATGTACTCATACTGAAAAGATGAAGTAATGCTAAAATGTACCAGTTTCTCACAAGTTACTCTTTATTGTATTTGGATATGTGGATAGGAGATGTTTGATTTGTTTGCAGGTAACTACCAGAAAGCTCTAGAGAAATACAAAGTCATTCACAGAAAATTCCCAGAGAACACTGAATGTAAGTTCGTTGAGTGGTACAGCTATCAGAGGAAACACTGTTACATTGAATATGTGTGTTAGTAATTGTATGATGGAAGTATTTTTCATACAAAAATATTTTAATGAGCTAACATTTTTATTCATGCTAATGCTGCGTGTTTTCTGTGACCACACTAAAGCATGATTTAAGAATTATTAAGGTAATGCTGAAGAGATGAAAATAAACTTTAACTGTAGTGGATTGGTTGAGTTTTTTCTCATACAAACTTCCTAAGTTTTATAACTGTGTTATTTATTTAATCTTTTTTACAATGAAATGTATGTATTTTTACTTCTAGTCCCTGCTAGTTGAAACTTGTGCTGTAAGTTTCTATATATGAGAAAATCCTATTGTTAAGTTTTACCAAAACCAGGCCTTCCAAAAGAATGTAGAAGGTGGGATTTTGTTGGGGTTTTAAGTATAGTGAGGCAGCCAGTCTCTGGAAAATCTATAGAGACTTTCAAATTGAACTGCAGGAAACATAACTTTGAAGAGTGAGATATTTGCAGAATCAGTCAAACATGTACTTTAAATGACTAAGCCCTGTAGAAAACGGTTGGTTCTGGTTGTGCAGACATCCTCTTTTGTCCTGCACTGCCTCACTAATAACAAGCCTACACTTTCAAATGCTATGTGGGAAGAATATTCACTGTATTAAAAAAAAAAAATTAAAAAAAATTGTATCATTCTGCTTTAACAAGCACACTGCTCATACATAATCATACTGCTGTCATACAGTTCTGTTGTACAAAAGAGATACAGAGTATGACTCCTCAAAGTTACAAGCAAAATGTCACATTCGTATGGTCACACATTTCAGAGGGATAGAATGTTTAGTAAACCTGTTAGAATGCTAATATTTTTCTGAATGTAGTTTCTGTAACTTACAAAATGGAGGCAAAAATTAGACAATTTAACGGATTTTAAATTTTCTGCTGCTGAAACAATGTTTCTTCATTCATTCCTCCCTGGCCATGTGCTCCCAACCATCTTCTTTATGCTTGTTCTGATGCTTTTTTGATCCCTCAGTGAACAAGTTCAACTCCCTAAACCAGCAGAAAAATAAGAGCACAAAAATAAAATAAAATACTTGTGAAAACAGTCAGGAGAGTAATGGGTCATGTCATGCTCATTACTTCTTCAGAGGGAAGTTGACAAACCCATAGGAATAGCAACCATGTCTTCAGGGGTTTGTATAATATTTCAGGAGACAGTTTTTAGAGGTTCTTTTGCTTCCATCATGCAGTTATAGTCAATCTCCATGTCTGGTTTGTTGGGGTTTTCTTAATTTTATTAATACTAATCTTTAAAAATAATCAACCACAGCAACAGAAAAATTGAACCATTCTGATTCTCTTGGCATTTGAAAAATTGTTTTCAATGAAATGCTGTTGACAGTGACTCCTTGGTAATAACTTAATATCATTATTGTGCTTTCTCGTTTCCAAAATACTTTGCGAACATCAAGAGTTCTGAAACAGATGAATTAGTATGTCTTATGCCTTTCTCATGTATAAATGGCATTTGTACTGTTCATGGATATAGATGCTGCATCATAGAAAATGTCAAGTTATTTGCAAAATATCACGTGTACAGGGATACTGGACTAGAATCACCTTGCATTGCTAGTTATTTGCATTGTTTGCCATTCTGTATGTCCAGTTCTGTTAGGGTGGGTGTACTTGTAGTTTGACCTGCTTGGAAGGCTTTTTTAAAACATGTTTTGCTTTTTCAATAGGCCTCCGATTTTTAGTTCATCTTTGTACAGATATGGGTATGAAAGAAGTCCAGGAATACACAACAAAGCTCAAGAAAGTGGAAAAATTAAAAGAAATAAGAGAGCAGGTAAGCTTGTTTCTTTCTATGATTATAGGTGGATAAAGAACTGGCTGGATTGCCGGATGCAAAGAGTTGTGGTCAATGGCTCAATGTCCAGCTGGAGACCAGTAACAAGTGGTGTCCCTCAGGGATCGGTGTTGGGACTGGTCTTGTTTAACACGGACAGTGGGATTGAGTGTGCCCTCAGCAAGCTTGCCGATGACACCAAGCTGTGTGGTTTGGTTGATAAGCTGGAGGGAAGGGATGCCATCCAGAGGGACCTTGACACACTTGTGTGGTGAGCTTATGCCAGCCTTACGAAGTTTAACCAAGCCAAGTGCAAGGTCCTACGCCTGGATCAGAGCAATCTTAGGCACAGCTACAGGTCAGGCAGAGAAGAGATTCAGAGCAACCGTATAGAGAAGGACTTGGGGGTGCTGGTTGATGAGAAAATGAACATGAGCTGGCTTCAGTGTGCGCTCGCAGCCCAGAAAGCCAACCCTATTCTGGGCTGCGTCGAAAAGAATGTGACCAGCAGGTCAAAGGAGGTGATCCTGCCCCTCTACTCTGCTCTCGTGAGACCTCACTTGGAGTGTTGTGTACAGTTTGGGTGTCCTCAGCATAAGAAGGACATGGAACTGTTCGAACAAGTCCAAAGGAGGCCACGAGGATGATCAGGGGACTGAAGCACCTCTTGTATGAAGATAGGCTGAGAAAGTTGGGGCTGTTCAGCCTGGAGAACGCTGCGTGGAGACCTCATAGCAGCCTTCCAGTATCTGAAGGGGGCTTATAAGGATGCTGGGGGGGGACTCTTCATTAGGGACTGTAGCGATAGGACAAGGGGTAATGGGTTAAAACTCAAGCAAGGGAAGTTTAGATTGGATATAAGGAGGAAATTCTTTACTGTGAGGGTGGTGAGGCACTGGAATGGGTTGGCCAGGAAAGCTATGAATGCTCCATCCCTGGCAGTGTTCAAGGCCAGGTTGGACAGAGTCTTGGGTGACATGGTTTAGTGTGAAGTGTCCCTGCGCATGGCAGGGGGGTTGGAAGTAGATGATCTTAAGGTCCTTTCCAACCCTAACTATTCTATGATTCTATGATACAGTTTCACTGCCTATATAGATGAAGTTAAAATGTATATTAAATTCCTGGTTTGGAGATGCTTCTGTTTTGTTGGTTTGGGGTTTTTAGTTTTAAACTACTGATCAGCCTTACATCTGAATGGTTTTTAAGCACCAGATTTTCTGTGATTTTAAATATTGGTGAAAGATGGATTATGTGGATGTCATGGGAATGCTGGAGCCACCTGCATAATTCAATGTCTCTGGAATGTCATCTTTCCTACTTATTTGCCAGACTGTATAAAGCGTATTTATGAGCCAAGTAATAATGCAACTACAGGGAGGGAAGAGAAGCCTGAGAACTTGGCCTTGCAGTAGAACTCCTTTTTGCTGTATGCAAAGTTCCAACATTGACAGGTTCCATAGATGGGAAGTAAATTATTAATGTCAATTTTTAAACTGCAAAAAAAAGAAAAACTTCTGTGGGAAAGCTACAGGCTGAAAGGTATGGGATTGTAACTTGTGTCCTATTCAGAGGAGTGAGCATGTGTGATGCACGCACTTGTGTGAATAGTGTTCTTGCTGTTCCTGTGATAAAGTAAGATTTTGAAATTAAAGTTAGCTTTTTGTTTGAAAGCATTATCCATGCTGTTGTGCTGCAAGGTATTCAAGCTTGCTTTTCATATCCAGTGAATTGCCTCAAAGCTACATAGTCACATTAGGACATATGAAATGTTACCTAATTTACTCTGCTCCTAGAAACACTTACTGGCTCACTTTTGATGTCAGATAATGTGTAAATGCGTCCTTAATTACTTCACTTTTACTTCAGTTCCAGAGAGCCTGAATGTGCACATGTACATTAGGACATTTTAGAAATGAAACTCACAAAGGGAAACACTGATCCAAGCATTCCAAATTCATGTTACAGCCTTACTTTGTGGGAGGTAGTTGAAGTATATTTTTTGGGTTACAGTTTGGGTTTTCTGAAAATGTAAAACTTAAAGCACTTGGGAAAATGCAGAAAAAAAAAAAAGCAACCCACAAATGTAGTCGGACTAATATTCCTCCTTATCTCTCCCATAATGGTATCCATAAGCAAAACAGATGACCACATACAATGTTCCTATTCTGCAAAACTCAGCAACTAAGAGATCTCTCTGAAGTGTGTTAAACAGGCTTTTCTTGGTTTTCAGGGAATATTAGTTCAATGTTGGTGACATACATAGTTCTTTGCAATAACTTCCAATACATTGGTGCTTTACTCAGGAAAACTGAGATGAAACCAATTAAGACTGGATTATTTTATAGCTAATAAAAGAAAGAGGTCGCTGGGGATGGAAAGGTTATCTGTTTACTTGCATATAATTCCAACATTTTTTACACTGAAGGTGTTAATTATGTACAGTAGATGTGCAGATATTGAGGGTTCTTTTTCCTTAAAGGTGGCTAATGTTTGAATATGAAAATAATAATTTGTCACATCACTTTTTCATTTCCTGTTGGAAGCAGGAGCTTTCCTGAACACATTTCTGTACTTTCTGGTGGGGAAAAAGCTACCAGTAAAATATTTAAAAGATTTTTAGTAACACAGAAGTAATGTTTAAATTGTTTAATTCTTTTTCATTCTGACTACATTGTATTAAGGGACTTTATTGAGTGGTACCTGAATGACAGAGGTATCAGTGGAATCCACTATAGATGTATAGTATCACAATTTATGGCATAGTTGTTTTAAGACTTTAATAGTGATCATAATTCAGACTTCCATAGTGATCATAATTCAGGCATGACATGGAAAGTTCACTCTGTGTATTATAATTCAGGATTCCTATTTAAGAGTCTGGTGACTTTATCCTGTCACAAGTTAACCTTGCAAAGCAGAATCGTAGAATGGTTTGAGTTTGAAGGGACATTTGAAGATCATCTAGTCCAAGTCCCCTGCCAAGGGCACAGATGCCTTCCACTAGACCATCTAAACTGGCCTTGAGCACTGCCAGAGATGGGGCAGGCACAACTGCTCTGGACAACCTGTGTCTCGCCATACTCATCATAATTGTTTTTTTAAATTATGTCCAGTGCAAGTTTACCCTCTTTCAGCTTAAAACTGCACCTTGTCCTGTCACTGCAGGCACCAATAAAAGTTCTGCACGCATCCCCCTTTATGTATTAAAAGGCCACAATAAGGCGTTCCTGGAGCCTTCTCTTCTCCAGGCTGAACAACCCCAACTCTCTCAGCCTGTCTTCATAAGAGAGGTTTAGATTTGAAATTAGGGAAGAATTTCTTCAACAAGAGGGTGGTCAGGCATCGGAACAAGCTGCCCAGAGAAGTTCCCTGGAAGTGCTCAAAAAATGTGCATGTGACATAGTTTAGTGGTGGACTTGGCAGTCCTGGGGTAACAGTTGGTCTTGATGATCTTAAATGTCCAACATAGTTGATTGTATGATGTTTATATTAACTTACTGTGATTTAGTACATTGCTGTCCTGCACTAGAAGTTGAGTATCTGTCTGGGACAGGATCTCAGTGCCAATGCTGTCTTGCATATAATAGCCCTGCAGTTCTTTTTTGCTATTGGTATTACATCTGGGTTCCCATCCTCTGGTTTGAGGGATTATTTTTTTTTTCTGTGCTTGGTTGGTTTGTGTGTGTGTGGTTTTGTAGTCTTATGTCTACCATCTGGCTTTGGAAATTACTAGGTATTTTTGTCTGAAGAACTTCCTTATGTCATCCATGAATGTATAGTCATAAACTATACTTTCAAGTTCTAAAATTACCAAATTTTAATATTCAGCCACCTAAGTTCCTAATAGGAACACTGGTTTCAGCTAGCAATACCAGATATAGTTCAGTTCCTGCTCCAAATTTCAGACTTACCCATGATTTCTTGATTGCACCCAGTAAAGAGAGAAAAGATAAATGCTAGTGTAATATAGTGACATTTCAAAGTCTGCACACAGGCTTTGTCTTCCTGTAGAAATCTATCAAAATTTGCTGTTCTGGTATTGTTTTTTCCAGAACAAGTATATCCACATGAAGTTTATACCAAAATAAATATTCTAGAAGACTTATTGCACTCGGTTCTCAAATACGGACAAATTGTTAAATACATCCAGCCAAGAATCTGGGAACATCTGTGGGGTTCATTTTGTGTAGAAGTTTTTCTCCCTGCCTCTCACAGCATTGGATTTTTCTGTAACCTTCATATGCTGGGTTTTTTTTTTTTCTTTTTTTTTTCCCCCTGCTGAGTGCATTAGTCTTCATTTTTCATGTTTCAGTTTAAAAAAGACAGGTAATAGTGTAAAAGTTCACACAACCTTCTTAGCACTGATGTATAGGCATATTGCTATTTATTTCCTTTCGGTGGGCTTAATGACTGTGAGTGAGGGCCTAATTGGTAGTGGTGTGAAGCACTGGACATAGGTGCAAACATGGTGGAGGGGGACAAGGGGGATTTACTGCCTTTACCTTCAGATATCTACATCTGGACTAATAATCCTAGATGTCTTTTGCAGTCATGGGAGAGAAGTAGGCATTTATAGCATGGGAAACATTGGACCTATTTTAAATGTCTGCTTTTAGAATGGGGTGACTTATAAACTACTCGCTTGGAACTTTACAGGATTTAGTCATATGGTTTAAGCTGCAGTGCTTCTGTAATATTTTGGGAGTAAAGTCCTAGGATATAAATACCATGAGGGCTCTGTCATACAGGGACTACTTCCCTCTGGCAGACAGAAGCTGGGCTTCCACTGTCAGACTTGTCAGTCATTCAACATTTGGAGAGTCTGAACATGCTTCCTGAAGGACCGATATGTGCTATTTCACAGGACAATGAATAGGATATTTAATACAAAACTCAGAGAACATATTTTAGACTTGAGGATTTCCCAAAATAAATAAAAAGCATGAGAAATTCTGGTCCCAGACTGGACTGCTCCAAGACCATTCCTGGTTTCATGCTAGGCTTGCTGCTTTCCTGTCTGACTCCTATGAGTTTTGATTTAAGGATTCTTCCTCTTTCTGTTGGCATGAGTCGTGAAAGTTCATTCACTTCTTCCGTGTCATTCCAACTTTTCCAGATTCCATGGTATTTTTCTGATGAAAAATGAGTGAAAAAGCTACAGTAATTGAGCTGAATACATGGTTAGGTAGTGTGCACTTGTGTTAATCAGATCCTGAATTCAAATTTCTAAATAAGATGCAGAGATTGCTTTATTAACAGCTGAATGCTGCAAACATCAAGTTTTTATACCTATCCATTGAAAAGTCCCTCACCCAGACGTACCTTCTTGTAATTGACAAGGTACATGCATGAGAAATTTGGTGTTTTGCCAGAAGACAAGTCCGCTATGTGATACAGAGGTATTTCTTTGATAAACTGTTGAAGTTTTTCAAATTACACTAAAAGCCCCACAGCTGAAAGATGTTTATGGTACCTTCCTCAGTGCAAGAAAGCTGACTTTTTAAACTCAGCTTTTAAAGTATTTACCTTCACCTTTATCTTGCATTTAACACTCAACAGCAAATTAAATTTTGCTGTGAAACACAGTGGCGTGCCAAGTATTCCAAATTTAAGATAAATGGGGTGAATAGTTCTTTTTATAGATTTCCTTACTTCCTCCCCTTGAATCTTTGCAATAATAAAACACTTGTGGGATTTACAAGATGTTAATAGGCAGAGGCTACTTTGAACTTGTGCAAGAAGGGCTATGCTGCCTGTTTTTTCAGCTGTACTTTACGAAGGTACATCTGAACTTTTTTTACACACATTCTGTGTATAAATTTTATCTGAAGAACAATAATTTTTGAAGGTACTCTGTTTGAATTTCACAGACCTCTTGTTTTATGTAAACACGGCATTTAACACTGATTTTAGGGACAATTTTGTGCATTGAAAAAACAAGGTTTATTAGTTACAGTTTAGCAAACCTAGTTTAATGTTCTCCTACTGTTTTATTAATAAGTTGAGTTTTCAATTGTCTCTAGTATATATTACTAAATAGAGGTTTTGTTTTGTTCTCTTCAAACTTTTTTGACTGTTCTCCAGCGCATTAAGTCTGGCAGAGATGGCAGTGCACGTGGCCGCAGAGAAGGGAATGCTAGTGGTGGTAAGTACTTAATGCTTCTGCTTTAATACCAGATTTGTCAGGATTCTAAAGAAATCAGTTTTTCTTAAAGTGTTTGTAAAACCCCCTTACGTTCTGAAATGCACACAAACATGCATGGAGTAATATGCAAGTACTTCACAAATTTTCACACATTTTGATTAGCTCATTGCTCTATGAAACTTCAGCTGCTATAGCAGCTTGCGTTTGGTCTAAGCTTTGTGCTTTATATACAAATCTCAGTGTATTCATAAAGCTAAATTTCTATTATTTATTTTCAGTACTGTGGATTTGAACATTTCATCCTGTTAACTCTGGAATATTTACTGAAAGGAATAATTTAGTTTAGCAAAACAGAACATATAACCCATGCAAAACAAGAATTCATAGTCTTTAACATGGATGAAAGGGAGTTTTGTGCCCACCATCTAGCCTGTTACATTAGGTGTTTGTCAAAAGTTCAAGAAGCTATTTTGTGCAACCTGCTCCGTAAAAAGGAGAATACACTTGTACTATATTTGAGCTCTTCCCTTTTTCCCAGTACAGCAAAGTTGAAGGTACTAAAGTCTTCCATAGAGGAAAGCTTGCTTTCTGACTACTGAGTCTTTCTGCTTTTATAGATTTACAATGCTGACTTTAATAAATGTAAAACTTTAGCCATGTAAGTCTGGAAACTGGCCTGCTTTGTCTTTTCTCTACTTAGTAGTCTGCATTTTATAGGGCTAATGATTTTTCCCTCCCATTATTAAATCCACAGAATGTTAGTAATGTTAAACCTAACTGTTCCCCACTGCTCTTCTAAGGAAACTAACAGACTTCAGGCTACTTCAGACAGCTGGAAAAAATATCCTTATTTTGACTCAAACAGGAAATGGTTTCTTTGTATTCTGCTTTTGGTTTATCTTAATATTGGTGGGCATCATAAAAAGATACTCTCTATAAATTCTTGCCTCTTTTCCCTTCTTCCTGCAGAGAAATAATTTACAGATTCTTTTTTTTCTTACTTGGCAATTTTATTTCATCATCTACATAGCTTTACTACATTTATCCAATTCTGTAGGGTCATGGAAATTCCTAGTGTAATCATAACCTTTGTGTGATCCTATATTTATGAAGACTGCTCTCCTGGGTTCTCTAAGGGTTAAGAGTGAGTGTTGGAGGCTTAAAAGAGATCTCATTCCTTTTTTTCAACTCAGTTTCACCATAGAAGCTTTTAAATTATTTTTTGATGTGTAGAAAGAACACCATTCACCTAGGATTGAATATTACCTGTTCTGGGCCCCAGGCCAAAGTAATTCTTGGGGTGAAATTCCTTATTTTGGTAACAGAGAAGGATGGAAACATTTCTGCACTCTCCTCTGTTACATAAGGATCAGGCAGCCAGCTGGAGGTGCCAGCAAAACAGCAGTGTGAGACCACATCAGTGCCTGCTTTCTGTCATAAAGTGGAGATGCACTATGGCATATAATAAATAGAAATTTAGAGTAGCATATATAACGGGTACGGATATTGACAGCTGTGCAAAACACTGCATGAGGCATGTAGGTAAATGGCACAAAGGATCTCTCTTCTTACAGCTATGTTGTGTAATTATCTCTACCCTTATTAGCGGAAAAGGAGAGTGTAAGTCAGTAATTTAGCAAAAGAGGATAGAAATAATGATCAAGCTGGAAAGATGCAAAGACAATATTAATCCTCCAAAGTACCAATTTGTCTTTTAAAAACAGAAGAATCTATGGAAAGTTGTCTTATTTAAAAAATTAAAAATGACAAAATATAAAAATCCCTTCACTCTGAAGTTGATCACATGAGGAACTTTGACTGCAAATTCTAGTGACTACAAGGCATTACTCTTTCTCTCCGTAACAAGAGTAATGCAAGAAGAGCAAATGCAGACATTTAGGATGCCGGCATAAAAAGGATGAGAGAGTAACCAGGGTCAGAACTGACCTACAATTTGTCCTATCAATAACTCTTAGATTGTGGCTCAAGAGGTGACGTCAAATTTATGAAAGAATGGGAAAAAGCAGTTTGGGAAAAAGTCTGTATAAGAACATATTTGAGAAGTCTCCATTATACAAATGTAGTGCCAAAGATCCAGCTTTTCTGGATATGACTTGGCAAACAAGCAGAGGTACAAAGAAGGTCCTGTATTGAGCCTGGAGTTAACTTTCTGCTGGGATTCCTTATTAAAAGTTGTGGTGAGATGTACAACTTCTGCATTTTTAGGAGGAGTCAAGCACATTACGTGTTTTTTAACCACTATGATTGACTCTGGGGAACTTCTTTTATCAGTGAAGAAACTGCAGAGTTACAGCAGCAGACATTAAGGACTGTGATGTAGTTTGTCTGCCTTTTACTGAGGATGACTGAGAGAAATCTGAAGACCCAAACATGATTTTGTCTGATGTTTGGTATTACTCACCAGATTATGAATCTGTATTTTGCAGTGAAGTCACATATGAAGTATAAACATGGGTTGTTTTATTTCAGAACCTTAGTACAATTCTGATAAATTAATGGCTTCAATTTTTTTTTTTTTTTAAAGAAACACTTGTGTATATTTTAAGATTAGCCTTTCCCAGTGTTGCTGCCAAGACCAAAAGGGATCATTTTCCCACCCTGTATGAGGGACTTGCCACTGAACCCAGTGAAGTATGGAATCCTCCTTAGTTTAGTATTTGCTAGCTAAATTGAAGTATTTACTAGCTAAATGAAGTGTGTATGCATTCCAAATATTTTAGGTATAATGCATGTTTTCTTTCTTTACTTTTACCAGCTCACTATCCCCATACCTGCTGGTATTCACAACAGATTTTATTTTTCCCCCGAAGTATTTTGTCCCTATATGGTTATCTATATTAGGAGTATTAATAAATCAGGCTTCCTTGGTTTAGGAAATATGATCTAAAATTGCTTTTAAAGAGGAAGCTAAGAGGGAAGAGAACTTTAAGTCAGCAGTGTTTGTACTTCATAGAACACCTACTCCTTTGCCAATATAAATTAAACAAAAAGGTGCCTGAGATGCACCAAAGTATAATTTGAAGTATATGATTACTGTATGCATGGATAGTAGACAGAATGGAAGAATCAAGAAAGAGAAACCTGACATCTAGATCCGTGTCAATTAAAGTCTACTTTTGTGAGAAGGATAAGCGTAAAATCTAAAAGGCCTACGCAAAATTGAACACGCTTGTTCCCTGTCATAAAAAGTGAAATTGCCTTCTTCCCACATTATCAGATTTATGACTTGTAATCTTTCTGAATCATGTTGGAAGCAGATGACATTGGTACACTCCCTTAAAATTCTTCTTAATTTAAAAAAGGAGGAAAAACAAACCCCCCCAAAAAAAACAAACCCAAAGAAACAAATGAAAAAAACACAACCAAACAAAAAAAAAACCATCCAAACAAAAAAAAACCCACAACCAAAAAAACCCCAAACAAACAAACACAAACCCCTGGAGGGAGCTAGCAGTACATCTGAGGTTAGGCAGTTCTCAAAGATTTCCTTTCCAATAATCTTTTCTTGTTTTCATGCTCATCTTTTTTGTGTTTTGCAGAAATGTAATAGTAACATCCAGAAATAGGAAGTTCAGGCACTGTGGTTTTTACTACCCTAAGAGACTTTTACTGTTCAATAGCATAAGGCCTTTCATAGATAAGGGAAAGTATGACTTTAAGGAATACATTACCATAGGAGTGTTTACTTGGTCTCTGCATTTGCCCTGCTCTGTGAATGGCGAGTTTTGTACTGGAGGAGAGGAGCCATGCAGTCTCGGACAGGAGCCCAAAGAAGCAGTGTTGAACTCAGTAGATGAAAGGCTGAACACTTTTCATTCTCCTTGTTACTTCAGCCTAGCCAGATGAATTTGGAAAGGAACCCATGCAAGAATAGTTTAGGTGTCTTTTTCCCTTTTTCATGTTCACTTGTGACAGTGTCAGTGGAGAAATGGCTTTGTCCATCTCAAACAAACATCCCATAGTCAAACACCCTTTACCAGCCGATAGGGATCTCCTCATATCATATGGAAGCACATTATAGATGTTAGGGCTGTAAGCATCTCAATCTTGACTGTAATACAGGCAAGTGGTTCTCTTGTTACCCTGTAGCCAGGACTTTGAAATCATTTACATTTTGTAGGTTTCGTGTGCCTGTTCACACCTCATTATTTACAAATCATTGTGGGATGGTTCCATTGGCTGAGAGGGGGGAGGATTTAGGTTTTTTATAAATATGGAAAATACCTGAGTGAAGAAAACATCTAAAATCTTTTTTTCTGCAACTGAAATTGCCTAAGGAGCTATCTTGAACTGACATACCAGAAACAGTGTTGATTTTTATTTAACAGAATTTCAAATCAAAATGAACTCACATGGCTGTTTCTCCATTTTCACATTCTGCCTGTTACACTGAACTTGCTGTTCTCTTTGGTCAAACCAAAGCCGTCTCTTCTCCAAAGGTGGAGTCTTCATCCCAGATATGAAAGATACACAGAGCTGCATTTAAACACATTATGGGTTTAGTGAAGCACCTGTAGTCTTTCAAAACATTAGCCCACTATGCACTTTGTAGCATAAACGTTTTCCGGAGGAGGTAGATTACCAAACAACCTTACCTTTTGGTATCTTTAATACCAGCAAAATGGTACTAAAAATTCTAATTTATGTCCTTTGTAATACTGGAGGAATTTCTAATACAGTATCCACCACTGTAATTGCAACCAGTGAGATTCCTTAAAAAAAAAAGTTTGCATTAGGTTAGTATTAAACATGCCAGTAACCTGCTCCAGCACAGCCTGCTGCCACTTGACTGCATGTGGCAGGGCAGAAAGGGCAGGTACTCCTTTCTGTGGTGACGTGAGGCTAGATTGGTAGGTTCAGAGTAAATGTAAGATGGAACTCCTTAGTTCAGTTTGTTCTGGATGCAAAAATTTCACAGGGGCTTAAGGGAAGACTGAACAAGTTCTTGAAGAATAAATCAATCAATCCATTATTAAATATGAAGAGCAACCCCCAGCCCCCAAACGTATGCTTGATTTACAGATTGTTGGGAGGCTAGGAAATTATTCTTGGAGAGCTACTGTATATGCTTGCTCTACTTGTGATGCTCTTCCCTTAAGCATCTTGGCATTCTTTTGTATGGACAATAAGCCAGTTTAGATAGATCTTTAATCTATTAAGGCATCCTTATGTTCTTATATTTTAAGTGTTCAGAGGACACTGTGCCCATAGGCGTTTACTCTTCATAGTTTTTTCCATGGCGCATTTAGTCAAGGCGGGATATACTGATCAAATAACTTGCAACTTCAGGGAAGAACAGTCCAGCCCCTCTCAGCATTTCTTTTCTTTCCCATTCCTGGGCATATATTCTTGCTGATTCCCTTGCGCTGCTTCTAGCTTTAATCTAACCCTTCAGTGAGTTGGTTAAGTGCATTAAACACAGTAAATAACGTGTTTGGGCAACTGAATAAAGTCTGAAACCTTAAAAAGCTACATTTGTGTGAAATTTGCTCACTGTAACAGCACTCACAATTCCATTTACTGTACTGACTCATAAATGGAAAGGGAAGCTTGGGCACCAAAATTACATGCTGAACATCAGGCAGGCATCTTGCTGCTCAGGATTGCTGTTTTGGGCATCTCAATCACAGCAGTAAGTGCTTAAGAAACGTCAGAGCCATGCTGGGGTGGGGGGGAGGCAGTTGGTGAGATTTAGATACTTCAAGGGTTGGACATCCAGTAGATGGAGAGAGAAAAGGGGGGGAAGTTCAGCTTCAAATTGTGGACATGATGCTTCATTCCCATCTTGAATGTAGTCCTAATAAAACTTAAGGGTCCTAGGATGCCCAAGAATGCTTCTGTTTTCAGTTGGTTTAGGGCAGTAAGATGTGCAGGTAACTTCCAGTGTTATGTTTATCGAAGTCATTTTGGTTTGACTGTTATACTTTTTTTTTCTTCTTTTAGTTAATATAAAATCTTTTGCCTTCCTCTGGTACTATCACTAAAAGCTGTGTGTATTTCTCTCTTTCACAGTTTAAAGCCTTTGGTACACCAGCTTCTTCCTCTTTTATTATTATACCCAGTTCTTCGTTTCTGGAACCAGCCAACTAAACCTATGGAGTTTATTTCACTAGTTCAGTCTTCCCCTAGTGTAGTTGCTGCTGCATTGTTCCTGTCTTTGCATTTCCTTGCTGCTTCTTCCAACTTTATTCATCAGTTTGTACATTACTTGTTTTCCATTGCACAAGAGTTTGTGCCTGCTTCTATCCTACTCTTTCTCTCCCTGTTAAAACATTCTGTATTCTCCTCTAAACTGTCCACAGAATGTTTTCACTGAAATCAAGATGCAGCCCTTTTGTCATTTCACAACCTGCTTGTTGAGCCCTCCCAATCAAACCCATTGATTTCTTTAAGTTCCTTCAAATCCTTCATCAAGCATTCACTTCTTCTATTAAACCTGTCAGTGAGAATTGATCCAAGGGAGGCTGATGTACATTAAAATAGATTTTCCATGCTTCAACGCTTCAACTGTAATTTGTGTCTTGTAAACATATTAAGTGTTTAACGTGTGACTGTATTAAATCTTCCTTGGAGCAGAGACATTGTCCTGCAATTCTGAGTAAACTGAAGTCTGCAGTGGTGTTTATAGAGAAATAAAGGTTTGTCATCTTTGTGTAAGAGGTTTTGGGTTTGGTTTGCTTTTTTTTTTTTTAATAGTAACATCATTTATAAAAAGAACATTTATAGTAAACAAGACAATGGAAGTGTGTCGCCAAGTCCAGACTTTGTAATGCATGTTTGCTGAATTAAACCCATTTTTCCTCCATACAGATGGAGGAGTTTTAGTAACAGCATTGTTCCCTATTGTAAATAAGCGTGTTTGTATTTGGCTGCGTGGCATATCCTGCCTTGTAAATATAGCAAGCCAAACATGAAAAGTTTTCTCCTAGGAGAAAAATTGCATTAAAATGTGTTGTAGCAGAAGAGGTTGAAAGCTTGCCATGAATGTGAGAAAGAGATTCAGAGGTGAACAGAATATTTAAAGTGTCTGGAATACTGCTGTGGCAAGAGAATGTTAATCTGACATTGTCTGGGCAGGAGGCAGCCCTTGGAGCTGACACATTCCTTGGGGCCCTGCTGCAAACTGAGCTGCCAGCACAGTGTTTACAGCAAGATGCAGGGCCAGGATGGTCTGTGTACATGAACTGTACCCGCCTGCCATGCAGACAGCACGTGCCAAATATACTCTTCTAATTAAAAGCAATCTTAGTGTTGCATTTAATGTTGACAGTATTCAACAGGTGGATCATACTAACATATTAGTAAGCACACAGATGTATGAAATGTCCATATACATTGTGACAGTGTTTATATTTATCATGCTTATTTTAACTCCAAAATGTGACTGTAATTTATAAGCAACTGAAATGTCAGCATTTGAAGCAGAAATATTTCGATGTGTTTACTCCAAAGTAAATAAGGCTGCATATGTATATGTATTTTAAATTAAAACACACACGCGTAGACACAGTGTCCATTGTGTTTTAATGACCACTATTACAAATAAGTACTGTATCCATCATGAAAAGATGGTTTCATCCAAATCTTATTTGACAGATAGTAGCTGAATTTATGTTGCCCTTGTATCGTGATTTCACAGAATGTAACAGCACACTATTTGTCTTCAACTTCTCCCCCCTCCCAGATAGTGGTGGCACTAAAGGGGAAAGGCTGAATGCCAGACTAAAAGCTTTTCCTGAAACAAGTGAACCCTATGAAAGTAGCGTCTGTAAAGAAATAGGTAAGTGGGCATCTTACACCTTCTTACTTTACTGGCCCTTAAAGACGGGGAGATGGAAAAAATAAGTTATTGGAAGAGCATGTAAAATTAGACAATTAGAAATACATTTTCCTTGTAAAATAAATGTGAAGAGTGGCTTTAGGCTCATTGTTTAGAGCTCACTATAAAGTAATAGTAAATATTAAGAAATGTGGCCCATGTAAATACTTACTACTTTTGATACATCTGCTGCCAGTTCTTGTGGTTCTGCAGTTAGAAGTTCTTCACTAAGATTGAATTTTCAAAAGGGTTTAAAAATCCAAATCCATGTGGAACGTGGTGTTTCCTAAAATGCCCTTCCTTAACCAGCTCATCAGTCCTGCCGCTCCATGCACTTTTCCCAAGTCTTTTTCTCACTTAATGACTGTAATAAGATAACTTTAAGAATGAAGCTTCTATCACTAGCACTCAGGTACTTTGCTCCTGGGGCATGCCTGCCTAGTTATCCTGAATGCAGTATCTTGTTCTTCTGTTTATACCCTCTTTCTGGCCCGCATATCAAAGACAAGATGTGTAATGACAAATCTTACAGATGTGTAATGCTAAACCCCACCCTTGTGTTTGATTATATATGTTTGAAACAAAGCTAAAATTACTTGTAGGTAACTGTTTCAAATGTATTTTTTTAAAACCTAGATGTTTCCTACATAGATCCACTTGGCCCACAAGCAGAAAGACCAAAAACTGCTGCAAGAAAAAGAGCTGAGGAAGACGACTTTGCTGATGAAGAACTAGGAGAGGATATGCTTCCAGAGTAGCATATGGTCCCCTCACAACTTTTTATCCTTTTAAATTTTTTAGCAAAAACACTTTGATCCATGATGACCTGGATTTTGATAAAATCTTTGTGAAACACTTTGGGTATATGGTATCTTACATTAAACACATGGATTTGAAGTTGCAATCTTTTATAATTGATTTTTATTTTTTAAATAATGCTGAGGTTATTTCACTCATGCATAAAAACTACACAGTTACTCATTGCAAGCTGTACCAAATTTGTAACTTTTGCTTTCAGAGATATGTCCAGTGATAACAGGAAACACAGCAGCCTCTAAAATTTCACCTTGGTGTGAAATACCTCAAAGCAATGTTGTAAGGCTAAAAGTCCCATATCCTTCATCCAAGGCCAGAATTTATTTAAGACTTGCGAATTGACTTTCTGAAAATGTTTGGATATGACCTCGGTCATCTTTAAGGCCCCAGTTCAGCAAAGCACTTAATACTGACACTGAAGAAAGCATCTTAGTTTTAGTCTATCTATCTTTACCTGAACTAGGGCCATTTTGCAGTCACATGGCAACCTCCTGGGTATTTTTACAGTTACAAAGATGAGGTTTCATTTTTTATTTATTTTGAGAGGTCAGAGTGGGCAGGATTTCAGTCTAGTTTGTTCAGTATTGCCAATTGGATTAGATTGTGAACCTTATGTTGGGGGTTGTGGCCCTGACTACACAGAAGTAGCTGAGGCTTTCTACAGCCTCAGTTGAGTATGTGCAAAGATGTTAGTTACAGAAATAATTATTTGGTGTATGAAGAGAATAAGTTTGATCTGCAGTCATTGAGACATGTTAAATAGTAACATGGGATACCTGATTTATATCACTTTTCAGAAATACAAATATTACTCAGGTGTTCAGAATTTCTTAATAATGATTTGCCAAACAGGTATGCTGGGTTGGCAGGGACTTGTTTTTGAAACACTGGTGGGAGTTTGGTGCAATAGGTAAGACTTTGTTTGACCACACTTGGAGTATTGTGTACAGTTCTGGTGTCCTCAACATAAAAAGGACATGGAACTGTTGGAACAAGTCCAGAGGAGGGCCACGAGGATGATCAGGGGGCTGGAGCACCTCCCGTAGGAAGATAGGCTGAGAAAGTTGGGGCTGTTCAGCCTAGAGAAGAGAAGATTGCATGGAGACCTCATAGCAGCCTTCCAGTATCTGAAGGGGGCCTATAGGGATGCTGGGGAGGGACTCTTAATCAGGGACTGTAGTGACAGGACAAGGGGTAACGGGTTAAAACTTAAACAGGGGAAGTTTAGATTGGATATAAGGAAGAAGTTCTTTACTGTAAGGGTGGTGAGGCACTGGAATGGGTTGCCCAGGGAAGTTGTGAATGCTCCATCCTTGGCGGTGTTCAAGGCTGGGTTGGACAGAGCCTTGGATGACATGGTTTAGTGTGAGGTGCCCCTGCCCATGGCAGGGGGGTTGGAACTTGATGATCTTAAGGTTCTTTCCAACCCTAACTTCTATGATTCTATGATTCTGTGCTTTAAATGTTAAGGATTCAGTCATCTGAGATATCCAATGCTCGTTCTCAGTGCTGGTGCTTAGACTGTTTCCCAGCTAGTGACACTGGAAAGTTCTCTTTGTACCTTCATGAAATATTCTTTTCAGGTTTTAAAAGCATCTGCCTGGTCTCCTAAGATGTCTCTGCAGGTAGTCAGAACTACTTCTGTAATGGCATATTGTAGGAACGTAGTTCTGTGGGGGTTTTGGTATAATTGATAACCTGCTTTATATGTAATGTGTTTCACATGATACTGGTGCAGCACTCGGTCTAGGACTGCACCAGCTTCTGCTTGGTGGTGTAAGCAGAGAATATTCAGCACGCGGCTGAAGAACTTGATACCCTGCATCACTGACGTGCCTGGCCAGAGCAGTCTCTAGCTTTATGACTCTGTTCAATTCAGCTGAGGACACCTGCTGTGTCTTTTTAGAATGGGAAATACAGAAATGCATTGCCTCTCTTGTCTCTGGTAAGTCCCCAGTTTCAGTGCACATTTTACCCTTTTACTTTTTTCCTACCCTTGACAGTAGCCCAAGCCCAGTGCACACCTCTCAACACAGACTCCAGGTACTGTTGTCAGCTGGGTATATTCTGGATCCACTGCAAAACTGACAAGAACTTGCTGTCTTTGGCACTGGGCAGCCATGAACTCTCCTCACTGAGACTACCACTGAAGCCCCACCGCTGCCAAAACCTTGGCACCAACACAGAGTACAATAGTGTGTGTTTTGAATATTTTCAGTGAAATGTCAGCCAAAAAGGCAAAGGACGGGAGATGGAAAGGCAATCACGCTGCACAACTTTTCAAGAACTCAGGCAGACAACCTTATGGTCACACTTCAGACCCAGCTTTCTCTTGCCGCTCTTCAGTGCTCCCCTGTGTGCTGCTGTGGTCATGGCATGACATGTTTCTGGATATCACGGTAGTTCTTTTCTCTCAGGCTTACAGTCTTGGAAGACCTGGACCTCCAGGATGCAATGTGCCAAGCAGGAGGGAGCACTTTCAGCTACTGACTGCAGTGGAGCCAAGGTATCTGACTAATCACAGTGGGAGGAATGGTATCTGGGACCATGGCAGGGAGCACAAATAAACCTGTGAAATGGCACAAAGGAGGACAGGCATGATACTGTCATGGTCTTCTGACACATAACCCATTGCATAGAGCATCTAATCAAACATGGCAGTCATACAGACACATCCATTCAGTGGTATGAATTACGAATTTGGGTTGGAGCGATCCCAGGCACAGCTACAGGTTGGGTGGAGAAGAGGTTCAGAGCAGCCCTGTGGAGAAGGACTTGGGGGTGTTGGCTGATGAGAAAATGAACATGAGCTGGTTTCAGTGTGCACTCACGGCCCAGAAAGCCAACCGTATCCTGGGCTGCATCAAAAGGAGCGTGACCAGCAGGTCGAAGGAGGTGATCCTGCCCCTCTACTCTGCTCTTGTGAGACCTCACTTTGGAGTATTGTGTGCTGTTCTGGTGTCCTCAACATAAAAAGGTTGGAACAAGTCCACAGGAGGGCCATGAGTATGATCAAGGGGCTGGAGCACCTCCCATGTAAATGACAAGCTGAGAAAGTTGGGGCTGTTCGGCCTGGAGAAGAGAAGGCTGTGTGGAGACCTCATAGCAGCCTTCCAGTATCTGAAGGGGGCCTATAGGGATGCTGGGGAGGGACTCTTCATCAGGGACTGTAGTGACAGGACAAGGGGTAATGGGTTAAAACTTAAACAGGGGAAGTTTAGATTGGATATAAGGAAGAAGTTCTTTACTGTGAGGGTGGTGAGGCACTGGAATGGGTCGCCCAAGAAGTTGTGAATGCTCCATTCCTGGCAGTGTTCAAGGCTAGGTTGGATGGAGTCTTGGGTGACATGGTTTAGTGTGAAGTGCCCCTGCCCATGGCAGGGGGGGTTGGAAGTAGATGGTCTTAAGGTCCTTTCCAACCCTTAACTATTTTATGATTCTATGATTCTATTTGGTTCATGACTTGCCTATAGGAGTGTTTCTACAGATTATCATGGAGATACTGATCAGCAGCAGTTTTTTGGTTGGGTTTGCCTAGAAGCCTAACTGTACATTATATAAAATTCTGTGTTTTACAAACAGAATTGCACTTTTATTCCACTCCTGCACAAACTCTTAGGAACTTCTGGAACATGCCATTTCCCATAGCATGAGGTTCTGATTATATCATGCTCTGGGTTACGATTTACTTGCACATTATTTTGTAGGCACAGTTGAGCTTTTTCTAAACTGACAGAAAGCCATGTGATCCAGCTCCAACACTGGCATGATAAGACCTGCTGACAGTCAGAATGATTTAGTCCAAGTTCATCTCCTTCAAAACCGTGTTTACTATGGCTGCATCTCTACTTGAGTTCCAAGACTGCCAGGGCAGGCCCAGAGCAGAGGAGCCAATGTGTAACCATCCATACTGTAAGACCTGTAGCACACTCCCCAGTACAATTTTGGCCTGTGACTATTAGCAATCTCCCAGACAACTCCCTTGCATGACCCAAAGATTCATCTAGGCCAGGAACCATTCTTTATAAGCAGCTTCAGTGCAGGCTCCTCCTGCTGTGAGACTTTCTGTGTGAAGGAACATGGGATGTGACATCCCACCTGTACTCAAGGCTGGAGAGAGATCTCTGATGGGGACTAATATAACTAATATAACTAATATAAACCTCTTAAGGAGAAAGAAGCTCTGTGTGTGTCCGAAGTGCGACATCAACACCTTGTTGGAGGGCTTCAAGCTTTTTTAGTAAGTGAATACTTCTGCATGATTCTGGCAGCTCAGGCCTCAGAAGAAGTGTGGCCATGCCAGTGGGGTGCTGTGTCCAAAATAATTACCTGGGTTACACATGATGATTGCGCTATGTTGATGAGATGGCTCTGCCTCCATCCTGGGGGTAGCTTGCTTGTCATTTAGCTCTGTTACATGCATTGTGTTCCCTCCTGCAGTCCTGCGATGGGTCTCAGAAACCACAGGAATGGAAGCACTGTGTGAGCTAAGTAATTCTACCTTCGTCCCAGATATTCAAGGAGAATTGTAATTAGTTAGGTTGGGTGATTCAAAACAGACTCCGTCTCCAGAAGCCACACTGCAGGTATGTGTTTCCAGCACCATTTAAGCCCTGATTTTGTGTTTATCATTCTGGAATTAATATTAAAATTCCTGAATAGTGTTGGAAAGTGCAACAGGACTGCTATTATATTAGTTTATTTATACTTTTATCTTGGATTGAAGCAGTATTAAACCTAGGAAAATGCTAATGCTCTTGAGGAACTGACTCATGAGCTATTTTAGATTGTAATATCATGAAAAATGTATCAGTCACAATATTAAGCAGTCCTCAGTTGACCTCTCAGAGCTGGGGTACTCTGTGAGTCTTCTTCAGGGTGCGCTGGATTCAGTTAGATGCAAAGGGATCTTTCTCTCCACATGTATGAAAAGTGTCTCTTTGTACAGTAATGACCCTATGAGTCACTGTCATTTTACAAAACATAGAGAAATTCACTTTCCTTGGGTAAAGGTGGAAAGTAATCGCAGCAATTCTATCCCTTGACACAGACATTTGTCTTCATTCTCTCTAGAGTTTTCTACATATATTACTGCTTCAAAAGTGGATGGGGGAAAAATTCCCTTGAGAATAACCTCTTAGAGCAGAAGTTTTGGAGGCTAGTTCGTTACCCCGGTGATGAGCAACTTGGCAGCATAAGTAGCCAAATATAACTGATTACCTGGGTAGTAGTTTGTTTATTTCTAAACAAGCCTAACTCCCTAGTATCAAAGCATTCTTATTCTTACATTGCATGTTTCACACTGGACATCCTTCACTACACACTGCATAACTCATAACTTCTGAAACAAAGCTGTTGTAGAGTAACATGGAATTGAAAGCTGTACAAAGAAAGGGTAAATAGTTCTGAGAGTCTTACGACAGACTGTTTCTTTTCTTGGTTCCTTTGAAAGTGTAGTATGAGGCCAAAAGAAATTCATCTAATTTCCTAAGCTTTGATTGGTCTTGATTTCCAAGGCTCAGATACTTAGCTTTTCAGTGGGAAGGCTGTTTTTAACCTATTTGCTCCTCAGTTTCCTCCTTTGCAAAATGAAGGTCATTAAGGACTCTCCACTTTGCAAGAATTCAATTTTGCAAAGCTAAATGGCCTAAAAGCTGTAAAATATGCTGAGGTCGTGCTGTGGAAGATGCTGTGCTGTGGAAGCTGCTATGTGCTTCCACTGCTAAAAAACATTACAATGCTCACAAATGCAGGGAGAGGGAATGGGACCAGAATCAGCAGTTTGAGTGACAGGTTATCTGCAAACAGAACACGAGGGAGAAGGACATCTTCAGGGAGTAATTTAATTCTCTGCCTGAAGATTTATACTTACTGGTGATGCCAACGGAATGTTTGTTTCATACAACAATATGAGTTGTTCAGCCTGAAGATCTATATGATGATTTTTAAATGTTTTTCACATCATCATTTCCAATAGAGGTGGGTTCTCATTAGTGTACACACTGCTGTAGCAGGATGGGGATGAACATTTGGACAATGTTTAGGGCAATAGTATCACTGCTGTGACAAGTAATGTGACAAGCACATTACTGTGGCATCATTCATAATGTTTGTCACGATAATGTGCTTTATTTATGTGTGAACCATAGTATCTGGAACTGGCTGTCATGCCAGGGCAGCTGTGGAAGACAACAACCCCAACCAAGAGAAAGTCCTGATAAGGTTGCTCGTTGGTGTCTGGGAAGGACTACATTCCTGCTGTCAGAAATGGCAACTACCTGCCATAAACTCACATCTGAAACAACATGGTGGCCCCTGTTGTGGGAGGGGCTTCCTGCTCTGAGGTCCCCGTAGGGCTGGGATGGCTGGTGTGAAGTAATGGCCGTGAGCTGGTCACAGAGCGCATGAAAATGAGTGGGTCATGTTTTACAAAACGGCACTCGGTGCCATTACAAAATAGCAAAGAGTTACACCCCTTGGTCAGCAGGACGAGGCAGGACACAGTCTGTGGGCTCCGTACGGCCCTTGCCACCAGGTCAGCTGTTACCAAGGGCACAGGAGGGATGTTCTGTGCTCTGTCACTGGGAATTTTCACATGAGGCTATCAAAGGAAAACATCTCACTGGCTTGTCTGTTTTCTCTTAGAAAGAGAAATTCCCTATAGATTCACATAAAGGTGCATATGGCTGCTATTCTGAATTTATTGATTCAAATACTACAATATATTACATCAAATTCAGGACAGGCTTTATTACGAAAGATTTTTTTCCCCAGTATTTCATTATACAGGTATTTTAAACCCCCTCTGATTCTGAGAAATTTATAAATCAAAGTCAATGACAATGATACTGGTACTTTAGTAATATCATAGTAACTTCTCAAGCCATGGAGGAACCTATGTTTTACCAAAGTGTAAAACTATTTTTTATGATTCAGCTGCCTTTGCCATGAGAGTTGGCATAGCTCTTTCCACTCCCATGTAATGGAATCTCATTTGCTGCCCTTCTGTGATTCTTACTGTTATTTGAATCCATGAGATTGATAATCAGACAATGTGATGCAACTAACGTACAAAATTAGAATGTTGTCTAGATGAGTCTCGAAGCCTTAAACTCACTGGCAATTTGATGTCTGTGCCATTGTTTCCTTCTGCTGTGATTTTTTGAGGTGGACCACTCCCAGAAATGTCCATGCATATGAAGGAAGTTCATAATAGTCATGTTTTGCAAAGCCAAGTGTGACATCCTCACCGTCCTCTGAAAGCACTGAGGAAAGATATCGTAGGAAGAGTAATATGAAAAGACCTGCCATGATAAATATTAGTCATGTTGCCACACATATCACTTTAAGGTGTTGAAGTAATACAAGGCCAGATGTAGCGCAGAGCTCAGGGGTGAGCCTGGACTGAGCTAAATGGACAGCCACCTTGCCCCAGCCTGAGGATACAACTGCAAAGGAGAGCTCCGAATTCAATTTTAAACAAAATCCTTCCTCGGAGTTGAAACCTGATTCAAATCCCATACAGTTCAAGTTTAAGATACTGCTCATGAGTGATACTGACCTGTGATGCATAAGGTACCAAAACCACTAAAAATCACAGTTAGATTCAACTTAATCACTTTTCAGAAATCATGAAATCAAGTCAGTTCATCATATGGTGAATGCCAGGTCATTCTGTTTTACTTCCAGCCTGGTCTGTGAAACTGATGTCCTCTGTTTCTGTGGTACCAAGCTGGGGTTTCACAGTCCTTGTATGACTTATGAAGCTATTTTCCCTTATTCCTGACTAGTATTTTCATATTTAACTATCCTTATACTAAATGCCTCAATGGACATGCAGGGCTTGTCTATGTCAACCACCACCCATGGCAGGTGGTTGGAACTGGATGAGCTTTAAGGTGCCTTCCAACCAAAACTATTCTGTGCTTCTGTAAAACATTTGATTCAAGTGATAAAGGCTGGTTTTAGTGCAAACAATTTCAGTGAGGCACATCTTTTATGATGCAGAGTACTACAGATGCGTATTTTTGTGGATTGTGTCATAGACCCTGAATATATTGCATTATGTGTCTGTTAAAAGTGCCAGTAAACCAGCACAGAACCGATGGAGCAGTCATCAGAATTGAGACCTCGGTCTGATTTAGATATGTGCAAGTTTCTTTCGTTCTAAAGTAGATTCATTTTTAGGCAGCAGAGTGACACTGCAGTGGGTGCCTGCTGTAGGCCACCTCAGCAGGAATAACGGGTGCATGAGGCCTTCTACAGACAGCTGGAAGCTGCCTCATGTTCACCAGCTTGTGTCTTCCTATGGGACTTCAACCACCTCTGTGTCTACTGGAGAAACAACACAGCAGGGATGTTTCTGCAGAACCAGACCAGAGGTGCTGGGTCTGTGATCCCAACCACCTACAAGGGACAGTGCCAGTTTCTCCACAGTGACCGAAAGAGCCCGGACTGCAGCAGTCCCCTCCTCAGCTGCAGTTACACAGCCACAATTACGCTGTTTTCAGCTGTAAATCACCTCATTTTTCCTCATCATCCTTGACACTTCAGCTCCGACGGGAGGCTCTGGCTCAGTCCCGTGCCCTAGCCCCGTGGCTCCCACTCGACCCGGCTCATCTGCGACCCACGGATGCCATGAAAGGGAGCGCCGCTTCCTGACAGAGCCCCGGCAGCGCCAGGCCCGCAGGGAGGCCGGGCGGGTGGCTCCGCGGGGCAGGAGAGCGCCCGGTGTGGGACCGAGCCCCCCCGTGCCCGCGGTCCGTCCTAGCGGCGGGGGGCAGGGTGGCGGGGCCGTGCGAGTGCGGGACCGGCCAGCTCCCAGCGCTGAGCTCTCTCCTGCGTGAGCGCCTAAAATGTTCCTGGCATGCGAGGCCAGGGGAGATGCAGTGAGGAGCGGGGCACTTTTCCAACAGCTCCTCCGCCGAGAGAGCCAGTGGCACGGCGCGGCTCCGCAGCCCGCCGCTCTCCTCGGCTTCCCCAGGCAACCTGACCGCCATGCAGAGAGGCAGGGTAAGGGGCTGCGTGCTGGGGCCGGGGCCGGGCAGGGCGGCCCGGGGGAAGCGCCCTTACCGCGGGCCGGGGACTGCGGGGTGCTTAGGCGTGGGGGGGGGGGGGGGTGCTGCGCCCGGTCCCTCACCCGCTGACGGCGGCGTCGTTGCAGGTGCTGGCGGCGCTGCTGTGCGCTGCTCTGCTCCCGCTCCGCGCGGAGGCTGTCAAGGCGCACAAGCGGCCAGCGCGGACCCGGACCTGCGGCGAGCGGCCCGAAGAGCTGCTGGAGCAGCTGTACGGGCGGCTGGCGGCGGGCATGCTCAGCGCCTTCCACCACACCCTGCAGCCCGAGCCCGCGGGCCGCCCGCACAACGCCAGCTGCCCCGCCGGGGGCCGGCCTGCCGCCGACAAGAGGTACCGGCTCCCCGTCAACCTGCGCAGCGCCTCGCCCTGGGCTTACAGGTGACTGCGGGGCACCAGGGGAACGAGGGAGGGAAGGGGTCCAGCCACGTCAGGTGCCGGGTCCCCTGTGCGCGACGCCCCGTGCCGCCCTTCCCCGAGCGGTGCCCGGCAGCCGCCAGTCCTGGGGGACACCGCCGCAGAGGGCAGCGGCCGGGGAGAAAGGCGTTACAGCGGGCGTCCTGACAGGCAGATCTAACGTAAATGCATGTGTAAAAGCAGCTTGTGTGGGGAATGCAGCTATGGGCAGAAAGAGAAGCGACCGAGGTGGAGCAAGGTGTGAGGCGGGGCGCGCACACAGCCGGGAGAGCAGGCCGCCCCTCAGGAAGTCACTAACGGCAAACTGTCATATGTGAAGTGCACTCAGAGGGCCCTCAGCAAAGGACAATCACCAAGAAAGCGCTCCTAGCTCCGTAGCACCCCACAGGGCTCAGGTGCTTTTCCCGAGGTGTGATTCCCGACACGGTGCTGGTTTCTAACGTACGTCCGAGTACAGTGTGTGTCTTGTTACACACCAGCAGAACCGTGTCTTCACTTACCGCCACAGACACACCTGAGGGCTTGCTGTTCGCGTTGCTGTGGGAGCACAGGCAGGAGTGAGCGCTGCTGTTCTCTGTGTCTCCGCTTTCAGCCTGCGTTTTGGAAACCCGCCTCCCCTCCCCGGGGGCTGACAGGCTGTTTTTAAGGGGGCAGAAAACCAACTAAATAAGGCAGATCTGTTACTAGGCTGGTTAATACACAACACATTATCTGTTACTAGGCTGGTTAATACACAACACAAGGGTCTGCACTTACGTAGGGAACTCTGGAAAAGCTTGGAAACCACTGGTCTAGCACACTAAATGCAGGGTGTGATCACATTCTCACTATCAAGTCTGCTGGTAGTTCTGTCTGAACACCACTGGCGGAATTGGGTTTTCTGTTTTCAGCTTTCTATAAGGACTGCAGACAACAGGAAGCTAAAAAATGTACAAACTTAAAAGGAACTGACTTCCTTGCTGCTTTATGTGTATTATCCTTTGTATATACCTTGATGCAGTTACTGTGTATTCATCAAACTGAAATATCTCCTTGTTAGTGATCTCCAGTAAACATTTATTTTGTGGTATGGGGTTTGCCCACTTTTAGCTTAAGAAGTAATCCTACTGAGAGAAAAATGGTTTATTTGCTCAATAAGCCTTTCATAAACTAAGTATTTTTAGAAATAGTATTTTTAGTAATACGTTTTTTGTAAGCAGACTGAGGGTTTCTAAGCTACCTAACTGTGCAACAAGCAAGTATGATGAATGGAACACCTACTGTTAGGCTCAGTTAGTTGTTATGCTGGTCTTGTCAAATACTAGTGCTATCAGACAGTTGTTCACCTGGTCTAAACCAGTGCCTGCCATGTTCACGTCTTGTTGTGTAGGTACTTATTTTCAGTGGGAGCTCTGTAGAGGCTTGCTTCTTAACAGAGAACCAGGTGCTATTTGGAGCCTGGCTCACAGAAAGTTCATTAAAAAACTTTGAATCACTGTTCTTTTCATCCGAATGTTTTCAAACAGAGAACAAACCATTCACATACAAGGGTCTTGGTGACATCTCCAAGCAGAAATTGTAAAAGGTAGTGCAAAAAGTTACCACATCGTTAAAGGCAAAATCTAAAATTATATTTAGGGGAAAAATTGTTTCTGTAGGATGAAGAGGCCTGAGTACACTGTCTAGTGAACAGACTTCATTTACAGCTTTTTTCTTGATTGCGTTTTTACTGTATCAGTAGTGTGCAACGGGACAGCAATAGACATGGCAAAATGTATAATGACAGTGTAAAACTTTCATAAAATTGCTCATTATGAAGGGTAATGTGCATTTGCTACTACCACTTGCTGTTTCGTAGATTTGAAGCCAGGTAAAAGAAATAAAAACATCTCATCTGACTTGTGGTGTTCACCCCTTTGCCCTGGAAGCAAGCTCTCAAACCCCGTGAGAGCTACTGCCTGTCTATAAAAAGGATACACAACTCTCCATTAAAGACTGCAAGTAGTGGCATGTTATGTCTTGCCAATGGTTAACCATTGGGTTAACATCCTCAAATTATGAGTTTGACTATGTGAAACCTGTGCCAAGATCTTGCTGCCCTGTTTCAGCATCTTACAGACATCCTGCTCTCCAACTTGTTTTCTGCCCCTAAAGAGTTACAGTGCAATTGATTTCTACTCTGTGCATAAAGGGTCTTTTTAGTTCTTGACTTGCATTTTAATGTCTGTGATACCTCATGCTGTTTCTTTGTCTTCATTGGTGTTGCAGCAGTTCCCATTGTTACCATCTGCAGATTTCATTAACATACTATTTATACTCTCTATTCCAGGTCATTAATAATAAAGATATTAAGTCTGGCTCTACTTACCTTACCCTGTATATCTCCCTAGGCACCTGCTCCCAGCTGCTTAACACTGCTTCTTGTAATTCTTCTGCTTATATGACCTTTCAGTTCAAGTTAACTGAATTTTTTCATATCAGCATTTGTGAGAAAGAATCAAATATATTACTTAGAGATCTGTGTATAACATTCACACATCACGTATATCCAAGTTTGTTCTTCTGTTTATTCATGGAAGAATGGATTGATTCAAAGCTCAGCTAGACCTTGTGTGGCTGCTTTCCTTGTCTTTGTTCTGTGCTTACTGTTTATTTTCTATTACTTGGTCTTTGATTTGGTTATACAAAAATCAAGACTTACATCATTTTTGGCTAGCTACAACCCGGAGATACAGGAGTTGCACATGTATCGCACCACAGATCCATCTGGTCCATGATCCTGCTGCTGGCAGCAACCGACAGGTGGTATTTGAGCAAAAGTTAAGGGAAAAATATTAGTTCATCTGTCTGATCCTGAAATTCCATCCTGATGGCCACAGGAGATCAGTATATAACTCAGGGCACAAAGTTCAATCGCATGAATCGCTCTTTGCTCTGCAGAGCTATAAAGAGACAGCAGAGTTCCCTGAAGTCAGTTAAGTGGAGTGGAATCTCCAGCATACTGGATTTGCTCAGCACTGCAGGAAGTTGGTCCAAGAATTACCCATTTATTTTAAAAACAGGGCCAGCAGCAGAAGCTCTGCTGTGAAATCATCGGGCTGACTGTGTGCCAGTGTCCGACATCCATCCAGGAGCTGCTTGTCCTTTCTAGCATTGTTACGTGAACAGCCAAACCCAGAAGGCGTGGAAGCCGTGTACATGTAGGTACTGGCAAGGGTACCGTGGTCCTTGGATCCTGCTGTGGTTCACAGTTGCTTCACAAGAGTTAGTGATACGGGTTGTCCTATCACATACAGATCCCTGCCAACAGCACAGAGTGGGTGCTGCGTGGTAAAACTTAGAGAAGCCATAATCATGGTGAATGCTTAACAGTGCAAGCTCAGCTCCAGGGGTGCACACACAAGCTGCTTGTGGACAGAAGCCGTGATAAAAAGGATTAATTTTAAAAGCGTGCCGAAGTGTTTGCGGGGTCTGATCATAAAGCTTAGAGTAATGCCTGAAGAATCTGATCCCACCGAAGTCAACAGCACATTTACAGGTTGTGTGATTTGGTAAGAGTTAAAGGCCAGGTTGGACAGGGCTTTGAGCAACCCTGTCTCGTGGGAGGTGTCCCTGCCCGTGGCAGGGGGGTTGGAACTGGATGAGCTTTAAGGTCCATTCCAACCCAAACCATTCTGTGATTCTGTGATTGGTGATTCCACACGTGGTGCTGCAGAACATAGGTGCCATTCATTAATCAGCTGTATATATTAGCTTTATTTTTATTCTCTGCTGTTTTAAGGTTATAATAACATTTGTAGCTAGTTTGTAGGAATATTCAGACTTCTGCAAACACACTTTGCACATATTTAGCAAAAAATCTTCATGTGTATTCAAGAAGTCATTCTTGTTTTGAATTTCCAAATCTCATGACTTCTGTGTTTGTCTCTGGGGCCTAATCCTGCATTTACTAAGGCTTAATGTAAAGAGATTTTAGTGTCAGCGTTGATCTGATAATGAAATCCCATGTTAGCCAGTCCTTCTCTCAAACACTGCCCAGCTTGTTTTTTCTACTTTTCAAAATCCAGTTTCAGTTTATAAGCATCTTTGGTTTAGTGCTCATCTACATAAAATCTTAGTAACAGTAATACAGGCAAGTCTTTTATTACTGACAAAAGCCAAGCTTGCCTGCAGTGCGTTTGAAAAAAGTTATGCAAGAGGGGGGCTTTCCTTTAAATGATACTCCAGTGATTGTCAGGAACCTTACCCAACACATTTTCCAGGATTTAACATTATCACAGTATGCATATCCCAAATAATGCAGCCAAGGGAAAGAACAAGGGGATACCGAACTGCCATCATTTGAGTACTTTTCATTTGAGTACCTATTAATACAGCTCTTCAGAAAATTACTGTTAGCACTAGGTTATTTTATGCAGGCATTGTACTTACTACCTGTATATTAAAGAAAGTAAGCAGAATGTGAACAAAAGAACACCTGCTATAAAGAAATAAATGTCTTGCCAAGAGGGAAAACAAAGTTGTTAGCTCTTAATCCTGTAAGTATTTCAGTGTGAAGTAAAGGGCTGATGATCAGCTTGTCAGACTTCTGATAACATCCAGCTGTTAGCCTAGTGCTAACAGTCATTTTCTGAAGGGTTGGCTGTATCTGCCTGCCCTAGCTCAGCATCTGACCCACAGGATTTAGAAGCTTGGAAACTATAGAGTGATAATATTATTAAAAATACCACATATGAAGGTAGCAGTACAGGGCACGACAGATTACGTCTTTCCAGGAGTTTTACTTCTGACAGAAACTTTTCTCTTGACTTTCCAGGCTTGGTAAGTAAAAGGCAGGAAGTTTGTTTTTAACTGGGAGCTCTCAAAGCACTCGTAGGGTCATAAGAAAAAGCAGCCTAGAAGTAGTCACACTTCATTAGCAGTTCCAGTTCAGTACAAACCCGCTGCTTGTTCCAGCAGCCCAGCACAGCTCACTGCTCCTGTCATTTGTAAATCAATGCCTTGCCAGTGCAAGGCAGAGTTAGCCCTCCATACTAGTGATCTGAGTTCTCAGGACAAAGGGTAACCATCATCAAAGTGGCTGAGCTGTCTAGTTTGCAGCAGTGGCCTCAGCAAATGACACCAGGCTGCAGGGAACACTTGGGTTCCAGTGGAAAGTTGCACTTCTCTGGTCCTTCACCACTCTTCCCAGCTGCTTCTGTGGAAGTATCTTTCACATAGGAAAGAGTCAGTGAAACTTGGAGCATGCATTTTATCCGGATCATTGACCTGATTGAACATGTTTGCCCTGTTCTAGGAGAAGACATAAGAACATGATATGTAGTGCTTTGGCATAATGGAGATGCACCAACCTGCAGAAGCTGAGGCTGTGGTTGTTATAAGCACAGAGTGATTATGTGCAATACATGAAAATAGGGGAAATGTGTCACACAGCTGCATTGACATGGCTGATGTTTGTTAGTGGTTCAGACCCAAATCAGTCTGGGTTGCCCAGAAAGCTAAACATGAGACTTCAGTTACATGGCCTTTTGTAACAGGTGTGAACTGAAGAACCTTGGATACAGCTCCAAATTTCAGTGACTTTTGAGTTAAGCATTTAATTTCAGGAGGCATTACTTATAGCCTTTAGCCTTAAATTCTGGTATGAATGCAAAACCATGCCTGTATTTTTGACCCATCTTTGGGTTTGGATCCTCTCCAATTCCTTCCAGTCCTCACATGATAGAGTAGAGGCATCTACATCAAACTTAGCAATATAAGGTGTTTTTCTATGGAAAGTAGAAAACCACACCACACCATCCTTCTAAACCCCCCTCATTTATACCTGACTTTTGCCATGTGGGAATTTGGAGGGGGAAGTTTGTTGTGGACCATGATTCCAGTGACAGTGTGCTCTTGTTATTAGTGAAAACTCTTATGTTTGCTTCCAGAAGCGTGTTCATGCTTTCCAGTAACATCATAAACCAGGTGCTAGAGATAATACAGTAGAGGAAATACCAGTGACTTGACATATGGTGTGTTTAACAATCCACCACTGAAATTATTCACACTTGACTTTGAAATGGGAATGTATCACAGTAGAAAAGCCTGTATTTCACATTCTTCACTTCTGCTGGCTACCAGACATTTTATTTCACATTGGTGTGAGATCCTGTAACATGAAGGTATTTCCTGGGGAAAGTAAGTGAGTATAAATGGGACAGAGAAGCTTTGCAAAAAAATACCTGCGACATCACAGAGGTCTGGCTGTAAGAGAACTGGTTGGATTTTTATGAGAGGAAAGCAGATTTCTTAGAAAGACAATACAGATTGTATGGTCACTGGGGGAAGAAGAAGTCTCTTTTCTTTGATGACAGGATGATCAAGTTTGTGTTTGGCCAAAGCTGTGATTTCCGGGTTTGTTTTAATGTGATGAACTGGTGATACTTCTAAAAAGGGCAGCTCCTTTCTTCCCCCATCTACAGCTGCTTGTTCACACTGGCTTGTTTGTCTGAGGCTCTGTGTATACGTGGCAAGACAGCTGAAGGACCAAAATGCAGCTTTCGATGAAGTTACTGTTCAGCTGAATGAATTCCCTGGTCAATCATGTGAGCAGAACATCAGCATCAACCCAGGCAGGAGGGAGAGCCAGGCTGCCTCATTTCGCAAGCGCACATGTTGTTGACTCTGACTGCAATCACAAGGCAGACTTTTGCTGTCTCTTCCTCAGCTGAAACCTCATCTCAGGGACCAGCTGGAGAGATAAAAGGCTAACTAGTACTTTGGTACCTAAGTGAGATGTACAAGCCCTGGGAAACACAATGTAGGGATCACTTTTAACCTATTGTGGTTTTCAAATACGGTTATTTTGAAACTGCTGTGGGAAGGGGGCATTGTGTACTCAGTAGTTTATATCATCCCGTAAATAATTATACTCATGACATGTATTAAATTTATTCATTTTCCTTCTGTAGTTTCCCCACTTAATCTAGTGTGTGGTGGTCCTATCCTGATCCCCAGTAGAGGATGGCTTAAAAAACAGTGCAAGAGTTTTTACTGTTTTCGCAGCACTTCACATCACAGTAAATATTACAGGCTTGAACATTCTCTGGCATTGCATTTCTGTTACTCAGGTTTTTTCCCTTAGCTGCTGTGATTTCCCATCCAAACACGGGAAGTGATTGATTTAGTGTGCAAGAAAAACAATGTTCCACTTCACTGTTAGGAAAACTTACCAAGTAAAGAGGGGGAGAAGTGATGCAGCAGAGCCTTTGGTAGGCTGGCCATCTCCTCTGGAGGTTCTGAAGAACAGGCTGGGCAAACGTGGGCAAGAACATCTGAGCTTGCCTCATGGAGGCATTTGGACTGGGTGACCTTGCAAGGTGCCTTCACGCTCTCTGCCTGCTAGTAACAGCCTGTAGGATACTTCTGCTGTGCACTGTGTGTAGTTCTGACCCTCTGCTGTGTGGAAGTAGGAGCAGGGGGAAAGGGCAGAAAACGCTTTTGTGTTACCTGACAGGTGGGTAAGTGCTTCTGATAACATATGGGAGGACGTCAGCATCCTCCCTAGGAGGGGAAGCATCAAGAGGCAGCCGGAGGTGCTTCTGGTCTGAATGCTTCTCCAGCCAGAGAGCTGTCATCCTGCTGTGAATGGACAGTGAAGTAGGGCTAGGTCTGTAACAAGTCTGAGAGCAGGTCATCTGGATGAAGCTTAGAGGTACAAAGAGGACAGCTGACATAGACTTAAAATCCTCTTTATCTGGAGGTGCAAACATCATTTCTAGAAAATTGACACACAGCTGTAATAATGTACAAGTTACAGCCATGCCCAGCAATTGCTTGCAGTATATAAGCAGGGAAAGCAGGTAAAGAACAAACCAACAGATACATCCCTGCCACAATAAGCAGTGTGGCTCTGTGCTGCAGTACATGCACTCGTTGTGTACTTACTCTTTTATTGCCAAAAAGAAAAAAAAAAGCAGACTTTATCAGCTTTTACTCTCTTTGCTGAAAACAATGACTAGGTCAGCCAGGATCTGTATGACTTGAGACCATGTATCACATCTTCATTCTGCATCCAACAACATCCAGAGAGGAATGATGGAACTTGGACTTTGTTGGTCCAAGCTGTACTTACGTAACAAGACAGGCCATTAGTGAGTAAAGAGAAAGGGTAAAGCAAAGTGCAAGACAAAAAAGAGAGGCAATACTGCTGAAGCTTTGGGGCAATGCTTTACTTCAAAATGTAGCAGGGGAAGGCAGAACATTTACCTCGGTGTGGGCATGGAAATGTTACTATTCTCTGGTTAGAGAGAGAGACAATGCAGATGAATTAGAGAAGGAAATACTGGTTCTGCTTTCAGGAGGAAGGCACCTTTATAACCCCAAGAATACTGGGGAGCAAAAGCTATTGCAGAAATAACAGTACAATGTAATTTTAAAAACATGATGTCAGAGCTTCAACAATAATAATGTTAACAAGGATTTGTACCAGTTTTTTAAGAAGGCAGATCAAAAGTTTGGAAACGCCCAAGTGTCCTTCTTGATGCCCTGTTTACCCATTCAGTCCAAAATGCAATACTTACTCTGCTGCAGCCCCTGAATCTCAGTGCTAGAAAGCCAGTCACTTCGTATTTCAGCGTGCACTGCGGGACCTGATCAGTTCTACAAGTTTTCTGGGTTTTTTATTTTTATTTACGAATAAGAAGGCAGACAGCAACAGCGACAGCTATTTTTCCTGGCACAGAAAACAAACATTATATAAATGTTTATGGTCAAGTCACATAATGTTTTCCAGATGAATATATCTATTTTTAGGGACACTAATGAATCTTTATTATTTGCTTCCCTATAGAATTTCTTATGATCCCACGAGATACCCTAAATACATTCCTGAAGCATACTGTCTGTGCAAGGGCTGCCTCATGGGGATCTTTGGTGAGGAGAATTTCCACTTCCGCAGCACCCCTGTGTACATGCCAACAGTGATCCTCCGGCGCACCTCCTCCTGCGCGGGGGGCCGCTACGTCTACACAGAGGATTATGTCACTATCCCAGTGGGCTGCACTTGTGTACCTGAGCAAGAGAAAGAGGCTGAAAGCGTAAATTCCAGCATAGACAAGCAAGAAATGAAGTTGCTGGTAAGCCAGAACAAGCCATCATCAGAATGAAGAATATATAAAGTGTCACATTGCAGTATTGGCTTTATATCATTTCACCACATCAGGAAACTGCACCACAGCAGCAAACACACTGACTTACCTTCTTTTTCTACTTACAGTTATAAGATGGAAAGTTTTGTCCAGTCACTCACATCATTAGAGATGACAATTCATGTTAAGAACTTCCTTAGTTCATGTAAGTATTTGTTGCAAATTTCAAAGTTTTTTGGTTTGTTTTTCTTAGAGCAGAACACTTTCACTTTATCCTTGCTTATTCACAGTATGTTTTAGGATATGATGCAGCAGTAAAACACATTTGCTATTACTTTAGCAGACTACTGGTTGTACATATTTTTAAGGAATCTCTTATACACTACTTCTGGATACTCTTATATGAAGACCATATAGCTGCCATAGACATACCAGTTCAGGCAGTGAAAGGGATCATTTCTCATGCTGGGAGAGCCTCCCTTTATGTTGCATATCTCAACTCCAAGCAGTGTTCTTGGCTGTTACATCCTTGGCTGTTTATACACTACAGCAAGGAAACCTTTGCTGATTTTGAGCCATTCATGAAACAATATTCTATCAGTTTGCTATTTTTAAACTTGCCAAATTGATAAGGGTACTAAAGCATTGAGAAAAAGCAAGCTAGAATCTTGTAAAACTGCACTGGACTTTTTGGATGTGGACTAAGTCTCATTACACAGAACACATTAATTGGAAAAAACACAGTTTGGGTCCCAAAGACTCCATATTAGATTTTATTCATCATTAACTGCTTGTTTCTTGTGACAGAACTGTATTCTGAACCCAGGACAACAGTTGAAAAGCCAAAACCTGTTTCATGTTAGGAGATTCCATATTAAAAAAACAAGTTAGAAGGATTAGGCTTCATCGCAGGTCCACTGCAGATGAGTGAACAGCCTAGGTCTTGACTTTGAATGCTACAGAAGTCATTGAGGTGACTCCCAGCTAATCCAAACTCATATCCATGTGATTGATACAATGAGTGCTGCTCAGTTTTCTTTATGCTACACATAATAGACAATCACCTGCAAACGATGCTAGTCCTGCAGAAGAGCAGTCTTCTATCCTTGCAGCTTGTAGGAACTTGATGGCAAGTCCTAAACAGAACCCCTAAATACAAAAAAACTTGCATTTCCAGATCAAGAGACTGAAGGTTGGCTCAGTCTAGTGCTTGAGGATCAGGAGTAACCAGGCATACCTTGCACGAACAGAACTCCTCAGAGGGCCGTATTTGTCAAAGTTGATAAATCTCAGAATACACAGCAGAGAATGTCTTTTACAGCTGAAGGATCATGACTGCAATACCATTACAAAAAACAACAAACACCATATGCAGCAATGTATCTGCTACATCAAGAATCTCAAAATTGGGCTTAATGCATAGCAGCTAAAGTCCCTACACAAACACAAGCTCCTTTGGAATGTCATTGGATGAAGAACGGAAAGACTAAGAGCTAACCAGAATTAACAAGTTGTATAGAGAATGAAAATCATATGATAATTCCTTGTCTCAATGCCTTATTATTGACTCTGCTTTTTACAACTCAGTCTAGTACAACAGTATTTTTATAGTGCAATCTGTATAGCTTCTTACAAAGCCTAAAACAACTTTAAGAACTCCAGAATCCAATAAAAGATTCCCATCACAATGTCAGATTGAAGTTTATAACTGCGTTTCTTCTGCAAATGCTTTTCCACAATTCTCCTTGTCTTTAGATCTGTGTTTCCTCAAATTGTGATGCTTCTATCTCAAGGGTCTCCTCAAAGGAGAGTTCAAAGGTCATAAAGTGTTTATACTGCTCAGAGAACAGCTAATTGCCTAGCTGCTGCCAGCAGTGGTAGGTAGTTACCTGGTCTCTGGAGACCATGAATACTTGCAGTAATTACATCCACTTTACCTTCCTCCTAATGTGGAAGAGCTTCTCACCCTCTGAAGAGAGGAAAATGGTAATCAAAGACAGAGGGGCTGAGAAGGGAAACAGACCCACAAACCTGGAGAAACACTGCAAGAGATGATGCTTGCTTAGGCAGTCTGACTTTAGGGGTTCACTATTGTGGGTTTTTTCTACACACACACACTTCAGACAGGGTAAAGTTGGACTTTCAGACTCCACAGCATAGAGAGCAAAGTCTTCACAGTAAAAAAACCCAAACAACAACAACAAAAGTCAGGGCACACAGCCCTTAACATGTAGTAAATACGCAGAAGGGCTACCAGCTACAGCTCTGGATAAACACTGTCCTCCAGCAAAACACATCTCTCTGCCCACACACTTCCCTTATACAAACTTGCCTGCAATATACGAGTTACCAGAGCGCATGGACTCATTTGCATGATGTGGAGAAAAAGGATCTCACTTTCTGTGGCAACTCCTGTCCTTCAGGCGTAAATTATGGAGTCATTTTGAGATTTTCCAAGTAACTAGAGCATGTTCTGGGAATTCCTGGGAGTTGCAGGCTAAGATCAGGTAAATGGAACATAACTGGTCTTGCCAATCCAGAAAAACAGACGCTTTAGTTTACATATAACTTCAGGAATTGGATGACTGAAAGTACTAGAGTACTATGAAACCTCAGTGGATCAATAGATTATGTTGGCGACCTCCTTCTCATCATACTGCAACAGGTGCAGAAAGCTTCCTGTGGTTACAAGCAACCTCATGTCATCTTACTCAGAAGCCCATTTTCCTTTTTTAATCCTCGCCCTTGTCTGTGGCAGACTCTTTAGCTGAGCTAATGTGCTTCCAGCTTTCCAGTTAGGTCTCTGTTGAAGCCTGTGTTTGTGTTCTAGCCTGAGCAACTGTTTGATAATAATTTGTTGGTGAACAACTGTTTGTTAATACTTAACATCAAGAACTATTAGCTACACAAACATTTGTTAACCTTCAAAATACCCCTCCATATATAAACCCTCTCCACATTGCTCATGTGGAAAAGGCGGACTATCAAATGTAGTTTGCTTTTGTTTGGATTGTTTTTTTTTTTAAAGGGATCATCACACCATGGCTTTACATCAGTTTCACTTCAACTGTGGTGTGACATTTCCCAGCTTCTAGTGCTCTGGTCACAGCTGCTGCAGCCTCGCCTTTAATTTGCATGGGGGCGAGGGAGGGTTCACTGGTCTTCAAGGCTTCACTGGTCTTCAAGGCTTCACAAACTGTTGACAGAAGGCAGACATGAAATGCCTCATTGAACCAACTCCAGGCCCAATAAATGCAAACAATTCAAAGCTGAAACTATCTGGCAGCTGCAGCTGATTTCAGAAATGTTTTGTTGTGCCAGGAAAATCTTTTCCTTCAATGAGGTTGTCGCTGGAATACATTAGGAGACACAAAATACAGAACAATATGCTTGCTAAAGAGATTATTTTCTTCTCTGTAGTATCACTTAAGATAGGTTGGAAAATTCCTGTTATTTAGGAAGGCTGAGAAAAGACTGTTAGTTTTGGTTTACCAGACAGTCATTATGTGAAGGTGTTTGTCTGAACAGGGAGAGGTCTACAGCTGCAAGTAAACATGAAATCATGTGGAGGAAGACTGAAACAGAAAGGGGAGAAGGGAACACAGCTGTGGTGTGCTCAGAAAGTATGAACACCCATTAATCTCACTGGGATTATGGAACAGCCACAACTACCTGGACTAGGGCACAAGAGGGAGATCTAGTCAATCCTATGTGTTTTGCTGAGTTGTGGCATGAGATACCACTTAGTTTTGCTGTGCTTCTGTCTGAGGGGGCTGCAGGCCATGAGCAGACCCAGAGCAGCAGCAGAACTCTGACACTGCTGAGGAGAGGCTTCTGCAACCTAAACCCCAAACCCACCGGACCTGTTTCCCACCTGCCTGCATGGCACTGGGTATGCACCATGCAAGGAACCAGTGTGGAGTGACAAGATCGACCCGCCCATCATAGATAGCTCCCACTGGTACAGAGGGGTATGGACAGAGCGGTGAGGACAGTTGAGTGGTACAGAGATGGGCTAACTGTGCACTATGGAGCGGAGAACAACACTATTTCTGTCAGGAAGCACAGATCAGACATCAATGTAAGCAGTACCTTGGACTTCATGCAACAGCAGCTCTAGAAATGTTTCAGTTGTCATCTGGGGTGGGGTGCAGGCAGCTGCAGTACATTCTCTTCCAGCTACAGACATCATTGTGTGCGCAGACCCCAGGTTTTGTCTGCCAAATGCCACGATCATAGCAACAGCAGGGCATCAAGATGTCCTGCTGCTGTGTGACGCCCATTACTGCAGCCAGGAGGCTGTAGCACATGCAGCTCTGCAGTCATAAATGCCAGTGGAAAAGCAGCACGGTGGTAACACTTCCCCACAGCCTGTTCCAATAGAAGGCACATCCATAAGACACCCACAATAAAGCAAGCCAAGCATTACTTGACACTAAAGGTTTGTTTTCATACTTCTATTACAGAAGAGAAGATTTTGCTGTCACATATTTCTTAAGTTACTGCAATGGCATGAAGTACAAACTCACTATGCATTTGTGTGACTTGCAGCCTTCTCAGAAACACAGCCACTTCCTTGGAAACACGCATGGCAAAACCACTTTACCTCCTATCACTGATGAACGCTGTGCTTGGGCAGCTGGTGGCACTCACAAGGCTGTTTAAGCAGGAGGCCAGTGGACAACGGGCTGCTCTGTTGAGCGCATTTACAGATTTACATGTACCCTCATTTTCATAACTGTGCATCTTCACAGTGCCTCTTTCCAAAGCCGTCTAACCTACATGTGAGAAGCAGTTACTTGCTTGGTGAACTGAAATTCTTGGTCTAACTGAATGGCGTACTTCCATTTGTTTAAGAAGGGTCTCTGATGCAGTTAGCAAAGCTGTCATGTAATTCTGATACAGGGCCCAATGCACATTTACCAAAATGAAGCAATTGAAGCAATTAAAGCAGCAACATAGGTGAAGCTTGTATTTGAACAGCACATTCTAATTTAGGTGTGTGGCAGTGGAAGAATATCATCCCTTCTGACAGTCATACCTGTCCCACTTGAAGTCCCTACATAAAGTTAAAAATATAGTTTCAGGAGTTCCTTCACTGTCTCCATCTGCTTGGTGTGCAAGACATTGAGGTAATAAACATAAAACAGTTTATGACTGTGAAGGATAGATTTGTGCCAATAGCTATGCATTTAACGTTCTGGTTTGCTTTATTTTGAAGCTGCCTAAGTAAAAGTAATGGTGTAGCCTCCGGGTGTTTTCCCCTAAACCCAGCTGTACATCACCTGTGGACAGTCGTTTGAGGGAGTGTTCTGGCTTTATCTGGCTCAGCAGCAAGGATGGCTGCTGGTTTGAAAAGCAAAACTCTATCAGATACGGGCTCTCAGAGACTGTCAGGAGAGCCTGGTCTCCATTCTCCCTGAGAGCTCTTCCTCTACAGTACCTTTCCTGTTTTAACAATACCTATCACTAGGTCTGATAGAAACGAAGGCACATGAAAGAGAAAGAAAACTGGTATCATGAAACTGAGGAACATTGTAGGGGGGGAAAGAGGGCAGGAAAAATCAGGTATAAAATGTGAGGAGGGGAAAAGCCTTAGGAAGTAAACATCTCATAGAAAATGGGGAAGAGCAGTGGTGGGCTGGATGGGTATTTATGAAACAGTGTTGTCTCCAGCTCAGAAAGTGTAATTCTCTGAGCACTGACAGAGGATTATATCCCATCTATGTTATTCCTGCTCATTTATTTACTCCATCAGACAGGAAGATCTGCATTCAAACAGCAGAAAAGCACAGAAACTTAAGTATATAGTTCTGCCTTCTTAAAAGTCTTGTCTCACAAGCTTAATTAGGTTTTTCCCCACCACAAAGTAAATTTTTTAATACTTCATTTTAGGTGATTTATTTTGTAGATACAGCATTTCTGTAGTCTTTTACATAATCCCAATAGATACCTATGATATACAGGTACTTATGCTTTATATAGTATATTTATAGCTGATAAAACTGTTGAGAGCCTTGGAATTTATGAACCAGCTTTCACCCAAAAATATATTAGAAGCGTAGTCAATAGGACAGCCAAAACTGGCTTTAAAAAATCCCAGTTACCAAAAATCTCTACTATCCCAAAGCAGGGTTTTCCCAAAGTATCATGTATTTTGACTGAAATTGGCTGAAATACAGCCCAAACCTTGGGCAATATAAAATGTAACATTTCTTTATTAGAAAGAGGGTGAGTTTATCAATACACTGTTATACCTCAGTGCCCCTGTACGATTCAGCAATTCCCAAGATGCTCCTATTCTACTGCTCTGCAGCTGTCTGTGGAACAGGAGGCAAAGATAAAACTGAGCAATTGGAAAAAAAGGCCTGTTCTTGTAACTACAAACTTGGCATACTTGTAAATCACCTTAGCTGGATATTGAAATCCACTAAAAAGCAGGCACTGTATTTAATCAGATTATGATTCAGGATTCAAGGGACTAGTGTATATGGGTCACATTACTACAGAAGTATCTCATAACCAACAGTAACTCAAAGGAAGAACCGAGGAACACAGCCTGAAGCACTAATGCAAGGACTGGCTCATGTGTTGCATTTTTATTTAGCAGTTAGTTCACACTCCAGTTGATTTGGCCTGACTAATGTATAGGATTCTTAATGCCAGTAAAGCTCTCTCTAATGGGGAAATCCTTACTGTGCTTTTTTTAAGGACACATTTGGTTTATACCACCTCAGGAGATAAGCTTAACTAGTCAATAGAACAGCCCAGTTGTGTGTGAGTTTTTAAAGTTTAAAAGACTTTCTGTTGCACTAACACATAAACACCACAAAATAAATGCACTGTACTTCTGCAAGGAGATGTGTAACGACTTAGTACAGCATACATCCATACATGAGTTTGATGACAAAATAGATCTTTTCACAAAAAGAAAGTTTGGGTTTGTGACAAAGCAAGGTTAAATAATAACCACAAGATTTTAAAAAGCCAGTCTGGCAATGATAGTGAGAGAGTAATTCTTATCTTACTTGGCAACTGCTAGGTAGTTCTGATGATTATTAAAAGCAACTGGAGAGGCCTCTCCAGAAGGAGACCTATTTTCTCTTCCAGTTATCCTTTATAAAAACATCAGCCTGCTTGGTAATGAATCTGAAAACACATGACACATTCAGAACAAACATCTCTCAAGCCTTTTACTCAGGGAGCATCCCTCATGACTGAAAGGACTGGTCATGCTCTTTCAACCATCCACTAGCTAGGAAGTCATCAGTTCTAATGAACTGATGACTCTGGTGTTTGTGAGGCAAGCACCTGTGTGTTGTTACACACCAACCAGCTAAAATCACTTTGCAGGGGTCACTGAAGAGTCCTTTGGTAAAACCTGATAGTTTGAATGAATCTCTAACAGAGAAGCTTCCATTGTCTAGCACCTGCACTGTTTGGTCCCCATTTACCAAAAAGGTAAGATACAAAACACATTTAAAAGAGAGAGGCTATCATGATTAAAGCTGGCCCAGAAAACAGTACTTGGAGTTGAGTATTTCAGCATTGAGAAATACGGAGTCACTGCTAAATAACAGAAAGGAGCATGACTGAAAAATCTGTAGATCTTCTCAGGAGGCTCAATCCAGCCCAGAAGCATAGTTCACGTAACACCGAAATTCATTGGCTAAATTTCGTGCATGTTTTGGAATAAACTTGCAAACCTTCACACCAAGATTCTTTGCTGCCTGTTCCTCCATGATTGCACCTGCAGCAAAAATAATTAGCATTTGATGAGAAAAACAGGAACAGAATGTCTGGGGTTTTTTAATAGCTCCTCCCAAATGCATATAAAGCAAGCCCGCTTTTTTTAAGGAAGCAAGGCTTAAAGCAGCTCTACTGTCAGCCCTCTTTAACAACTGAATCTATTTGGAAATGAGAATAAATCTGAAAGAATGGAAGATGCCCCAAGGAAATGAATGTAAATGAAGTTTCATGAAAGTAGGTAGAGGGCAAGCTCTGTATAGAAAACAGAAACAAACTCCATCTTCTTGCTACATGCTAAATAAATTACATGGTAGGGAGCCATGGGAAAGGCAAACAGATTACATATACTCTTCCACTTAAATAAACGCAATGCGGTATTTACAGCTACACACTGAGAAATCACTTCCTTGAGCAGCATTTCTCAAACTCTGTAAACTTAAGGACCACCTACCCATTTTAGGGAAGAAATTGTGAGAACCATCCTTGTGCGTGACTGCCATGTGCAATTAAGCAAAGAAGGTTTTCCATGACCACATTCTTCTTCATTTCAGCTGCTGGGTTGACTTCCCTCACATTACATTTATAGAGGGCTTTTGTCCTTTTTTTTTTTTTGCAAAAGTTTCCTGGATGTCTTCAGCTGTCTTATAGTAAGATTACAGTTTAAGCTTAAACACCATGAGTAAAACAGATACAGCAAATACACCTCCATAAAGAAGGCCCTGCAAGTACAGCTGGTAAATTACCTAGTTTCACTGCTCTTATCACTGGTTTTTAATTCCTCCTGCTGTATTTCAGTGCCCAGAATCTCCCTCACACATTTATTCACATTACAACTCCTGTGTTTACCAGTACGGACAGGTAATGTGGAGTGGGGGCAAGTTTACTTTGCTTTTCAAGACTTTGCTAAAATCATCCCACTTTACGCAGCAAAGGCCATTCCAACCTATTTGTCATTCTTTCTACTTAGCTCACCTTAGATGCTAAGTACTACATGGCAGCTGAAGTCCTGTAGCTACTGACATGTTTAAAAACTCCCAAATTCTTATTCAGTAAGACATTAACAGTAAGTTGCACCTATCTTTGTCATACCCAGATTATAGAGAGTGGCCTTTTACAAGAAAAAAAATACTTCTGGACATCTAGAGGATGATCTTACAATTCTTCAAAGATTTAGTAAAACTCAAAATGCTGTATGAAGGAAGCACTGATTTCGACTCTTAAAAAACACATACCTGCAGTTCAAAATAAAGGTTGAACTAAAGTATTCCAATGAAAAGCTTAGGATACATATTCCTCTTTGAGGTAATGATAAATTAGTATTACTGAGTTACTATTTTTCTCACTTAAGAAAGTTTCATCTTTTGAGAGAGAGGAAAAGGTGCTTAATGGTGACTTAATATTCTTATTAACTATACCTGTGCAAAGCAGAATCTTTCCTTTTGTTAAATATTTGATGGTCTCTGCAGTTTTTTGAAGACATTCTTCAGACAGATAGGGGGGATCTGCTATAACAATGTCAAAACTGTGTGGCAGGAGACTTTCGGGTAAGTTCAAAGGGTAGTTGTAATCATAGAAGATAAATTCTTCTCCATATACAGAAAACCTTCTGTCGTACTCCAGTATACAGACTGAAAAATCTTTACCATCCTGTTCTTTCAGTTTCTGGTATACACTGGGTGCACTAACACATGCTATCCTGAAAACGAGACAACTGAGAATATTCATTTAGAAGGCAAACAACAGCAAAAAAAAAAAACAAAACACCCTACAGCAGTCCTCAGGGCTGCTTTGGGAAAACATTTTAAATATTAGTCCCAGAACTTAAGCTATTCATCCTCCATTCTAACAAATAATTACTTTAATAGTAGAGTTTTAAGCATTAAAGCCATTTATTCAGCCTCCCTGCTGCATCACTTAAGCTTAACTACAGAGAAAATCTTGTTTCAGAACAGCAAGGAAATATACTTGAAAACTTAAACCCAGCTCCTTACAGGAATAGGAAGAAAACCAAGTTTCTCCATCTGTTCTGCAGAAACATTGTATGCAAACAGAAAAAAGAATTACTAATCATTGATATGCTCTGGAGCTCTCTCAAAAAAGAAAAGATTCACAGTAAACTTGTACAAGGCAGAGCCTACAACATTCGATGAAATGCTAAAAGGTAAGATCAGGATGAACTATTATTTACACAAATAATAGCAAAGAATTTGTGCAATATCTCAACTGAACAAAGATAAAGTACAATGAGTAATGAATTACACTGCATGCTCTGCCTACAGAGTGGAAACAAAGTATTTACAGAAAAGACATGTTGAATCTCTGATGTAATTATTGAAACCTACCTGCCACCCTTCCCAGCTGCCACAACTGCTTCATCAGCCAGGCGTGATGCGGTTTCATCACTGTACCAAAATTGGCTCAGTTGCTGAGAAAGAGAACACGAATTATAAATAACATCAAGTCTTTGGACTGTGCTATGTACTGTTAGGTGTGGTGAGTTGTATTTGAAGAAAACCAAAATCCACAGCAACTTCTCAGTTCACCAGTTGTTAAGCTGGAAAAGTGAGTATTTTCCTGACAGTCTTTTTACCTCTGTAATCCAGGGACATGCATCAGGTAGCTTACACAGTGCGTTTCCAAAGCGTTTACTGTGGTATCAGGAAAACCAAGTAATGCAAGATCACTGATCACTGGGTTAGTTCAAACTCACTTTGCAGATGTACAGTATTTATGTGTTCTTAAATTTTTAGTGGAAGAGGAAAAAGGAACTTGAAAAGTGACAGTATAGAAGGAAATAAAGGGTAAAAGTGCTGAATCAGAGGAGATCAAAAAAGGAAGAGTAAAAAAAAAAAAACCCCAAAGAAAACAGAGGCAAACCAAAAATCAGTCTGTCAGAAGAAAAAATAAAAGCAGCAAAGCAACCATCCACAAAAGCAAAGACATAAACCACAGAATGCAATACAATGTGAAGGGAAAGATCACTTGATCTTGTAACTCGGTGCTTGTCTCCGACTCCGAGAAGAATCTTTTCTACCTTCACATACCAGGCTGGAGTTAAAATTTCCAGAAGGGATAGATGTTTCTGTTAGCGGCTTTATTCCCTCTCCATGTTGTACCCCTTTCCCCGCCCCCACCCCATGTAGGACAGACAAATATATCCAGCTTTAACATTAAAGCAAATATCCCTAGTGTTGCTGTCCATAAACAGTTTGATTTTGCTACTCTAAGAACATCTTTGAGTGTTCCCCTTTTAAATTTCATTTCATTATCCAGCCACAAAAAAGCTCAGTAAAGGCTACTCCTTCATGCACTGAGGTTTATAGTTTCTTACCCAGTCTTCTTCTATTGAGCCAACGGAATATTGATTAAACCCTTGGGAGGTCTTCATGCCCTCTCTCTGCTGCTGTTCCAAATAGAACTCCTGGAGGGCGGCCAATGTATGGGATGAAAGCTGGGGAATGTCATCACCATCATCATCCATTTTTCTAGACATCAACTAGAGAAAAAAATTTAATTAAATTAACCCTTTTCAGTGGTGAGCGCTTTTAATGGCACAGTCCCCTGAGGTACAACCACCTTCACTGACAATACAGACTCAGCCTAACAGTTACCTAGGAAAACCTCCGGACAAGAGAATCTTAATGAGATCTTAAGCAAGTGGGAGGATGATTAGAAATAACCATCTCCAGAGAGAATTCAGGAACAGCAGCAATTTCGTTCCCCTTCTATACAACACAGATTTGGCTTGTATTCTTGGAGGGAAGTTGTCATTACAGTTCTTAATTTCCTGAATCTGGACACCTTTTCTGTATCAGGGAAAAAAAAAAAAAAAAGGGTGAGGGGCAAAAAGCTTCAGTGGATTTGGCAAATCCTATAGAAACTCTTCCCTTCCCTCCAATAAATAATGATAGATGCTGGTCATTCCTTTCCACCTTCATAAGTCACACAATTCTGACTCAAAATGAAGAAACCTGGCTTTAACTTCCACGCCATAAAAAGATTTGTCTGAATGCCAGAAACCTTCTTACAAGCAAAAGCAGGCAAGAAACTCAAGATGTTTTCCTCAGACAACGCTATTTGACCAAACTTGTGTATTTTGTGTCTGAGAACATGGGGATAACTCGTATTAAAAAGACACGGTATTTACTACCATGAAAGTACAGCCCCAGTGCACACACAGAAGTACAGCACAGAGACCTCTTGTGCTGGGTTACACCACGTAGGGTCACTTCACCCTGCTCACCCGGACTGCTAAGAGCATCCAGGGGGAAAACTGTGGGTCCTTCACAGAAGAGACAGTGCCACCTCGTGGAGCGAAGGTGATGAAAACAGGAAACCTGCATGGGAAAACTACTGGAGAAAACTGGAAAAGATGCTTCTTTCAAGAAACCCATTCTCTCTGCTTCTGACCTAAGAACTAGTGAGTCCACAAGCAATGACTTTAACAGAGGCTGGAAGCAGGAAGACGCCTGCCTTTGTGCAGAAGTCACAGGGAGAACCACATGCCATCTGAACTGTGTGCAACTTCAGAAGCCAACTATGATTTCAAGTACAGCTGCTCGCAGTTTTTCTTTTCCCATTCCCTGTATAACAAGAACTCCAGAATCCACAACCTCCTCCCTTCCCACCCTTCCCTCTGTGCTGCTCACCCTAACAGAGCTTTCAAGACTTTTCCTGAAACACAGGTGCTCCCTACCTGTTGGAAAAATGGTACCATCAGCCTGTGAGATAACCCACCAGAACTCACTGATTACTGTGCTGTTCCACTGACACAGTACACACCTACATGTGCTAAGAGTAAAGCTCTTGGCTCTTCCAGAGTATCATTTATCTTCCATGAAGACAGGCTTAGGGAGTTGAGCTTGTTCAGCCTGGAGAAGAGAAGGCTCCAGGGAAACCTTAGTACCTAAAGGGGCCCACAAGAAAGCTGCAGAAGGACTTCTGCCAGGACATGCACAAACAGGACAAAGGTAATGGCTTTAAACTGAAAGAGGGTAGATTCAGATTAGACATAAGGAAGAAATTCTTCACTCTGAGGGTGGTGAGGCCCTGGCACAGGTTGCCCAGACAAGCTGTGGCTGCCCCATCCCTGGCAGTGTTCAAGGCCAAGTTGGATACAGCTTCAAGCAACCTGGTCAAGTGGAAAGTGTCCCTGCCTGTGGCATTGGAGTTGGAAGTGGATGAGCTTTAAGGTCTCTTCCAACCCAAACCATTCTATGATTCTATGACTTGCTGGTCAACCTTAAAACAAGGGAGCTACTGCGCTCTGCTCAAGCTTCAGCTCCTGAATGCTTACATGGATCCAAATCCCTCATCTCCAGACGACTGGAGGGGTGACCAAACTAACCCACATGGAGGTGCGGGAGGAGTCTGTCCCAACCATAGTAAAAGCATAGACAGAGAAAGGATCTTTCCTCCTGGAAATAATTTTTCAGATCTTTAAATCCTAAGAGTTGATTGACAAGATACTGGGAGTATCGCCAAATGCACTTTCACGGGAATGACTGACAGTACAAAGTATATGAAATATATTAGTCTAAAGTAATTCAGACACCTACATCTGTTTTGTGGAGTATTCCAATGCAAATCAAAACTTCTCAAACATCCAAGAGGTCATCCTCAAGTACAGGCAGCATCAGCAGCTTGTTCCCCGGCAGTCAACTGGGAAAACCTAAACAAATTCAAGTTTTGAGGCCCAGGTGCCATAAACCAGAATGGCCTCTGCTGAGAAAAGCAGAAGTGACAAACCTGCACACTAACCTGAAGCTGTTTTCTTATGTACTCATGGTTTTGTGGAGTAGGGAACGAGGGACAAGGCAGGATTTGTGGACCACGACCAGCTTACCTATCACAGATCTGAGAACAGCTCCAGTTCAGGATTAAGTCTGGAGAACTTTCTGTTAACATCCATGGCAAATGGTTCAAGAAGAAAGCTGTACTAGTTCAGAGGAAGGGTCGATGCTGGTCATTCTTCTAGCCTGAAGCGTTGATACTGCTTCCTACCCTGAATTATTTTAATATCGTACCCTGAAGGCAGCCAAAAGCCGCTGTCCCGGAAGGAATAAGATAAGGCGAGTATATGTGATACCTCCCACCTCTATCCTCTACCGGACTTCAACCATTTTCTACTATAGGAGTTGTTTCCGCACCTGAAGTGATTCTGTGAATGCAGTTCTCTTCGAGACACCTGCCCAGTATCCCTTACATTCACATGAAGTTTTTCAACCTAGAATGTCAGCTGGTAAGAAGTTTGGGTTTATGAATAATTACCTTTTGTTGCTGCAAAAATGGCTACTAACTTCATGCAAATACTTTGTGTATCAGAAAACAAAAGGCTGAGCTCTTAGACGCTCTCTCCACACCACTCTGTGTCATTTCACAGACACCTGAAGGTCAAGGTGTTGCTGAGCTACAAGGATCCCTGTCAGTGACGACATTTCATAATGCTTCAAAGTGACACAGAAGCGTTTACAGAGGAGTTTCAGAGGATTAACGAATGCACAGAGCTGCACCGGAATAAAACAAGTACGGTCTGGAGGCCAGTGGTTACTTGAAGGAGAAGAGGAGCATGATGTGTTCTAGCCCAACCCTCCTTTTTAATAACCACGGTCAGAGCAGAGGAAGCTGGACTCGACCGCTGTTACCCTCTGCCATAGGAACGAGGGAACGCTGTCAGCTGACGAAAAAGGCCCCTTCTTCCTGCTCCCTCCTGCCTTTAACGGCTTCGAACGCCCACTGCCGGCACCGCCAGCCCGCGCTCTCCTGCTGTGCACGCTCCGCTTCGCTCCGGGCCGCCCCCACCCCAGCGCAGCCGGTCGGCACGAGGCCCGGCGCTGCTGCGGGGCTCGCTCCCGCTCCCCGCCTCAGCACCCCCGCCGCAGCCGGCAGCCGCCCCCCGCCCCGACAGGGAGGGCACGGCGCGGACTGACACGCGGCCCTCAGGGAGGACACGGCGCGGAGTGACACGCGGCCCCGACAGGGAGGACACGGCGCGGACTGATACGCGGCCCCCACAGGGAGGACACGGAGCGGACTGACACGAGGCCCCCACAGGGAGGACACGGCGCGGAGTGACACGCGGCCCTGCGACGCCGCAGCACTGCGGACTCCGCTCCCGCCCCTCTCCGCACTCACCGGCCGCAGCCACCTCCGCGCACGCGGGCCCCTCCCAGCCCGCGCCGGCGCCGCGCGCCTCCTGCTGGTGACACGGGGCGGGGCGGGGATTCCGGCGGAGGCTCCGCCCTTGCCGCAGGCGGGGCGGGGCAGGCGCGCTCCCGGCGCGCGTGCCGCTGGTCGCCGGTAATGGGGACCTTGGGCAGTGACGCCGGGTGCGCGCCGCCCCCACCGCGGCAGCCTCACCGGCGCCTTGCGGCCTGCGGCGGGTGTCCGCCTGCCCGGGCTTAGCCGCCGGGAGCCCGTCGTTTCGCTGTGCCCTTCGCCACTGCCGTGGTTCGGGTGGCGCAAAGCGACCCGCAGAAGGGTTTCCAGCGTAAATACGAGCTTCGTAAAAGCGGGCCGGGTCGGGCCCCGGGGCTGGGAGGAGGTACTTCAGCGGAGACAGAAACCGTGGGTAGGGTGTACCGCCAGCCGGGCGTCCTTCGGTCGGCAGCTGCGTTAGACTCCGAAATCACAGACGTATGTCCGGTTAAGATGCCCAGTGTTCGAAAGCCATGAGCTGCTGGTTTCAGTACCAGCCTGCTCTTACTGACCTTTCCCTTTGGGTGCACACCTGATCTCAGTTTCTCATGCTGTGCAGACACAAGACGCTTGTCTGGCATTTTGTATCATCTGTTGCTCCAGAACCTCAAGAACTTTCTCACTGGTTTTTTTATTCCTCCTTTGGTAATCCTGGTAAAAAGCATTTTCATAACATCAGCTTTTCATGGTTTGGTGACTCTATAAACCAGCTCATCAAAGGCTGCCCATTGGGTCATTTATAATTAACCCAACAGCAGACCCTCATGTTTCCCAGTTCCCTCACCAGCAAGTTGAACAAGAAACTGCTATTTTCCCTATAACCTGCTGAATCTTTATCTGTTGCAACAAAGTCCTAGGCTCAGCACTAGGAGCCTACAGCCAGAGAGCAGAACTGTTTCCTTGGAAGGCAGAAACACTAAATTCTCGTAACACGTTTTTGCAGCACAGCTTCTGTAGGCAGCAGAGAATCAGATTTTCTTGCTACTGCAGGATGTGGGAATAGGCCCCTTTTTCCTTCACATCCCCATACATTTTACCTCTCCCCTTTTAAAACAGGGGTTTGCATGACAGTAGAGAACTGTGGGCATTTCCTTCTGGTTTTAAAAGTCTTCCAAGTAGTCTGAATCAGGCATTCAGCCCCCTTTGTCTTCAGACGGTCTTGCCAGAAGTTGATTGTCTTATGTGGAGCACACCCCTATCCATTCATGTTACCACCACTGCTGCAATTTAAAACAACCCCTTTTCCCTGTGTGCCTGCAGAGTGACGGTTACCTGACACCTGCATATTAGTGAGTGCAGTAAGAAATCCGGTTTAGATTCTACAAAGAAGTGACATTTCAGTCTGTTTCACGCCTTTTGTAAAGCATTTTACATGAAAAATGTTCTGCACAGGGCTGACAGTGCAAGGATGAAGGAGTCTGGGCAGACACATACTCCAAGTCCAAACTTCGTACAGTAACAGCCTCTGCTGTCATCAGCGATTCCTCCTCACAAGAGGGTTGCAGAGATCATGTAAGGGCACACGGCTGCACGGGGGCTTGGCCAACATTGCTGAAGTTACGACACCAGATACTGCTTGGCAGCACACAGTTCCAGACCTCGCCTGAATCCATGTCACAAGATGGTTCTAGAAGGAAAGCTCAGGAGGAGCTCAAGTGACCCTGTAGGAAGGAAAACAGGTTACATCTTGCAGTGCAGTTTCTTTGGAATGTGAGAAATGAACCACAGGTACAAGAACACCTGCGAAGTGCAAAGTGCACCCTGCAGGACGTTTATTATTAATAATTAGTTTCCTTTTTTTTTTTGTGTTTTTTTTTTTTTGTGGTTTTTTTGTTGGTTTTTTTTTACCCAGAAAGGTATTTTTAGTTAAGCTGACTCCTCTATCCTTGGACTGACAGACCCATGCAACACAGCAGTGACACCGGTGTCTCCAAGATGAACCTGATGACACTGGCACTTTACCAATATATTTGTTAGCTCTCTCTGTCTAACCAGATCAGGAACAGAACATGGACATAGTTTTAAAAAGCACAGTTCTACCCTGGAAAGCAAGAGCAACTTGTTCCTTATAAGGCTTTTATACTTTTAAGTATATATTTTTAAGCATAAAAAAAAAATCATCTTAATCTTGACACTTTTAGGGCTGCAAACCAACTGCATGCTCATTGGGAATCCAGCCAAGCATGCAATGCTCTACAACCACCCAAGGATTACTTCTAATTATTGTCAACATAACCCTACTTCTGAAGATGGAAAATAATATTAGTAGAAATATTCTACTTGCAGAACAACTTGCAAGTTTTTCTCATCTCATCTTGGTAAGAGAGGCTTACTGCACTTTCTTCTTTCAATACCAAGCTGTTCTACAGATGCAGGGTAAAAAGTGTATTAGAGCCCTGTGGGGTAGCTCTGTGGGCCATGTGCATCACAGCTTCCCAAGACCTTGGCTCGCACAGGAGGACAGACTATCAGTCAGCCTCTTACATCTTGCAGTCACTCTCTGAATTCAAATACAGTTGTACATTTGCATCCTCCAACGGATTATGGACTCCCAACTCTCTCTGCTGCAGATGCGCATCTTCTTAGAAACATGACAGTGAGACATGATCACAGTGACTTCTTTCTATTTTGTCAGGTCTTGGAAATAATTTAGGGATCACAAAAAGGGCTGCAGTCTTCAGACTGAAAAACACTCTACTTAAGTGACCACTAGTCACTTAATACCATCTAGTGGTGCTGACATCTAAAAAACATTAAAAAATAGCAACCCTGAAACAGAATCATCAGTATCTTACACCTTCATACGTTTTCATATCCCCATTGATTTTACTATGCCCTATTGCCCCTGATGTACGTTGTTCTCTCAAAAACTGCCCTAAGATACATACTGACATCCAAAGTTTATGGAATTTTCTGGCCAGAGCCTACTCACGGTTGTTTTTGCTCCCCCACCCTCCCAAAGAGGTAATCACTCTGCCATCACAAGAAGCAGGAAGGAAAATATATAAAATATATTTAGCAAAACCAGTAAAATTAAGGTGGAACAGAAAATGCAGTCAAGTAGCAAATATTATGTACAGCAGCAGATTTTACAGTTGTTCCTACACATACCTCTGCACTTATTTCACATATGCTTTTTAAGGAGAAAGAAGATAGAAGTAAGCTAGTGTTAAGAAAGAAAACACTTTTTTTTTTTTTCCTGAACAGTAAATGGGGTTTATTACTGTTTTTGTTGGTTTTTTTTTTGCTTTTGAAACTCCAATTCAGACTATATATACCTCTAAGAAAAATAAGAGAAGGACACCATTTTCTCAGTCCCTAGAGTAAAATTACACTGTCCTTCTTTTACAGACTATACTGGTATCTTAAATAGTTACACTCACAGGATCTCGACATCATCTGGCCATCTTAAGGGATGTAGGTAACAAACATTTTAACCAAGATACAAAACAGGTATCTGTTTTTTCCAGCTTTCCTGAGGCTGAGTGAATTGTTTAAATACATGTGCGTTTATCAAAAGCCATGTTACAGTACATTTTTAACAGTAGTTTGTTAAGAAATCATGAAAGTGCATTAACAGCCTAAAAGCAGGCAAAAAGTACGTCAGAACAGTCTTTCCTTACAGTGGCTGAAGAATGTAAGCCTTCCCCCAAAGCAGTGTTGATCTTGTGTGAAGACATCAGTGATCTTCCTAAAGACTCCACAGTGTGGTGGTGGGGTTTTGGCTTTGGGGTTGTTTTTTCTGAGTTACAACAATCATTTGAATGGACAGAATTCCATTAGAAGTGTCGGTGCAGGTCTAAAATTAAAGCAAATGTCCTGATAACCTATTAAACCAAGTTATGAATGAGGATTTCACATCAAAATTCTGTTGGAGTCTAGCAATGACTTTCATTCAGTAAACACCAAACAGATTGGAAGCAGTCTGAATATGCCGCAAACCTAAACTGCATCACCCAAAACAATAAGTTAAAGCAAATCGAACATGCACATCTTCGCCACCACAAACAGCAGACCAGACATAGAGAGGGGAAGAAAAAAGGAAGTACATCACACCCAAAACTTCCCTTTGCCTTACTCTAACGTGCAAAGGGAAGTTTGTCAGAAAAACCAAATCTGATCAACATCTACCTGATGTTAAGGTGAAAAGAGTTTCCATAAGATTCAAATATAGGTGGGAGAAAAACTAGTAATGAGTTGTATCTGTATCAGTCAGAGTGGGTAACTTCAGTGTTCTCTTTGGAGACGTAGATTTGTCTGGAATGTTTCCCAAAATAAAGATTTTCTCATTTAACTAACAAAACTCACACAGATAGTATCGCATCACACAATTCCAAAACAGTGCTCTTTTCCCCAAAAAAATGTGTTGATAAAATGGCAGGCTCTTACTAATCCTTGTCAGGACGATACAGGTTACTGAGTTATGGGATAACACTTGTATTGTGGACTTTTCTTCTTACAGATTAGTCTGATTTATTTATTTTTTTTTTCCTCCACATAAGGTTGCAAACTTGTTTCTTCCCTCCTCTTCCAACTTGTCTCTGGTTGACCTGCCAGACAAATTCCACTTGGAATGTTGAGTTTTCCTGCCTTTCTGCTTACAATACATGGCAAATCAGTGAAGGAAAAAAGGAAAAAACCCACCACCAACTCCACCACTCACGGCTGAAGCAAATGTGAGTTTCATATAGGCAAAATGGATGGTTCTTGAGTACACTTACACAAAAAAGTGTGAATAAAGGCTTTGTACCCAAATCATTCAAGTTTATTCCAGACCTTGTAATTTAAGGTAAAGCAATATTTCTATTTTCTACATGAAAGGCTTTTGGATACGCTGCTGCTGTTAACCTTACCAGCTGCTTCAGGGCTTTCCTCAAAATTACCTTAAATATTTCTGTCCTTTGCCAAAATGTTCACTGAACTAAACCAGGCCAATATAAATACATAACTGCAATAATTTTACTTCTGAAACCAATAAAATTCTAGTGATACATACAGCCAAGATGCAGAGCAAGCTGTCACCACCATCGCTGTTGCGTAGTTTTACTTTCAGGATTTGTGAAGCATTCCTTCCCCATTTTTTTTTTTTTTTTGGGAAAAATGTGAGTGCATGGAAGTAAGAGGGGAGCAACAGAAAATAGCTGTTCTTTATCCAGCTGCAGCTGTTATTATAGCACATTAGGAACTGCCTGAACTTTCTGATACACATGAAGTAACAGACTGTCAGATGGCAGTTACATTGGAACACATTACAAGCTTGAAGAACTCTTCTGTGCCAGGTATCATCAGAAACTGTTCAAATTAAATCTACACAAAGAAAAATTCAAGACTCAGAACTCAGTATTGCTTTGGGATAGACAAACACTACCAGTAACAGCGACCTGAAAAGTCACCATTAACTTTTTTTGGAGGATGGGTGAAAAGACTAATTTCATTATATATTCAGAGCCACTTCTGGTAATTGTAGTTCAGTGAGAGATACTCCTCTCACACACCTGATCACTTCTTTTTTAAATGCTGATGGATAAGTTCATGCCTTGGGTGTCCATGTAAATTAAAGTTACCCCATAAATTTTAACTGAATTACTGCGCATTTGCAATAGCCAAAAACCAGACCGTGTGCCTGAGGTTTCGTAACGTTCCTACTTCTGTTTCTCCCATAAGGAGGTATAACAAATGCTATTCCAGGGATAAAACACAGGTGAGATTTTACAAAAATATTAAACAAGAATACACACAAATCACACATGGCCAAAACAAAATAGAAGTCTTTAGTGGAAAACAATTTTACCCTCCTCCTGCTTATGGATCTTAAAAATACACAAAGTGTTCATTTCAAAATGGAAAATTCAGTCGTGTTAAGGCTTGATCACATAGCCATTGCCAAAGTCTTATTGCAACAAATAGTGAAATATTTCTATGCAACTTCGTATCTCCAACTGTACAGGTAAAACAATACTTGAAATCAACTAGCACTTCAATCCCTGTGTTTTTAATATATAAACTCAACATAGTACTGAATTATACATTTAAAATATTTACACACTTGACCAACAGCAGTACTAGCATTTATTGCCTTAAAACTGCATGTTCACTGCACAAAGGCTCCTTATTTTGCCCAATGGGAACAAATAAAAGAGGATAATATTTTTTTCCCCAATTATTAACTCTAGAATGGTTCAATGGGAGACTGACATGTGCCTGGGAATGCTATTAGGAAGGACTTTATCAATTTCAAGTATCAAGCTGCAGTAGATTGAAAAATAACAAGTAGTATCTTTCCCTTGAGGTTGGAAGTCTTCCAAGTCTTTTATAAGAATGGCTTAAAAGGAGAGTAAAAGCAGGAAAGGGAAAGGGAAGAAATGGAAAAGCAGAACCTACCTTCATTCACTGAGGAGAAGGGAAAGCCAGGGAAACCTCATTTCTCCATTGCTAGGGCACCAAGAAAGCTCATACTTAAGAAAAAAGAATTTCGTAAGACAGCCAAGAGCTTAAGGCTCCAAAGCAAATTACACTTCATGACTTGCTTCCTGATTAGTGCTAGAAAGCATTAATCTCATTTACTGCAGAGAGGGCACTATCTACTCATATTAAAAGCAAACTGACGGGGGAACAGAGCTGGCTCTTTACATTTTAATTGTTATCATTAGGCTTTGTTTATACTGAGTGACTGGAACTAATATGGGAAAAATGAATGGTTCCTTGCAGAAAAGTGTAAAAACCCAAACCAAACTAAACAAAAAACCTACCACCACAAGTGGCACTTGTCACAAGTAGAGGCACCAAAGCCTGAACAACTGACAACTGTTCTCTATGTGGACCACAACTGAGGCATCCTGGTGGGGAATCTTATTTAAGAAGCCACTGTTTCAATCAGCTGTAACTGAAATAACTACAGCATTACTGTACTGCAGTAGACCAGTCCTGGGCAATACTGCACCACTGCTGCCTCTACTGGGCATCTACTGGTATGAAAATCTTCTGGTTTCGTTACAGTAAATCTTACACCTCACAAAACTAAAATTAAAATATTTAATATTTACATCGTATCTCAGATCCTCAATGCACTTTATAGGCATAAGATAATCCTCACAACATCCCTGTGAGGTAGGTAGGTATTATCGCTATTGTAACAATGACAGTTCTAGCAACTTGCCAAAATGGCCACAGAGGATCCAGTAGAAAAACTGATACAAAATTAGAGGAGCCTGGCTCCTACTCCTGCGCTTATATTCATCAAGCTACTTCCATAAAAAAACACCCCTTCGTACGCATTTAACAAAAACTGAAATTACTTGAAGTGTTTTACAAGAAAAATGCTGTTAGTTGTATTTTTTACAGATCACAAATTAGAATTTGCTTTACCTTTTAAACAATTAGATTTTAAATGACAACTGACAGCTTTGAGCAAGCTTATTTTCTAGAACTACATGGCTTAGATATAAAGGGATTTACCCAAGTAAACACTGGGGCTTCAGTGAGTGCTACACGCTATCACAGAGATGACTCTGATTCAAACCCCTCTCTTTCAACTACTTGGATTTGGACATGCTGAGAAAACAAGTTTCTCATTCCTGAGGAAGACGGTGAGCCCTTTATCACTAAACAGTGAAACACAAACTTCTGGGCAATAGTTAGCAGATTCCAGCGGTATTCAGTGAAGATACTTAAGGCATAAATAGACATGAAAGTGGAAGCTTTGTGTAGTAGCCATCTTCATCCTGCCCATGTGTACCTTTGCTTTCAAGAAGGTCTTGAATTTCATGACCCAACCCAATGACTCGTGCTTGCCAACAGCAAACATTATTAGGTCGAACAACAGAAAAGTGTTATACCAGCATCAGATCTAGCTATTACAATGGGGAAGGAGCTGGCAAAATGGGAAAGAAGCTACTAGTCTCAGAATGGAAACACTGGAGCAATAAAGTGTTTTAGCAAAAAAAAAAAAAAAAAAAAACACAAACCAAAAAAAAAAAAAACCCACCCCAAAAAACCCTAGCAAATGTATGTTACAATTTGTGAGAATTTGTTACAACTGCATCATGCAGCATTTACAATTCAGTTTGAGTTGCCTTTTCTAGTTTCTCCTTCAAAACTCCAGTGAGTTTTTGGAACCATTGTTCACTTTGTACAGTGAATGGAAAAACCAATGCAGTGATGCTGTAAAAATTACAGAACACTTCCATGGAGCCACGTCGCAGTGTTCACTAAAAATGGTCTGTAAGTATTTCCTGTATGAGCTTTTGCATCTTGATCTACAACTGGGCATGTACGAGTAATCTTTGTTTTTTTTGTAAGGGATATAGAAGTCCCATAGTCCAGCAGCCACCTCTCCAGCAGAAATATTAATTAATAAAATATATTCCCAGAGCCTTCTGCAACAATTTCATGGATGTCATTAAGTACAGGCATCTTAGCATTTGCTCTAGAAGAAACAAAATGGCATGGAAAGATCCTTGTTGAATATAGGAGAACAGAAGAAATATTAAGAAACAAGAAAGGAAGAATATTATCTAACATAACATCAAGCAGGAAAATTACAAAAACAACCCTTACTAGGACAGTTTCCCTTTAACATGTAATATTAATTTAAAATGAAGGGCAAAGGAAAGTTTTAAGCAACCCTCAAAACTAGGTTTTGAAAGTCAGTGTTCATACTGTAGCAAGTCTCAACAGTCAAAAGATGCCCCACGGCTCTGATCTTACCCACTGTGATAATGGGCCTAATAAGAAAGGTAATGGGCATGCAAATTCCTTTGTCCTGGATGCTAACTCAGTTTATGTTCTCATTAATCAATCACAATATGCAAGAGGATTTCAAATTTTTAAAGTTAATAAATATTTTTTAACTAGTGAGCCAGCTTTAGGATTAAAAAAATCGGTAATGACAGAACTAGATATAAAAGAATAATATAATGGTTGAGTTTATCAGTTATTCAGTCAGTTTAAAAAAAAATCTGAAGGTATTTACTCTGATATCTTTGAAGACTTTGGTCTAGATATTTGACATTGAGCAAATCATGACAAACTAGCAGCAAGTACTGCCACTTACGTTCCCAGGCTTTAATGCTCTTCACCTGAAAAAAAGGTTTCAGAACTGCTGCCCTATACAACGTACAAACTCAGAGAAGCTCCAGAGGCAGTTTCAAAACATAGCAGAACCCAATTTAAAAAAATACCAGTCACCAGTACAGTTTAAAACCAGAAGGATCTGCCAGAATCATCGCCTTCTGCACAAGTGCACAGCCAAGAAATCTTTTAAAGAAAAGCATTAGAGTTTGAAATAAAAATTGAGAGCCATGCCCTATTCTAAAACACTACACAGATCATCTTAGAAATAAAATACTAGCAGGGAAAGTACATTATCTACCAAGTTTTATGGTCACTTTTCAATGTGTAGATGCCCTAGCCCAGTTTTCACATGAATTAAAAGAGAAAAGTAGAATGAGGAGATGGCATTTTTGGCCTTGTGGATCCATGCTTGAGACAGGTATGGATTTGACTTTAAAAAAATAATAAGAAGAAAAAAAATCCTTAGATCACTTACAGCACAGTAACAAATTTTTGTCTTTTAAAAAATCTGTCTATTGTGACTAATTCTGAGATGAATAGCTGCAGAATGGCACAGAATTGCAAACATGATGCTATACATAGCCAAATAAAGGTGTATACTGTACATTTTATATAAATTTTAAAAACACATGGGAAATACTCAACAGCGTAATCTTGCCAAGGTCTAAACAAAAGGGCCCGCTTCTGCCTCCATGTCCTCCCACAAAAATCAACTTTCCTAGACACGATGGAAACAATTTGTGTTTGCTTCAGTTTCCTCTGGCTCATGACTGGAGACAAAGCAGGCCTTACTTTTGTATTTGTGTGCTGCTCTCCCCTGTTGGTCCACTATACTCAGGGCACTATATTCTGCTGTCTTAATAGCTAAAGTGCTGATATAAAAAACTGAGAAAGAGCCTAGCAGCTGGGAGGGCTCTGCATAAGTGAAGCTAGAGTCAGCATACCCCAAAATTTCCCACAGCACTACACATCCCAATCGAATCTTTCTTGACTCAACTCAAACAAGTATGACCCTTGAGTAGATGGGTTTGACTCGCCTGTTCTAGCATAACTGCTTTAGCTAATGCCCCAACTTTAAAAAGTTTGCCAGTAATTTACACCTTTCGAGTTGTTATTGCTTAAGCAAACAGTTCAGTGTAGAAATACATTGCAGTTGTGTGCAACCCGGGTATGAATCAAAACAGATACTGAAAGTAAAACTACACGTGAACCTTGCATTAGACACTCACTCCAAAAATGACACAACATGACGGGCTGCAATAGGTACACAGCAGCTTAGTGCCAACATCCTAAACCACTTCTGGAATCAAATTTTGCCTTAAATTTCTTATATAAAGTATATGAGTGTTTTTTTCCTTTAAATTAAGGCAATGAAATGGCTACAGTTCCTAAAGTTCATTTTAGGGGAACAAAAATATACACCTTTTTTTTGAACTTTAGGCAGCAGAATGTAATGTAAAAACCTGCATTGCATTAAACATGCAATGTCAGGGTGATGTAGAAAACCATAACTAAACAGAAGTTAAAACACCTTTTGGTTTTTCTTCCCCATTGGAACACAAACTCAAATAGAGGAAAAATAAAGCTTAAAATCAGCTAAACTGTTTAGAGCTTTGTATGTATCTGCATCACACTCTAACATGATTTTGGGTAGAAATCTGTAAGTTTATCCAGCCACTCATATTTTAAACCAGTGGGGGTGGGGGGGAAGGCACTGTATTTATTTTTCATTGTGCCCATATCTGTTTGCACATATATGGAAAACAAATTAAATTCAAATTTTCTATTCATTCTCTCCCACACACAAGTATGACAGATTGCAGCTAACACATAATAGCAGAAGCTGATTCAAAAGTTGACCTCTCCTATTCCACTGTGTTATGTTCAAACTTCCAGGCTCTCTAGAATCTGAGATGGCTGCAAAGAACCCAGAGACAGGTACAAGATTTAGTCAGCATTCAGCATTTCTCAGTGCATTTTGCAGAAAGGGTCTACATTAGGCATAGAGTTTTGTTGTTTATTTTACACAGAGAAGTCCACCAACATTTGCCATAAATTCTTCTAAACTCTTTAAGAAGGCCATCTTCTGCTTACGGTCCAGTGTAGGAGGAGTGCTGCTTGCAGTAAGCTTGTTGAAGGCATCTGCTAACCGCTGGTAAATTACTGGATCTTGTTGAGTTGACAGCAATGTTTCAACTAGCTCTGAATATTCAGTCTGTTAAATAAACAATCTTATTAGCTTAAAAAAAAGGATACTATATATACAACTTCTCTGATCAGGACAAAAATCCAGAACCAGGGCTGTGACAGAAGGCAATCAATGCCTCTCCACCTGTTGCCCAGTTTCACTGACTAGTGTGCCAGAAGCAAGTGTGGCCCCACAGCTTTCACCTCCTTCTAAATGAGATCAAGTCCTTCACTCAGACCAGGCTTTTTTAAAAGCTAAAGAAGCCTTCGGAGCTTTTTAAAGCACAGTTGAAAAAAGCTCTGAGCAACCAGATCCAAATTCAGTATTGAGCCCACTTTGAGTGAGAGGTTGGATTACAGACCTCCTGAGAGACCCTTAAAACTCAAAGGATTCTATGATTTCACAGATGCACGGGAATTAACCACCCTCCTTTAACAAATGACTGCTTTTGAGGTTGTAAGTGGCTAAATGTCATACCTGATGCAAACACACTAATGTGTAGAATGCTTCACCTGCTGCCGTTGTCATTTCCGTATTGTGCTTCTGAAGTACCAGCATATCAAAGACCATCTGAAATCACAAAACTGAAGTAGTTACAGAAGTGTAAACTTAACTTTCTATTTTACCAACATTTGCTGCTGAACATAATCTTCACTTTAATAATGAAGATGTATTTACAAGCACCCAAGGTTGGTTGTTTTGTAATTGGAAAGCCAAGTTCTTTTAGAAGTTGAGTCTTGGCTTAACAGCACAAATTCACATCTCAAAGCACTGAAACCTGTTGATTTATGTGTTGTTCAGAGAGAAATGGCATCTCTTTTATTCCAAAAGCTGCAGATATGCCAGAGAAATAATGAAAAAAGCCTTTGCTCTTTCAGAAGCATACTTCCTCCTCAAGTTTTGGAGACTCCTACAGCTCACAGAAAGCTAAACACAGAACAAATTAATAAGAACAGTATGATAATTTGAAGTGGAAATTTAGAGAAAATGGAGAAAGCCATGTTAATAGAAAGACCAATAAAGTGATGCAAGGTGTTTCTCATTCTCTCAGCTTGTCTGATGTATGCTATTAATGAGCAATCAATGTCAGTCTGGTAAGAAAAGATGTCTTAAGGAAAACTGAAGTCTTCACAAAATTAGAACACAAGCACACAAATTTCACAATTACTTTGTTCCCACTTGGCAGGAACCTGGTTGTTACCAGGTCACTCCAAAATTCAATGAGATAGAGTGGATGTCCTAAAAGGAAAATACTAAATATGAGACTGCATTAAGACAATGCTTAATTCATTGCCTACATTGAATAAATGACAGCATTTTCTTTCTAGTTCCCAACTATTGTCTTTTTTTCTGCCTTTTGTTTTAGCATTCTACCCAGCTTCCAGTTTGCACAGTTCTGGAAGCATTCTATTTCACAACTTTCACAGTAAACCTAACTGCTAAAATTGTCAATCAGGTTCATTCTAGAGCTCATGTGCAGAGCATGGATGAATGTGAATTGCATTCTGAGACACTCAGGCCTTTTGTTGATTGACAGTAAGTAATTTCCTCCCTACATCCTTCTTTGTCTCTTTGCTCCCATCCAATGTCTCCACGCCTTCATGCTCTCTTTCTTCTCAAACTGACAGTTTTCTAGGTAATACATTTCTTACTGTGCAATCCTGATTAACCCAGTCAGATATGATCATTGTTTGGCCTCTTGACACTACCTATATGCAAAACTCCCCCAAAGTAACACAAAACGGATGCCTTACCTTAAGAAAGTGCCTTGTTGCTAGAAAAAGGGTTGTATCTGTTTCTTGTGCTTTTGCACACTGTTCTGCTAATGGTGTTACAGCCTCCAGGCAGAGCTGGCAAACCTCTGAACTCATTCTGATAGTGAGTGTTAAAGAATCAAAGTCAGATTAGTGGGAAATTAAACTGTGGTTAAAATCCCCAGCTGCGTCACTAGAAAATATTGTAACTGCTTGTATGTTCCAAGATTTTGGTTTACTAAAAAGCTGTTAATAATTAAAAAAAAAAAAAAAAAAAGGAAGAAACAGCAAAAAATTCCAACTTTGTTGCCTTCTTTCATTAGCTGCACGCACTAAGGTAACATAACCCCCTCTGACATAACATTTTCAGAAAGAGTCCCTTATGGTCAAGCTCATCTGTTTCTGACACGTGCCACAGATTAGTGAAAATGGTACTCCCATTATGAGAGGGAGAGCCCATTGGCACCCTGACAGGAAATGCTCTGGAGCCAGCCCAGTAGAACAGCAGCAATGTTTTGTATTACCAGCTGAGAAACTAATTCAGGAATGGCTTTGAGATACCAGCTGAAGGCTTAGGAAGTTACACACTCTGAAATGAAGTAATGGAGGAGGAATGGCTGCCAGAAAAAACTTACATGCTAAACCACTTAAAGGCTGCATTCAAGCAGCACAAGTGAGGCAATTCAGCTAATACTAGAATCTCAACAGACATTCAGCAAAACTCTCAATCACCAGAGACTAAGAGTCAATTACTGATATATAATTCTAGATACAGATATTGACAGAAAAGGGAACAATGAAAGGAACACACACACACACACCCCCCATCCCCTGATTTCAACAGGTTATTATAAAAGCAACTCAGATTTTTAAACACTCCCAAGCTCTGTAAAGGATACGATGACATCCCTAACTCCAGTGAGTACATTAGGCTCTTAAAGAGGTCCTCTGGGAGTTGTGGAATTTTCTCAGGGAATATCTCACAGATGAAAGTTATTAATTTGTAATATTGATTACACAGGGATGGAAACTGTTACAAAAAAAATGGCAATTTTAGAATCAATCACATAGCTATATTTTGACATAATTTCTATCTGTACAGAGACAGAACTGATATGAAGAAGACAATTTTAGTAGACAACTTCAGAAATATTAGAAAGGCTACAACTTTATTAGCAAACGCTGTCATGCAACAAAAAAACACTGCTGTAACTGAACAGTTGATGGTGGAGGTCTGGTAGCTGTTCTATACAAATTCATGCAGTTTTACTTCAAGTCATAAGCAGGTCTAAGACCTGTGGGATAAAAGCCTCATGAGCATTTGGAGCAGGGGCTCCTTGGGTACATCCTTCTGCTCAGTTTCATGTAAAATGGATGCAGCTCTCACACTCAGCAAATGCTACCAGATTAGAAAGCATGTTAAGAGGGGACAACTGAGATACAGTTCAGAATTGTTCCCCTGATTCGAAGTAGAACATGAACACGGTGCAACCCAATGAAACACTGCCATGCCATTGTTTCATGTTTTACTGTTCTACTGACAAGCTGCTGCTGTCTATGATATGAAATCGCCTGCACTGTGAAAGCAATTAAAAGAGTTACTACTTGTTCCCAGATTATTTTTTTTTTTAAGCTAATATGACTGTTTCTGCTTCCAACTCTAACTATTCTATGATTCTATGATTCTGACACTATCAGAAAACAGATTCCACAAGCCACGTTTTAGGTTTGGCTAACTGTTGACCTGCATGGACTCACTTTCAGGAGAAAAAAGTTTTGCTCAGGCCCTTTAAATACACTTCTTCTCAGCTTACAATATTTCTTTTCAAATGGTACCCAGAACTATGGAACAGTTATTTACATTTTAAAAAACCCAGAAAACTCAACTTACAGAGGTGGAATGCATATAGGAAGGAATTCTGGGAGTTCATAACTATAAAGCTTTTATATTCTAGCAGCTATGTGTGAAAAATATACTTACCTTCAGCAGATCCTGGGACATTAGAGGCAGAACTAGATTAACCCCATATAAGACAACATCTGCTGCTGATACAGATCTGTTTGTACCTTGCCCAGGTTCATGTCCTCTAAACACTTCATCTGTGGAAAAGATGAAAAATGTTTTATACAAAAAGAGAATTGAACATGGTGAAGGAAGAATCACATTTCTTTATTATATAGCCATTTTTAAAAATAGACCTAGTCCCCTCTCTCCCCCAAAAACCCGTGAGGCACTGTATTAAAATAGGAACTTAGTGAGTGGAGGCTGCCACATCACTCGATATTTATATTCATTAGGATTAAGCATTTCATTATCACATGTACCAGATGGCATGCTAAAACAGAACGCTTTAGATACTCTGAGGGTCCCTTCCATTACAGAACACTGCATTTGTTTCTAGTGATAGCTGCTTCATGCCTGCACACAAACAGTGAGCAAAACACTACTGCATTTTCATTTACATATGTGTGTATATATATATATATTTTATAAAAACAAGGAAAAAAATGCAGAAAATTCTGTAGTTCACATGTTGCTGAGTTTCTCCCATTACAGGCAAGACCTACATTTCCCATCAACTGTCAACGACCTTACTTTCATAATTCCTTCACTGAGTCAGCAACAGGATGCAGGCAACTTTCAGTAACTTTGATCTCTGGGCATTACATTTAGGTAGTATTCACATTCCTTAGTTTCATGGGAAGTATTTTAAAGTGTTTTCCATGCAATTAACATCCAATGTCTGACCTCAAAGAGAATATTTTATGTGGCATTGAGTTGTCCATGCAAGGGACAGAGTCTAAATCTGGTTCTGTGATTCTGTGATTCTGTTGTGCCTGTATGAGAAAAAACCCTAGACAGACGCACTAAGTTTTGGAGTACAAGACTCTCTTCTTTCAAGAAAAAGCACTGAATAACATCAAAAGAACCTAGGCAGATTCTGTCTGTTACCAAGCAAACTGTATAGGACATGGCAAGATCTGAATAATGAAAATGTATTTCAGCTTATTCAAAAGGGTTTCAGCAGAGCTAAGCTAGAACTAGGAGAGTGTATTCAGGAATATTGCAGTTTTAAGTGACATATATGGAAAAAAGTAAAAAAACCCAATCCTTAACTACACCCACATACCGTAAAGCATGTTTTGTGAATGAGGAATACAGAAAACTCTTGAATGTGATGGAATTTTAATGAGCTCAGCATCTCACAAAAGTCAGATTGTTATCTTACTACAGGATCCATCTGCTGTCCTGCAGTCCTCTTCTGACTTCTCTATGGGGTTTTTTGTTATAAAACTGCTGCTACTGCATGTTCGGACTTGCAACATTCAGATTTCAAGCTGTTTCATACATGCCCTGTTTATTTTATAAAAGCAGTAATACTTTCAGATGCTAGAATACTGTGAAAAGTCCTTCCTTTGCTACTGGCACATTAAATAGTAATTTCCATATCCTGATCTAACAAAGTCTAAAGTTCAGCTTTTGCTTTACCAGGATTTCATACATGCTCCACAATGGCTCTACAGTTTAAAACAAGTTATGCTTCAGCAGTTATCAATCCCTTCATACCTGTATCACTGAAATCTATAAATTCTTTTGACAGAAGATTAGTGAGAAGCTCCATAATAAGAAGGAGATCCTGGTACTGGTCTTCTTCTGCTGTAACATCTATCCGTTGTCGACCTAGATTATTCTTGGAATATACCTGGAGCAGAGTTAGGCAGGCCTCATACAAGTTCATGGCTTTGGCCTAAAAAACAATGTTAGATAATAAGAAAACTTCCATTGCATAACACTTGATGATACTCAAGATTTTCATTTCAGTTATATAACCACTTTTTTAACAAGTACACACAAAATCATGGCAGGAACAGAAAGAATGCTTACAGCCATTTATTGATGTGCTGGTGATTGAAACAGCAGAACATCACTTTTATCAATTCCTTAGTCTTAACAAAAAGACAAGAGTGGCTGGGGACAGGCTGACACATCTCACCAAACTCAAACTAGATTACTAACAAAATCCCTTGGGGAGTCATTTCAGCTATTGAAGTTTGGAGCCACAATGCAATGTGCATACCCACTTCAGAACAGGCAGGAACTCTTCTAGATGCAAAAGCAAGATTAGGCAATGTGCAAAGATGCAAACGCACTGCAGTGATTCATGTTACCTATTAACTTCACGGTATCTCTTAATGCCTGGTTTAGGACCAAGGCAGTGTCTCTATGGTATGCATTTGTCACATGAAACAGCACTGCAATTCCTCTAGACTAGCCTTCAGGGAAGGCCGATATGGTTAAAAGACGTACTCAACATGGTCTGCACTCTTCTGCCACCCATGCATAGAACTGAACTAGGGGTGAAGCATGGTTAAAAGTTTACTGGTATAAGAACAGTCTAGATGTTCTGCTTTTAATCTTTGCACGTATTTGATTTTAAAACAAAGGAATGCCTTCAACTTGTGGCCATACAGCATCTCTTTATAAAATACAAAAATCCCTACATTATTTTAAGGAAAAGCAGTGTATACACATGTTCATGTGCACATGCATATACGTGCACACGTGCGCACATGCACACTCTCTCACTCTTCCTCTCCTGGTTGTATTTACCTCTCCAAGATAGCAAATTTGTTTATGTGCAACTTCAACGAAAACTTCTATTATGAGATTAACAGTCTCTGGTGTGTTTTTGTATACTTCCATTAATCCAATGCAGTTATTAAGGAAGTCCATTAGGAAATTGAAGAGAATTGCTACATTATCAATCTGGGTAGCCTCAGCAATGCCACAGAGTGCTTCCAATGTAGCAGTGATTTCCTGTTTCACTTCTTCCTCCTGACATATCTGTTGGAAGTTTTCTTGGTTTATTACATTCAAGAATCTCTGCTGAAGTGGCTGAAGAACCTGAAATTTTTTAGAAAAGTCACATTAAGATAAGCATACTATTATGTGAGATGTGAGGTTTAAGTGATTTAGCAAGCTCATATGGGTTGCCTTTGGCATGGCAGTACAAGATCAATCAATTCCAGTTTCCAAAGGCTCAATTATGTGATTATCTCTCACATTAATGTAAGCTGAAGAGGTAGTGATTAGTAATTCTCATTATCCATCATCACCTGCAGGCTGGTTTCAAATGGAACACCTCCATAAATATATTATTTTGTACTGTTTAAACAAATGACAATGTCTTTCTCTGGCTCACAGTATTTGATTGTCTTCTAAATTCAGTACTGGGGGAAAAAACTGCTACAGTTTATCAATTAAAGCATTAAGATTCATGTTCACAATTACCTTTGTCATATTATGATTCTTGAGAGTGCAATCTGTTTTGTAATCAGCTGTGTTTGGATCCAATTTAAAAACTTTTATAAAAATAGAAGTTTTTCCCAATTACTTTTAGTGCATTATATTCTTACTTTCCATCACTAATTTCATAACTTTGCTAATAAAAGCAAGTTATTCTCAGAAGGCCAATGCTTTACAAACTCCTGTGGTGCTTTCTGATTACATTTCAGGTACTTTCTAACACCAACCTTTCTAGTAGTAAAACATCATAAATGGAGTGAGGGCACAAAAAGCTGGTCAAGGCTCTTCAGTATGTTCTGCATTAGCTTCTTACGTCATTACCATTAAGTGAATAATTCACAACACCACCAAATTAGAGTATAAGCAAGAAATGACACAGATCCAATGGAAATTCATAACCTCCTATAACAATTTCCTTCTAGCATACTGCTATACTGGCTGCTTCATGAACCTCCACGTAATTATTAGCTGCTTGTGTTTAGGTTGTAATGTTTTAGATAATTTTTTTGGCAGCACATTGGTGCCATATAACTATTGACCTTCAGAGAGAGTATTTTAAAAATTTTAATTGTGAGATGTTCAAAATCAGAAGTTTAGAATCACCAAATCATAGGCTGGTTTGGGTCAGAAAGGACCTTAAGATCATCTAGTTCCAACCCCTCTGCCATGGGCAGGGACACCTCACACCAGACCAGGTCACCCAAGGCTCTGTCCAGCCTGGCCATGAACACTGCCAGGGATGGAGCATTTACCACTTCTGTGGGCAAACTGCTCCAGTGCATCACAAATCTCACAGTAAAGAACTTCTTCCTTATATCTAACCTGAACTTCCCCTGTTTAAATTTAAACCAATTACCCCATGTCCTGTTGCTATGGTTCCTGATGAAGAGCCTCTCTCCAGCATCCTTGCAGGCCCCCTTCAGATACTAGAAGGCAGCTATGAGGTCTCCCATGCAGTCTTATCCTATGTATATAGAAGCCTTTCCTGTTACCTCTGACATCCCTGGCCAGACTCAATTCTAACCTGGCCTTAGCTTTCCTGACCTGATCCCTAGCTTCCTGCACAATGTCCCTGTGTTCTTCCCAGGCTGCCTGTCCTCGCTTCCACCTTCTATAAGCTTCTTCCCCCCACCCCATAAGTTTTCTCAGCAGCTCCTTATCCATCCATGGAGGCCTCCTGGCCTTCTTCCCCCAGTTTCCTTCTTATTGGGACACAATGCTCCTGAAAAGCTTCTATACAAGTTGATTTTGTGTCACCATAAAATTCACTAAACTAACTTGTTTGTACTACTTGCTAAAATGGAGGTAACAGAAGCATCAAAATGGCTTACCTCTGTCCAGTATTGTTGCTTTGTTTCTGTATCCATATGAGCAAAACCTCCTAAAACTAAAGCTTTCATTAGTGTTCTCTGCACAGAACTGGACAAATAATGAAGAGGAGGGCTTCGCCTTGCAAATTGTTTGGCTAAATTCCACCAGTTTTCACACTGAATAACTAAGTTTGCCCTAAAAGAGGGAAAAAGTTTAATTAAAGAAAAGACTTCACAAAATTATATGATCAGAGCACATCAGGTTGCTCAGCAGTTGTCAGAGTATTTAGGGGTTTTTTAAAATTCCTTTATTCTAAAGGCTAGATCACCTTTCAATTTTCATCTTACTAACGCCTCACCCCTAAGATTTCTAAAGTACATACTCTGAAAAGAGCTCAATTCACATAGGAGAAAAGCAGGGAATTGCTGTAGTTTTATACACATACACAAAGTTAATGGACATATTGTGTGGATTAAAAGCTTAGTCTCATTATGTCATGATAAAATAAGGAGTTTATTCCAGAACTAGCTCCAGTGGGTCTTAACTTTTTAAAAAAAGTCCTAAAGCATTTAAATACTCAAACTTCAGGTCACTCTTTCAGCACTGTGAATACATGACTGCATGTACACCTGCATGTCAATTCACAAAAGTAAAACATTCAAGAATTTCCTGCTTCACAGTTTGTTATACCAAAGAAAACTTTAAAATTTGTCTGAATCCACCAAATCCTGCATATTTTTTTTTTAGTCTAGTATGTTTACAAAATATTTTATACTGGCTTAGCCAGTACCTGAATTCTTAACCCGGAAGAACTTTTCAACAAAACCAAACGCAAAAATCCTTGCAATAAGAGTGGAGACCAGGAGAGTTTTCCCTTCTCGTTGTTTAAGAGTGAGGCACAAAGGTAAGGTAAGGAGAGTGCACTTCTAAGCAATAATAAAAACTAGGTTATGTTTTGTCAAATACAAGGTCTCACTCCTCACTTTGTCAGACAATTTTTATTATTTTTTTTTTCCTAGTATGTTACTAAAATAATTTGACTTACAGAGACATGAATATGCCCTATACCTGCATTACTTTGGCCAAAAAAATTGAAAGGAAGCAAAAGAAATTTTTTGACTTCCAGAGGTATAGCAACTTACCGCTCTCTCCTTTCCACTAATGTTACTAGTAGTTGTACAGTATCATTTGCAAGGTCCTGCTCTGAACTCCACACTGCCAGGTTACTGATCACTTTTTCTAAAAGGTAACCCACAATCCACTGGGAACCCTCTGTATCAGCACCAAATGCTGTACTAAATGGCAGACTTATCTATAAGAAAAGCATTAAAATGAGTGAGTTTTACAGAAGCCAGAACCCCAAAGTGTACGGTAATCATTGTCAGCAAATTCTTTTCAGGCTGTCACTTCTTCCCTACTTTTAATATACACAACTGTTACATAGACAAAGGCAAAGAATACCTATAACAGAAAAGTCTTTGCCAAATTTATCTTGCAGTTTTAAGCACAACACTTAAAGAAAAATTTTATCTTCGTTACAAAATCTGCTTTGAGTATGTCTAGCTTTCAAGGCCAATGAAAGTTCAAAAGCTTTAAAAATTAGAAGATCCTAAAATCATCTCCCAAAAGTGTTTCCATGAATTTACAATGAAATTCCTACAGTGATAAAAATTATTAGAAATAACCTTAGCTGTTGATCTAGATTACATCTTGTAAAAGCTTATTTGCATTGCAATTTTTCTGCATCCGCTTTCTGCAGATTGTTCCTTCAGTCTATACAACTTTCAGGAAAGATGTCACATTCTGGCCCTGGCACATTAAAATATGATTCCTTGACATTGCCTGTTTTCCTGTCCTTAAAAAAATTCTCAAAGAGTGAAATCCAAGGCTTTTGTAACAATTGTGTAGGGGTTTCTTGTCAGCATACATTTCTAACTTTAAAACTCATGACTGAGCATAACCTTTAAACAGGTTTCAGTCACCTTCACACATCAACACAAACTAAATGTGTGCATTTCCTAGTTAGTCTATTTTGTTTCTTTACATTGTTTCTTATGGATCTCCTTCTCACATGCTTTCCACTTCTTCCCCAGCTGGTACTTCCACAAATTCCTGGCTCCGCTGTAAGTACAACCTGAGTAATATGATTCCAAATGTTTACAAGCCTATGGCATACATATTTTTGTTAAGGAGGGGCCTCCTGAAGCATTAGTATTCTTAGTTGCTTCAATAGTGGAAATAAAAGGAGAAGGAGGAGGCAGCTTCATTCTTGAAAGTTAGAGCCAACAGGACCTCCTCAGGATGAGTGGCCTCCTTCAGCCAGCTGGATTACAGTTAGTTCTATAAGCAAAATCAGAATCAAGATCTAATCATGATTTGTGTTGTCCAAATATGATAAGAAGTTGCTCTTTACAAGAATGCACCGCGGAAATCATGATATATACAATAAGAATATGTAAGAATGGGGAGAGGAAAGTAACATGACATTAGCCAATGTAATGCTACCTTACTACCTTGTGATGGTGTTAAGTATCTAATTCAGAATCATGACTAGGTTACTCACTAAATCATCCATCAACGGCAACCACTGTATTAGAAGTATACTGTTAAGATCTGATGGATAGTAAGGATAACTTACAAAATGGCTGTAGTCAGTGAGTTTCACCCACTATGCAGCCGAAGAACACGCTATACTCTTCTGCTATGGCAATGGCTACAAAAAAACCCAAAAAACCCCTAACAACAGGGAAAAAAAAAATTAAAAAAATCACATTTGCAATGTGCAAGAAGGGTCCCCTAACAACTTTTATTTCTGATTAAAAAAAATGAAGAAAACCTCAAGTTTCAAAAAATTCCAAACTAAACCACAACCCATTTAACATTAAAACTGCTTTATCATTGCACATTTAAAATAGGTACACTAACATCTGCATTCACAGGATATTATTGCTAATACTCACCAGTTAATGCATAAAAGTCATATCCTTACCTGATCATACAGCTTTTCATCTACTAGGAGGTAAGTCTTTGCCCAACGCTTGAGGAACCATACAATATCTTTGCCCATCTGAGGGCTCAGGAGGTGCGTGAGATTTGCCCTTATTGCTCTAGATTCTACTTCTGACACTCTTAAAATAGCAGATAACAACCTGCAGATTTAAAATAAAATTGAGGATGCCGAGAATGGTTTTTGGAGAAGCAAGACGAACACTTTCATTTTTCATAAAATATGACAGAAGGAACAGGGTAACATGAAGTAGTTCAACTCTAATGAAGTAAAAGGCACCTGAATTTATTGTTTGTTTAAATGCAAGGAGAGAGAGATAGGATAGACTGCCAAGCATCATCTGAACAGTCAGAATATACATTTTAAAAATATAGTTATTATCTTTGACATCAAAATTACTGCAACAAAGAATCCTCAAAAGCATTTGACATTGAGGGAACAAAGACCAATGGACTACTACTTGGAGTGCTTGAAAAGCTTCTCTGAAAAACTGACTCTCCCTTGCACCATCAAGCTTAGTGAACAAGTGGGTGCTAATTGTGCAGTTTTTGCAGTGTGATGTATACTAAAGAACAAATACAGAAATGTCGAGTTGTTTCAATTTCATTGCTGTAGAGAAACAGTCCAAAACTGACCACCATCAGAATACAATCAGTCCATAAAACTACAGTAAATAGTAACTTTTGTAGTATATAAATTAAATTTAGTAAGAATGTGACAGTGCACAAGGAATTTAGGAGTTGATGGTAGTCTATTTCTTGAAGATGTTTCAAGAGCTATTGCCAAGAAGCCTCAGATCTCTCCGTGTTTAGATCTGATTTTATTCCCATCACAACTGAGACCCTGCATCCAGAAATTCCATTTGATGGCCACTTCCTGAAGCTTCCAATAGTATCAATGAACAGCATTCAAACTTCTAACCATTAGGCACATCATTGCTAATGAAGATCCATTTTTTTCTAGCCTCTTCCAGAAGAAGAAATGTTAAGTAGATAACTGCTAATCTTGGGTAATCTTGTAATTTTCTGAAGTGTGAGGATTCAAATTGAGGAATCCTTTGTGTGCATCAGCGTTCTGGCAAAAAGAAAACAGAAATACCCTGTCCTGTCCCTTTTATAGGCTGTGTATGTGACAATTCCTCCCTCAGTACCAATTTTCCTGCTACTGCCAAGCTTGGGCAGTAACACATCTTCAAAGACAAGTTTACTGGTGCTCTGGAAAGCATTTGCTTAAGCTGTATATGTGCTGAATGAATTCCAGAGTATATTATCTAAGGATTTTGATCTAGCAACTTTATGGTAATTGAAGTAATTTTAAGGATTTTCTGTAATAAACAGATCAAAGATGGTGTTTCAGTAGAGATAGAAAAACATTTATGTTTATTTCCAAGACTTTGGCTCATGTTCTCTGTTAAGACTATTAGGTCAATCTAGTCAATTTCAGCCTTCACACATCTTGACTCAGTTCTATCTGTTTTGATGCCTTACTCTCATTTTTCTTCTCAATCCTCCCTTGGCTCACCTTGACTTGAATATCATCTCTATTTACCCTTGCCTTTTTTTAACCCTCCCCACAAAAATAACACTTCTTTTCTGTCTTTTCTTAATCTCTTTTACAGCATTGCCTTAATAAATGTCTGTTACAAAGCCTTTCTTATGACTTGCCTTTAATACTAAAGAGACATTTCTTTTCCAGCAGCCAGTGTTTACATATTGCTTTTTTACTTTTAAATTTACAAAAGTCCATTCACGTTCTAATTTTTTTTTGCTCTGAAAAAGCATTTAACATACTTAATAGCATGAGAAGTATCCTTACCTAATTACAGAATCAGTTCTGTTGTACCCTGGGATGGAAGAGGCTTTTTCTCCTGGAGATCCCAGAATCTGAAGTGTTGTGTTGATGTCAACCTCAGCTGAATGTTTAATGGAATATTCCATTACTTCTGGAGGTATTAGCGGAGTCTCTCCCTGAGTATCATTAGCCAAGAGGTAGCCTTACATTAAAAAAGAAAGAGTGATCACAACTTTCTACCCTAGGTTAATTGATGGCTTTTTGATTAGAGAATCTATTGGTTTAACTGCAGACCATTACAACAGAATCAAATGTTTGTACAAACCCTGACTAACACTGTTTATATATGTGTAACTTCACAATCCTTAAAGCCATTCAGTAGAGATGACCCTAAAGTGACAAGAAACCAAGACTGGAAAAAAACCCAACTAAACTAAAAGAGAAAAAAGAAACAAACAAAAAAACCACCAAAACAATTTAAAAGAGAAAAGGCTTTGGTTCACCTCAAAGAACTTCAGCCAATTCAACTATTGAGGGGGGAAACAAACAAAAAAAAAACCACCACATTTTGTTGTCACTTTTTTCTTCTATTATGTGATAAAAAAGCCTTGATTTAGAGCTTTCTCCACTGAGTCCATCTCATTTGGGACTTCTGTTCCATTAACATTTCAAATCTGTCGGAGACTTTCAGACAGCAAGCACATGTGCTGTAACAAAGTCTTCTTAGCATAGCAACTACAGACCAGGTGAATCATGGGATTTTAACACTCTGGTGTCCATACAATTAATATTAATTCCAGCTTTAGTCATAGTTTTCAGTGTCTGATCTCATAACCATCTGTGAGCTCTGTTCCACAGTTATACAAAATTGTAAAACACATTCATGTCAACATCTGAAAGCAACTAACACAGATGTTCAAAAAGATCCCATAAAATTTCATCAAGTACACATTTTTCCTAACAAAGTACAGACACTATCTTAGTTGTTACTATGTTCTGCAAACAGATGCAAGATACTTCCATTTAAAAATCAAAACCAAACAGGTTCTAAATTCAAGTTCTGTGAAAGAAAAAAATACCAGGACACAGATCATCAGCACTGAGAGATTCTGGAACTTAGTTCTTCATTACCTCTGAGTAATACCATTATCCTGATCTCATGTTGACGCCCTTATAAAGTCGTGTGCCCCCAGACAATACAACTGATATCATGAACTGACTAATTTCTTAAACAGGTTGACACATGTTAAAAAAAGAAACAAGAAAACAGTATGTAAGAAAGTTAGTTGTGGGAACTTCCAAAGGACATTACCTCATGTAAAGACTTCATCAATCTTTTAAAGATAATGTTCAGATTACTCAAGACAGATGAAAGTAAAACAAAGACTTTGTGAGTAGTACATGTAAGAGGAAGGCATCATCAGGGATAAAATTTACAGTCAATTAGTAGTTGATGTACAGGGAATTTTTTTGTCCTGAGGTGTTCCAGCTGCAATAAGAATACCAGAGTAAGTACTATTTAAAGCTGTTCACTAACCTGTGACTAAAATAAGCCAATGAATATCCTCATACAGGTCATCAAGCACTTTATTATCAATTGAGCCTGATGCTGGTGAGGCAAGTAACTGCTGCTGATGCCTCTGCAACTGACCATGGAGCCTTGTCACTCGGTCTTCTAATAAACTGTGGATAAATAACAACATAACTTCACTGGTTTTAAACTATTTCGGCAAAGTCAGGCTTTTCAGATGTGACGGCTTTATTGATCTGCATTCATGACTATTTTATTTGTACCTTGTAAGAAGAGGTATACAGTGTTCTGCAGCAATTCTCCCCAGCATGCCTACACTGGCCAACTGGTCACAGAACTGGTCTCTGTCATCTTCCTGCAGCTCACTTATTTCTTCTTCTTCCCGAGAGGCCACGCCATTGGCAGTCTTTGGGTATTTCAACAAAATCAGAAGCAATGAGTTAGTATTATACTTGTTAAGTTTTATCACTACCACAATATTCTACATTATTTTCGTGCTTTCTTTCCATGTTTTCCATCCATGTTTTGCATGGATGAACAGACTCATACTAAACTAGACACAGAATAAACAGAGGACTAAACGTAGCTTCATATTGTTTTAAAATCAGCATTTCACAAACTCACTAGCAAAATACCCTATTCAGTTAATTGTATATTTGCTACCATTCCCAATAGTGCTCTCAAGTAAAAACATTATCTGTGAAAACAGTCAAAGATAAGAGTTATTAAAACTGATACTTGTTATTAATAGGAAAAGCCCAAGGTGAACAGTAATAAAACCAGCTTCTTTACACCGGAGTTGTGTATAAATCAGATCTGTGGACCACCCACTGTTAGAAGTCAAAGATGTTTTCAATTGTCTGAGATCTTACATCAGTAACATAATAAACAGTATTTTTCATGATGAAATGAAAATAATTGCTTTCATTAAAGATTTTCCATAACCCATTTTTCGGGGGGGGGGGGGGGGGGGGGGGGGGAAGCTTTATAAAGTAAAGCTTCAGGGAAGCAGAAGACTAATAATAATAATAACCATCATCATCTAACTTCTTGCTGATGCAGAAGTTGCACTGTTTGATTTCTCAAAGCTTATCTCATCTACATTATAAAAACCAATTAAATAATAATCAGACCTTAATCCTTGAGGAGATGAACCATGATATGTAGAAACTAAGTATTGATGTTAAAAATAGCTTTAAAAACAGCTCTTAGAGAATCATAAAATTTACACAACTAACAAAATAAAATACACGTGACAGTTAAAGCTATCAGTCTGTTTTGTTTCTATGAAGTCTTTGGAAAATTGAATCCACACACAGCTCTTTATCCAAAGTGCTTTAAACCCATCTTTTCTTCATGTAACCCAGCAAATTATTCTCTTCTGGCAACTTCAAAGTTGCAGCTGTTTACTGAAGGGTGAGCCTCTGGTCTCAAAGCAGAGACTGAAAGTTCCTGTTACTGCTTTGATACTGAACAAGAAGCATTCTAAAATGCCAGCTGTGGCTTTTAAAAGGTTACCCATGGGATAAATGACTTATCTCACAGAATGACATGAATTAACCTGTGTATACAAGTTATGTCAAGACCGCCTGATATGAGTTCAGAGTTCTGTTGTGAAATATTTCTCCCTGGTTTGGCACTGTTATTGCCATCTGTTACATATTGGAAGTGCAGAATTAAGTTTTATATGGTGCTTTCTCTAGAATTTAGGAATTCATTTTACCCAAAAGAACCACAAAATATTCTGAGTTTCTTCTAGTCTGAACATGGTCTTTCTACATTTTTTCAGATATTTATGCATGTCAATTACACTTCAAAATTATACTTTAAAGTATATGAGTGCAAGGTAACAACCATATAAAAGGCTTACAATTTCATATAGGATTGTTTATAGGTCCTTCTCTAGGACCCTAGTCCAGAGAAGGACAGTCAAGAGTTTAGTCATTTTATCTGTGGAAAGAACAGTAAGACGCACGTTTACATGAGTAACAGGCTTACTTTTTTCTATTTATTTTTTAAAATTATTTCAAACTTTATTTTCCTTTATTTCCTCTTCAGAATGAGAGAAACAGACTGGAAAAGAGCCACTAAAGAACACATTCATCAAATTTTCATTTTCAAAGTCACAAATACTAATTCTACACTAGCTCCCTTCAGCTACATAATACAGTACACACCAAAAGACATGGGCTAGTTACTATATATCATCATCAAAAACTACCAGTATGGGGGCTTACCAAATTCCTTGTACCATCAGGAGCAGCTAGGTGGCACTGAATGTAGGAATTGAAGACCTGAACAGCATGCTGGGTAAAGAAACCTTTATGGAAATGTTTGTCATCTTGTACCAAAGTAAGCCAAGATTCCAGCAACTTATCATATGCTTCCATATACACCATGTCATCTTTGTCAAGCTGTAAGAGATAAAAGAAACAAAAATCTTAGTCCTAACTGACACCAGAGTAATATATTCACTATTATTTAAGCAGTGTTCTTCTAATGTTGAAACAATTTAAAAAAGCAGTCACAAAACCCATCTAAAGATAGCCAAGAAAACAGAATGAACTGAAGCAACACATCAAAAAGGTCAGTGCAGCTTTTATGCTTGCTAGGCTTTAAAAACACAAAGTGTTTTGCTATTTCTCTTCATGTGATGCTCAAAATCAAAACAGTACTAAATTAACCCAGTAATGCATGATTACCTAAACACAGAAGCTACCAAGCTTTTACCCCAAAGTTGCCAAGGAGCTCAGCTCTTACTAGAAAGAAAGAATTGAGCCATTTCTTTTTAACTAGACAAATATGAATCATGTGCATATAGATTTGTATGTATTCTACTATTTCTGAAATAAAGATAAAAGATGGTAATTCTCTGTTCCTGAGGAAATTGTCGCAACATTGCACGTATTCAAGAAACCTTTCTACAGGTAATCAGTGTTGATGATGATACACAACTTCCCATTCTATGAACAAACAAAAAGCAGAATTCCACAGAGTAAGCCTGCACCTCCAACTGCTTACTCAATTTACTCCAATTGCTCACCGCATCATGTTTTTAGTTATTCCTATATGTTTCTATGTAGTACACAAGCTGCAAAAAGAAATAACGTATCTGTAAAACAAAGTCCCAGGTTACGGGCAAACTAAAGAACCCAAATAGCAAAGAGGCTATTTCTTTTTTAAAACTATTTTTAATGTAGCTGTTAACTTTTGGATATGATGCAGAAATTGAACTTGTAACTATACATCCAACTTCAAATAACCTAAGTGTGACTGTACAGATAAACATGCTGCTAAAGCAGGACATTCCTATCCTCTAAGAAGTCTTCTCAAGTTTTAAACAATGGGATCACTCACAGAAGTTACTCTGAGACAGAAGAGCTCAGTAAAATGATGGCTTAACAAAATATTAAAGCCTTAATCATGCTCCAGACAGAAGAATTTCTGACTTTCAGTGAAGTTACAGACAAGTCTGGATGAACAGGCAAGGGAAACACTGGCTGGAAAACTGATATCGCGTTGGAAGCGTTTCAAGAAAGTTTCACGGCATCATTTTATAACTGCAAAGTGGTCATATTTACAGAGGGAAAATATGGCATACGCTGATACAAGTATGAAAACAAAAGCTAAAGATGACAAGGAGGGAGCCAAAATTGCATTCAACAGTAACATAAGCCACAAATTTAGGATGGACAACATATCTTTCTAAAACTTGCCTAAAAGACACATGAATTCAAAGACTGTCATTAAATCCTGAATTATTTTGCCATGTGTATATTTACATATATAACTTACATATAAGTTTTAATAATGTATAATAATCCAGAGCATAAATTGAGACATGTCTTTTTATGAACAACAGAAGAACTCAAATCTATCCAATTCATACAGAAGTTAACGCCACGGAGAAAATGTTTTTAACACTTTATGGTATTCTCATAAGGAAGCTAGGATTAATAAGTGCCTCCATAAATACATGCAAAATAGTAGAAAGAGTTTATCCTTATTGGACAAATTTGATCACAAAGGAACTACCAGAAATTCCCAATCCTTATTTCAGATGAGCTACAGCTGGGCTACCAAAGATGCCACACAGGCAAATTAAATGACATGCTGTAGACTGGCAAGCTAAATCATTCTGATGGATCCAACAGAAGCAAATGCAGAGCAAAGTTCAGCACTCAGACCTTCAGGAGAGGCAAGATAAAAAATATCAGTAAAGTCAAAGCAAAAATGTTTAATTTCTCTAGTATGGGAAACATGAGTACTTCTTCCTTTGGAGTCTGATGACCCTTAAAACTTCTAAAATTTGCCAAGCAGCAACAAGCTGGAAAGAGCTGGAAGCACAGCAGAGAGGACTAAATTCAGAATGATCTCTCCCATCACATGATACTGAAAAAAAATAATCATGAGACAGGAGTAGTACATTAAGATTCATTTTGGGAAAAAAGGCCTTTGATGTAATTTTATTTCTGTTTGACTTCTAATCCAACATCCTGTTCATACTCTTCACTAATTCAGATGGAGACTATTTGATTTCTACTTCTGCATAAGCACTGTTGAACAAGGTGTTTAAACTCCCAGCACTGCTGAAGCTTATTGCCCTCCACCACCATAGCTTTTCAGGCAAGTGTTTCAACATCATTCAACCAACCTCCTCAGCTGCAACAGGCAGGTTAATGTAAAACAGCATTTGATGTTATGTTTGGACTGGGGGGTTTTCCCCCTTGGTTTAAAATCAGCATTAGCTGCTTTGAAGTGGTTTGCATATTATGGTTCAGGACCTCCAAAGTTTTCATAGCAGATCTTCAGCTAAGTAGACTCCTTGTGCCTGACAGGGTTTCTGCAATGCTCACAGGAGGTATTCTGCTTGCATATGAAGTGGCAGAAATATGGAGAAAACAGCTTTTCCAACCAGCAAAGCTTAGGAGGTACACCTGCCTGCATTCTGCTGCACATCAGATTTCTGAAAAGTTCCAGAAATATTATGAGGACTCTAGTGAGCCCAACACACATGGTATTTTATCTACGAAAAGTCCTTAATTAACAGACAGTACATGAGCTCACAGAATGTCTCACTACAGGCAGTCTAAACAAGAAGCTCAGGGACACATTAACCATGGCTGGGGCATTCCTAAGCCAAAAGATTGTTTTCAGGGATGCGAAGTAGTATATCTACAGGCACAGCACATACCATTATGCCTCTGTAGTGTGTCTTATTGCTGACACACTGCTAAGATACAAGAATTATTTTTTTTTGAAGGACCACCACTAACAGAATTCTGTATCTTCCTAGAAATCAGAGAAACAGCATGAAGATGAGATGTCTGTAAGAGCTATGACAGAATGGAAGGGGTGGCAGTGTAAATGTTTCTGTTCACAAAGAACAATTCAAAGATTCTAGGACACTGAGAAAATTTTCTCTTAAAAAAAAAAAAATAATCTTGCATTTGCCCTGATGTTGCTGAATCTGAGAACATATTTAAGTTTAACATAGAAAAGACTTTCTTCAGCAAAAAATTACGGGATTATGCGAGTGTAGGCAGCCACAGTTTATTCGGATAAATAGCCAGCCATTTCCAAAACAAACTTAGTATCAGACAGTGGTACAAGCTACCATAAGCTTTTGAGAAGAGATGAAGTGTTTTGAATGGCCTTATGTTAAGCACTGTTTTAATTAAACATGGTTGCATATTCTAGCTCCCAAATAACAGAGCAGAGGAAAAACCATTTATTAAAATTATTAAAACATTAATTTAAATGATGAGTGTCTGTGGTTTTGCTCCATCTTTTCTGTAAGGGTTTCAGGCGCATTCTTAATGTGCTAGTAACCATCAAAACATATATTCAGTGTTATGCTAGAAAGTCTCAAAAGCAGGGCAAGTTTTGACCAATAAGGTATGGAAATTAGCTGTATTACAGATTCCAAATTTAATCAATTTTTTGATTAAGATATGAACACACTTGAAAGTTTCAGTGAGTGCTGGGTCACACGTAATACATTTTAACCTCGCAGCAAAGAAACTATCTAATGCTCTGCAAGAAATGCTGATTAACACACATGATCTCTGGTAAAGAAACACATCCACCAACTTTATAACTAAGTACTTTTATAACTGTTTTCAAATGCAGGTAATTAAGCCCAGTCAATACAGCAAAAATGGAAAAATTCATACTTTTTAATGATAATGAGGGCCATATTGGCTAATAACTTAATAATCACACTTTAAATCAATAGCTGCTGCACATAAAAATAGTTCAAGTGCAAGACTGTCTTATGGGCTTTTTCCCTTAAACTAGGTCTCTCTAGAAGTTTTTACCTTTACACGCAATTTTTAGAAGAAGACTGAGACTATCCCAACTGCTCTTAAATGTTACAAAAGTTTGAAAGAAGTAAACAGAAAAAATCCTCTGAATTTCTGTGCTAGATTTGTTCACAGAATTCCCATTTGAACTGCGTCAGCAATGAAGGGAAGATTCAGACAGCTTAAAAGTATGGGGTTATCAACATATCTTAACAGCTACATTAACTCCAGACAGAAGTTCCTGACTCAGAACTCTAGACAGCAGTTAAGTTTCAGTCTGTCCGTATGTTCACGTAGTCATTTTAAGCTTTCATAACTAACTCATTATCTACAATAGTTTTCAGAAGTCCTACAAGAGCAAGTCAGCAATATTTTTAACTGAATCCATTCTTTCTAAAATGGAAAATGTAACAAGTGCTTTAAATCAAAGTCTGAATGATGCACAGTGTGTAATTAAGTTGTTTAAAACAAAAAGAAAATCCTCAGATGTGATTTCAGAAATATCTAGGACAAAACCGCTGAATTCACAACAGTTATTAATAAAACAGCCAAATTCTCATGTTACTTATGCTTATCACAAATAGGAACAAAAAAAACCCCAAAACCAACAGACTACCTGCTATTTGAGAGTAGATACTTACTACTTCTTCCAAGGCAGCACTTCTTCCAAAAGAACAGGTGAGGTGTGCAAGGCAGTTAACAAATGAAGAGAAAAGTTCATTTGGAATGGCAGTTAAAATATTGCGAGGAAATACAGTTATCAGGTTGCTGATAATACTGGAAATCCCCACTGCTTCAGAGTCTTCTATTTCAATTCTATGGACAGAAATACCAGTTAGTTTTTGCCACTAAGAAAAATTCTAGAAGTTAATTGATTTTGTTGGTATATTTTCAATCAACAAATCTATTTCACATTACTTAAGCCCCACCTACTTTAAACTGCCTTCTCTTAATTTCAGTAATCCAACAGTAAGCACAAATTACATCCAGAAATAAGCAAGCCATACCAGTTATCCACACAGATTTGCTACACTCCAAACTAAAGATTAAAAGATGCCATCTAAATTTAGATAGGAGGCATACATACCCATTGATAGTATTCAGTAATCCCTCAATGAAGTGTGCCAGGTAATCAACTTGTGAACCTTCATCAGGAAAGACTGGCCCATGCAAAGACGCCAGCTGTGCCAGACACTGTAATGAATCTTGGGCCATATCTGTATCTTCTCTGATTTTTCGATGTACCTTTCAGGAAGTGAGATAGTTAATAATACACAAAAATAGGGTGTTCTTACAACAGTCACATGGCTCTCAATCCAAAAGAGCACACACCAAAAAAAGCTTACTAGAACTTCCATTCAGTCTGAAATGCAAGGGTTTTTACAGCTCTCTAAACCATAGTAAACATCAAAATCATGATTTGGCTCACAAAATTCTAGCCTCGAATTAACTCTCCGAAACTAACATTTAGTTAAGTCTCACCTACATGTTGAAAATTGAACTGTCTACTGAATGTTATGTCTTAAAGAGAGAAACAGATGCCAGCCAGTCAGACATACTGCTCCTTCTAAAAACAGCAATAATGACAGTCATCTCTATTATGCTAACTATGCCTAGGCTACAGAGTCTTGCTAAAGTTAGTCAACAAGTTCAATCAAGATTATATAGATGCTTCTTTAGCAGAGGTAAACACTGAAGACGGACAAAAATGAATGCATCACTTCCTTGGCAACAACCCTTACATTATACAAGGCCAACAATAATCTTCCTGCATATCTGCAAACTGTTATGTCATTACTTCTGCTGGTGACTCTTTCTAGATTCAAATCTTAACTTTTCAGTAATCATATTCTCATGTACTTCTTTTAATTGTCAATTATAGATTTAAAGTATTTTCTTATGCTCATGCCTCGCATTTTTTCACATAAGATATACTGACTAAATAAACATAGGGTAGCTTTTCCTCCCTGAAGCAAAGTTAGTTAAATTACGTCAGCACTATGACACGTAAAAGAACAGTTAAAACACTAACCATTTCTCTGTGGCGTTACAGTTGCAACTTCACCCAACTCACAACCAGCTGGATTAGCTGCATAATTAATCTCTGAAAGATCAAGGTGCAGGAGGAACAAACCCCACAACAGAAATACCCCTCCTAATATACATCCCACACTAGGCTGAGATTAGATGCGAAGGCTCTCTCTAACATGGCAGTCCTGCCAACTTTTGCAAGGTTATTAAAATTCTCAGATCAGATATATGCGTATAAATTACTACCATTCACGTACATTATTTCAAATAGCAAACTAATACTACAAGCCTCAACCACTGCAAATCAGGAATCTAAAACCAAAACTGATGGCATACTGCCTGCCCAGCATTCATTCAAAAATAATCAAATACAGGCAAGTTTTGGTTACTATCAGGTAAAATGGAAATGTATTAAAACAATTCTGCATGTTACTCAAAGCGTTATTCTTAGCATGAGTAAGTAATTGTAAACCAACCCAAGAAAGAGATAATCCAACTCTGACAAATTCATACTATTAAACAAGGAAGGGTTAATATGTAACCCAAAAAGTTATTTGCATGTGGAGGTTCACAGCTGACAGTAGCAACTGTCTGGATAGTCTAGACAGCTGTTCAGACTGAGTGTAGCTGCTAAGAGTTCTGCCAACGATTTTTTCACCTTTTCAAAACTGCTGGAACAGATAAACTTGCAGTCAAACCCAAAAAATATATAACTTATTGAAAAATCCCATAAAGCAAGGACATGTATCCAAACACATATCAGACAACTCTCAAGGAGAGCTGGAGAGTTACATTGACCTTGCCTAAAAACAACTTTATCCAAGTTTTGAGCACATTATTTCTCTGCTTTGCAAAAATTAAAATTGCCTGAGAATGCTCAATTCTGAGATTCTAAGAAATGTAACAGGATACAATATCACAGAAAATGAATTTATAAGCAAATACATGTTGCTGCCGCAGTGACCCGTAGCTCAGCAGCGACTACAAACTTCCAACAGTTGTCGAAAGAACACACTACTAAGTTTATCCGGTTTAATATGTTGGGTTTTTTTTTTTAAATTGCAGAAACTGAGTATTACATTCCCCTTTCCCAACTCTTCCCCATCCTTCCTAACTTAATTTACCTTAACTTTTTATTTACTTTGTGCTGAGGAAAGAGACGCAGAACTCTATGCTGAAATTTGCTAGAAAATTGCAAATACATTACTTATTTTCAGCTGTTTCACTGAGCAAGTGCTTTAAGATCAGCAAGCACATAACGTTCATTTATCTTTTTGAGAGCCATTACACTGTATCTGAAAGATACTCTATTACTGCTCATCATGCTTATTTGATGAGTACATGTAAAGAAGTATCAAATGTGTAAAAGTTTAGATCACTGTACACCTTCTACTTTTGTTAATGATCATCAGTTTAAGGCAATTTATAGGCAAAAATACATATTCTGTAACCTAAGAAAAATACAACACTTCTGTTGGCTTTCATAAGCAATCTGAAGTTAACAGAATCAGTCCTACCTGTTGCGAAAGGAAGAGTCCAACAAAACCGTTTTAGAACAGGAAGGAGCTGCTTTCCCTGTGATCTGGACTATGAAAGTTGAAGAAAGAAACTTACTGTAAAGAAAAGCTCCATAACTCTGCTGTCCAGGAGGGTCTCGCGCCAGGATTCTGTTGGCTTTAGCATCACATTTTGTGAGGATTCAAACATAGCTATATAATGTCTGCCCAGTTATCTGGTGTCAAGGTCAACAATAACATTCCTACTTGGCTTTAAAAAAATCCTAGATACAACAGGATCCATTCAGAAAGAATGTAATGGAAACAAACTTTAAGCCTCTTCACATACACAGCATAATTCATGCATGAGGCCAAGGAATAAAAGGTATTAAGTATTGAAAAAAAGAATGCTCCAGGAATGTTAGATAACAGTTTGATCATAATTATGAGACATACCATGGTGATATGATCACTTTGATAACCAGGGTGTCTAATGTGACACAGCGAGAAGGGAAAAAAGCAACCGCAATTAACAGGTGTTAAAATTTATGCAAAATAGGAAATAATTTTCTAAAAAATTTTCCTGGCAGCTTTTAAAAAGGCCTTATGAGAGCTAATTATAGCTCACTGAAATCTATATCCGATTTTTCTAAATAGCCAAATATGCGTCACAGAATGCAGATAGGTTAGCCCTGCAGTAATCTACATTTTTTAATCACACTGTGAAGAACAAAAGCTTAAGACACCACAAGGATTGTCATACTAAGCACGTCTGAAAGAGGCATGCATGAAAAACACGCACACCATGAAGCCACAATTTTCCTGAACTCGTTTCAGTTCTTACCATGTGCTCTGGCATAACTTAATTTACGAAATTCTGCAAATGTGAATCAGCAAAAACATTTAAACAAACAAGTTATATTCATTCTTTCAGTCTGATCATGCAAAACATGTTTAGCAAAGATTTTGAAGTGATTCCTTCTGTAACATGTCCAATCTGAGCAGTAGTAAAACTGCTTTAACTCAGTAACTTATGCCTTTTTTAAACCCTTCATTATCCTCTCTGATCTTTCTAACACAACCATCAGAAGTAACAGCATGCTCAGCTGCATGCAATTTACTTATTGGTAATGAACCACATTAACTTTTGTACTCTAAGTCAAAAGGTATTATAAAAAATTGTGTATCAAGATTTATTTATATGTCTAGAAGAAAATAAATTTCACAATGGTATCATTCTAGAAAGCAGACGCCTTAACTTTTGATGGTTTTTTTATCCAAAGCAAGCATCTAGCTTAATATGAATTGTTGCACAAGGCAAAACGCACAATTTTAGTTTATTTACACTCGCCTTCTGAGTTCTGCCAAAACCCAAAATTCCTAGCAACAGTGTGCTAGCAGTGTGTCCAAAAGCGTGACTTTCCATGGCACAGTACCAAGTGGACTTTCACTGGTGCTACATGTCCAGAACTGTTGCCAGCATGTTTTAACACGTAGTAACAATCAGGGATTTTCATATTAGTACAAAACATTTCACCATTTTCAAAGTTATCAGTGTGTATTGAACTATACCACTCACAGAATCATCTATTTTACTTCCATCTGAAATATAGATGTATTTTAGGCACTAGAAAATGGCTCAGTTCTCCCAGATTGAAAAAATGAAGGGATGAAATCCTCACATGCAAACATCCTTTTTCATTTGGAACATTTTATAAAATACAGTATCTTAATTTTCTTTTATTGACAAGAATGTCCTTTGCTGTAACTCTCTGATAAATGATTGGCTTAGTAATACCTCAACATTAGAAGACGATATTAGATAAATTACCAATCTCTGGAAATCAATTTGCTCTTTGCTAGGTTAAGTCTGCAGAGACCAGCTATATAACAATTTTCACGTGGAATGAAAGAAGGGCTCCTTTGTTGTCACTATTTTAACAAGCCTCAGTATTTAGCAGCCCTATCCTGTTATTTTTAGTACCATTTCTCATGCTAATGGACTGATGACACATCTGACAATAGCAGATTCGTGGGCAAAATATCTGTTCACTGAATAATACAAATTATGCCTGCAGCTATCACAAAGATCTTACACCCATTTTTCATTATGTACTGGATGTATGCAAACGTTAGTGAAGTTAGCTGTGGAGATGCTTGCTTCTGTGAAACACATCAACTTATTCTGTGCTATAGTTCAGCCTTATTAACAGCAGTTCAGTTACACCAAACCTGAAAAAAAACCAGCACTAAGTTATGTAGTGCATGGGTGTACATGGGCCAAATTCAGTCTTTAAAGATTAAGCTACCCCTCAATACATATAAAGAGACAAAAAGTACAGAACTAGCACAACACTTTTTTGTAAATGCTCAAGCTATAACACAGACTTAGGATAAGCATAGATCAGTCTCTACTATGACATCCTGAAGGGTTTTTTGGTTTTGTTGGTTTTTTTTTAATGAAAACCAATTGTAAACCACTTGTGGTAAGAAGTATCGTTTGTAACATTCCCAGTTCTACTGAAGAATGAGTAACAGTTCACTTTAAGTGACATGAAAATAAATCCAAGCTAGGTAACAACTACTAGAAGTACAGCAATGTTTCACCCAGTTTACAACTCTGAGGACACTGATTCTTACAAAGAAACTTCTGGTTGAATCAGAACAGATTATTCAATAACATGTACCAAGCTCTACCGAAAAGCATAAAAATATAATTAGGTGCCTGTGTGTATAAGGCTGATATGCTCACTAATTAGTGCCTAGAGGAGAACAGGAGAAAACCATACTGTTTAAGATGGATTTTATTTTCTCTTTGCCTGAATTTATGTACATAGACATCAGCTCTATGCTTGGCTTTGTTTCATGAGTTAGAGAAGTAAGAGCAATCTCTTTAAAGTTCTAAGTTTGTAATTTTGGAAAAGAGAAAGTCTTATATGCTTCTTGGAGAAATATATTTAAAAAAAGAAAATCAAACATAAACAGAATTACAGTTTTCCTCACACTCTTTGCCTCTGTTCAAGTGTCCTGGGTTCAGCGTTTAAACCACAACATCAAGGAAGGGGCTGATAGTTGAAAATGAGTAAAGTATTTTTTATCCTAAGGCAGCCATGAGGGATTATAACATTTCACTTCAGAACTTCCCACAAATTCCAGTATCTGAGAACATATCCCATTCTTTATTCCTAGAAGCATCAAGGCTTGTCCTTCCACAAAGCTGTAAATTAAGAACTCAAAAAAGCAAAGCTAAAATTTCCTCTGCCAGACCCTTATTCACAAGTGTCTACAGTTGCAAATAACTACTCAGAAATGGAGGGAAAACTCCTGCAGTGCCAAGGCTTGAATATCTTTCTTAATATTCATTTAATCACTTCACCTTTGTTGTTTGGAACATTTTCTGGAGGGCTTTGTGTCAGTCAGACTTACATTTTACAAATCAAAAACTGCATTAGAAAGGTAACTGCCTGGAAATCTGCCATCCAGTGTTATAATGTTAACACACTGATTTTCTTCAGATTTTTAACATCTCTGGCTTGCTAGCCAGTCAGCTGAACACATGGGATAAGTCTGGGAGCAGCTGCCTGAACTGATGCAGAGGCTTGCTGCCCCCTATGGAGAAACAAATCTTTACATAGCTTAATGCTCCCAGCAAATATATTCAGGATTCAGGAGAAGGAACGTATGCTTAAATATTTAATTATTAAACACAATTATTCTTAACTGTCATGAGAATGAAATAGCTACTTTGTGTTGGAGACACTGGACTCAGATTGCAGCAACAGGTGTAGGAAGTGCTGGAAGACCCAGCCTAATTTTAAAACTGGTCAATTCCGAAGCTGTGCACAGTGCAGCCATGCTAGTACCAAGTCTCATGTTGCCCACCCAAGTGGATTCTGCAACTCCTGCTACATTTTACTGCTATGGTTATACAGCTGGTAGTGTGAAGGATAATCACTTTAAGCCCAACTTACACTTAAAACACATATGCAAAGTGACTGCCATGCAGACACAGCTCAAGAGTCACACCTTTGCACTATATACTCACTGCCATTTAGGAAGCTGATGACAAATCACTGCAAAACTGGAAACTTAAAAACACTGGGGCAAGAGAACAGAAGAGCAAAACACAGGTTAGATATAAGGAAGAAATTCTTTACTGTGAGGGTGGTGAGGCACTGGAATGGGTTGCCCAAGGAAGTTGTGAACGCTCCATCCCTGACAGTGCTCAGTGCCAGCCTGGATGGAGTCTTGGGTGACATGGTTTAGTGTGTGGTGTCCCTGTCTATGGCAGGGGGGTTGGAACTAGAGGATCTTAAGGTCCTTTCCAACCTTAACTATTCAATGTTTACATTTAAACAGTTCCCCTTTGTAAAGAGGGTCATTAATGGTCTGTTTTCCTCTTCTGATATTAATGCTTTTAAGATGCTCTCACACTGCCAACTGATTTCAGAATTCATTCAGGTAAACCCAAATGTTTAAAAATCCAATATAAATACAAATATGTTTAGTGCCAGCATGATCAAATTCAGGGGATTCATCTATTTTGGTTTGCCCAACTTTGTCTTGAAAAGTTGCTAGAAATGATTGTCAAGAAAACACAGTACTCTAGAAATAATTTCTAAGCTTCAGGGATTTCAAAGTCAGGTCCTACCTAAGAGTAGGTAGGATCTACTACTTACCCAAGAGTGGTAAGTCTGATAAATGCAGCTCTCTTCGGCACTTTCTTAAATACAACTATTTAGTTACATTGAATTTTTCTTTATATCCCAAACAATAGCCAGGATGTTACCCCAACCCTTCATCTTCCAGATAAGGACAGACTGCTGTAGTAAATTCAGAATAATCCCAGGCTGCTAACAAACACAAGACCTAAGGAAAGCAGCCCTGCTGCTGAGGGAAATCTGTGTTGTCATTCCTTGGTACAGGTACAGTCATTTCTGCAGCCATGCAACAAATTAAACTGGGGACCCCAATCTGCTAAAATAAGTTTTCAGCCAGGTGGTTCCCTGCTCAGTATCATGCTCGCTGGAGGTGTCAAGGCAGGATGCTTTTTCAAAGGCAATGCCAACTTGAATCATTCGTCAAAACAAGCTTCAAGTTTTCTTCAGGCATTCTATGTGTTTTTAATGTATTTCCATTATGCATAACAGATGCTACCAATCTGGGTTGGACCAAGTTCAAATCTTGAAAGTGTGCAGAGCTATATGGTTCACAGAATCTCCCAGAAAGATGTCTCATTCTTGAGACACTTTCAAAAGAGAGATATGAAGAGCTTTGTTCCTTTAACTGTGCGGCCAAAGAACACACATACTTTAAAAAGTGTTCAAATCAGACAAAAGTTTCAGTCAGTTTATGCAATGGCCATCTCACCATTAATTTCAATGGAACAGCGATGATGCATGTTAGTGCAGTGCATCCCACTGGCTTTATGTAACCTGTATTTTATGTCCAATACCCTATTCTTACATTTGCTTGAACACTTGACAGCTTGTCGCCAAGCCAGTAAAGGCATCAAACCCAAACCAAGAAGCTAAAGTTCCTTTTCATTCATGTACTATAATCTATATGTTAATGAATAAAGGATAAATAATTCTATGACAGCTCCTAATGACAGGAGAGTAGACACCTTTCTGTAGATGGAAGACAGCTGGACAAAAACCTTATGCTCTGTTTAAGAACTTTTGCATTTGAGGACATTTATCCTAAGTCTATTAGAATATGGCTGCCAAGAACAGATAAATCCCTAAGTCAAGGGGAAATGAGAAACATCTCTGGAGGTAAAAGAATAAAAATTATAATTATATCCTGACTCCACAGGACATATACATCCATGCCAAGATGCATTACAGCCCAGCAACATTCAGCTCCTTAACTGGAGACTTCAGACATTTGCAGTGTGCAAGAAGCACGATCCTTGAAAGCACTCTTGCGAAGCAGAGGGCTGTACCTCTCAGTAGTGATCACCTGCATTTCCTTACTTAGTCAAAACATTGATTTAAGAAAAGATGGAGTTAGCAGCAGTTCAACCCAAGTAAACAACATTTAACAGCGCTGTAACAGCCCTGAAAAAAGAAACCCTACAGAAGCCCAACAGGCCCCAACGAACTACCATGTGTTCGTAGTGCAATATAGGAATCCTATGCTATTGTCACTTCCAACAGTACGGCCAAAAAGCTCTGAAGCACCTGCAAACACCGGGTGAACTAATAGCTTGAGGTGGCAGATAAAAAACCCCCTGTGTGTTAGAAAAATGAAATGTGAGAAACTGCACATGACTGAAAAAAGGTCTCCTAGCTCATCACACCCTGCCTTTCCCATTGCAGGCACTATAACCAAGACACTTGAAAAATACTGAATTCCAACTGGAAAGTAGGTAGGTCCCAGCCTCTCTTCTGTTGCTCCAACAAAGTGACTGATCCAGAATGCATCTTTCATGCCAGCAATAGACAATACAGACTTACTACAACTCTTCTATTATGACTGGTGGCAGCACTGTCCAAGACTTTAACAATGCTGTTACATTGTAACAGCACAAGAACTCTTGAGAAGTGGTATGTTTTGATGCAAATCTCACAATTTGGTGGTTTAAATAATGTGCCTCTTGGTAACGGTCACTGTAGAGTTAATGCATATTTATGCTACTTCCTTTTTTTGGAGATACAAGAATCCTGCTAAAATTATATACAAATACTGCAGGTTATTGTTATGCTGCAGGGAATACAGGAATGAATATTATCTTGACAGAGGAAATACCAGCTAAAGGAAGAAAGATCTGTGGATGCAATGGATCATTTTACTTCAGGCTTGCGGGTACCAAATTTAAGCCCACTGCTTCAGCAAATGTACTGTAAAGATTTGGAAAGAATACTAAGAGGATACCAACTGATCAATCAATACAGCAGCTCTTATGTTCTTATGAAATGTGTTATCTACTTAGAAACTGCAGCAAGGTTAAGTTTCACTACCCACAAGCTATCATAGAATCATAGAACAGTCAGGACAGGAAAGGACCTTAAGATAATCTAGTTTTAACCCCCCTGCCATGGGCAGGGACACCTCGCACTATACCATGTCATCACTTACTTTTAAATCAGTCTTCTGAAGGAAGAGAGATTTATGCCACAATACAATCAGCATGGTGCTGTAAACCCCGGCAGTTCTTGAATCTTCATCAGCTAAGACGTGCATTTCTCAAGGCTGATTAAAGCCATTCCAATTTCTCTGAAAATAGGTTGCTACACAGAAAAGGGAGACCCAAACTAGTGCTGTAATTCTTAAAGCAAAATTAAATGTCCAGTGGTAGAAAACATAAAGATGGTATCAAGGTGCAGCAGAAGTTATGAAAAGGTCTGAAATGGAGCCATGTAAGAGCAACTGTGGCTCAGACTAAAGGTCCATCTGATCTCTAGAAGTTACCAGAATTTGTCTAACAGCTGTAGTACCTAAAGTAAACTAAGTAGCAGAAAACACTGTGAACCTTGAGCAGCAGTATGGCTTGCTCAGCTATTTCAATTAACACTTACTTACTAGCACCTATAGACTAAATCACTTCATGTTATACAGACATATAAATGAAAGCTGGAACTCCCAAGGCTCCACATCTTGCTTGTATACATCTAGCTCCACCACTTACCCTTGGCCTAGGATAAAGCGCTCATGAAGAACTAGAGCCTTCACTTTCAAACTGTAACAAGATCAGTATTTAGGACTACATCAGATGTTTGCACAGAGCAAGACAAATTCAGAGGGAACCACCACTGTGCAACAGAGCATTTTCATTCTATTTAAAATTATATCTTAGGGAAACAAAGGAAGTGTTCACATATTCTTTGAATTCTTACAAATCCCAAATCATCTTCCAAAAACTTTTGTAAGGATGCAGTAATTTGACTCCATTCTCAGTCTTGTAGGCACATGAACTTCAATGACTGATAGGAGTGGGATATTTACTTTTAATCCATGACACTTTCCATAAAGGCAATACAAATGATACCCGGCTTTACAGACGTGAGCCAAGGGACATCCAGTTTCAAATAAATTTCATTTTCCTGCCTGCTGCATAATGAACAGAGGCAAAGACAACAGTAACACTCAGATATCATCTTCTAACCATCCAAACAGGAAAGTAAACAAATCCTTTACCATAAATTTGAAGGCAACATCAAGATTCCTGCAGTATGTATAATTTACCAGCAATTTCAAAAGGTTTTAAGAAAAAAAAGTTTATACACCAGATGAAAAATTTGGCTCTTGGAAAGTTTGCTGAGCGTCTTAGTTATTAAAAGAGGCACTGCAATGTTTTACTGCAAGTGCTGTCTTAACCCTCTGTTACAGAATGCGACTATTTCTACAATACTTTTCTAGCCCATTTTTGGGGCTGAACACTTATTGTATCTTTTTAATTCTCCTCCTCATTAAGACTCTTTCTGATTCCCATTTCATTCCCTACTTTCCATCTCCACCTTTCTCTGGACTTTCACAATCAGCACACATCACAAAGGTGTCAAAATGGAAGCAATTGCACCTGTGTAAAAATGAGATGCCATTTCTCCTCTTAGTTAGCAAATACTTTTTTCTCATTTTGAAGTGAACCTACTACATGTTTTACTATATGACCGTACTCTTCTACAGGGAGTCAGTAGAGCATGCACATTCCCAGATAATTGGACATTTTCCTGCCCCTTCCTCTTCTCTGAGAGAGAAGTAGGACATATCAGCTCTCCACATAAAAATTCAATAGACCTTGGACTTCTTCACCATTTGGCTCTGCACTGAAGTACCATATTACACTTTTCCTCTCCCCTGAACTAACCAGATAAGCCATCAACCCATAACTGGTGGCTGCTCTGCCAAACTGGTTTTGCCTTTTATATAAAATACTTTACAACTTTAATGAAGAGCAACAGCAGCTTCTGTGGGTAAGCATTTACTAGCAAGCATGGGGGTTACCAAGAGCACTAATGAAAGAAAACATATATCAAGGACTAAATAAAAGGCTTGTAAGTTTTACATTTTTCTCTCCTCACAAAGACTTTACCTATCAGCCAACAGAAGTGACTTAAGTCAGCTGTAATAAAGGGCCTGACATTAAAAGGATATAATTTGGAGGAAGGAAGTTCCAGCTTAAAACCTGATTGGCTAGTGCAAGATAGCGCTGAAACACTGAAGACATCTGAGCACTGAGGTTTTCCCGTCTGCTGAATTCCTGAAGTACCTCTACTGTGAGCATGAAGATCTGCCGCAGATCATCCTCCTATAGTCAGGACAAACAATATATTAATAGAGTCAGTCATTAATTCAGATGTTGATTAAAAGGAAACACTTTACTAAAAACAAAAGAATTTTCTGTTTTCACCCTATTTTTCATTAAAACACAGAAAAATTCTGAAGTTGTAAGTCAGACTCCCCCCCCATACACATACTTTTGCTAAAATTATTAGATTGTGTTTGTAAAGAATAAGAAATAAAAACCTTCTCATAAATGCTAATCATTAAAAGAAAAACTTAACAATATGTTTTAACAGCTGGTGGAGGAGAGGGTTGGTCTTTGGCATGAAAAAAAGTTGGTAAGTTGTTCCACAGTCAGTTTAAAGCAATGCCTTCACAAAAACATTTCTGCCTGGCCAAACAATACATCTGAGACAACCAGACTACACCATCTGCAATAATATTTTTAAATACATAGCTCTCCTTGGCTTTAAACCAAAGCTATATTTAAGACTATCATTGTTCCAGGGAGTATTCGTTTTGTTTGCAATTGGTAGCCAAGGAATTAAAGAGTCCAGCCACATAAAGATCTGTAGCTCTATCATTAATAAAATGGGAAACAAGGGATTGCACTTTTTTGATACAAGTTCTTTTTTTTTTTTTTAAATACATTATCAACTTTCCTGCAGTAGCCATCACCTGCATTTATATTTGTCCATTAAATGCTGTTAGGCATGTACTGTACCTGAATGCACCTGGCACAAGAAAATACTTCTGCTTCCGATTGTTAAATTTTAGAAAGACAGGTAACATATATTATACAGAATTAGTTTACCTGAAATATACGTTTACAGTTACCATGGAACTCCATGCTTAGTCCAATGTTGCTGGTTTTACTTGAACTTGAGAATTCACTCAACAACGCCGTTAAAATGGAACAGGCCAAAGTTTGCTATAAAAAAAGGAGGGGGGGAGAGAGTAACATAATTAAAATATGTCCAATAACGTAATACCACCTACATTGTCCTTGAATTTCTTAATTAGCATTTTTCTACAACTAGTACTTCAGTTTCTTTTAACACAAACTAGAGTAAGTCAAACTTTCAGAAGTTTAGATCCTTGGGTGAACCACCCAATTGACAAGGCTCCATCTTTACAAAAGAAATTCCAGTACTTGAGCAATACAAAAGCTAGCACCTGCGAGATCATCACTGAAAAAAATGGAAACAAACTTATTGCAATATATTTCCCAGCTTTGTTGTTCACCTTCTCTTCCTGTGCACAGGGCTTTACAGGTTTCAAGGAAGATTCAGTTTCCACTTATTTCTATTTATCAAATACTTCAGGCCACTCTGAAGTTCGGTTTAGCCCTTCTTTGCATTTGCTACACTTACCATGTTGGTATTTAATCATGATTAAAAGTATACCACCAAAACTGACAAAAGCTAGTCAAAAGTAACACCTACAATACACCATTGACTGCATCTTTTCCCTCTCCCCCACAAAGAAAAAGGAGAGGAACATGCAGAAAGCTTTGATGCATGAAAGCTTCTGGATACCACCCTCCAAAGCACATTTAAAGATAATTTCTGAGGCTTGTGAAGCTACTCTGCTAAAATGACATCTCTGAAGCAATATAAAAATAGGTGAGAAAAAGGCACATTAATTTTAGAGAGACAGATCCATGAATACTGAAGATTTAATTATCTTTTTCATTCTTAAAATTTATGGTAAGGTAAATCAAATGCTTATCCTAAAACACAACTTAAAAGCTAACTTTCCTTTTTGAAACACACTGCTCCAGCCTTCGTTGCTGCTTTTTGAAATTAAACAAAGCTTTTTTTCCTGATGCCAAAGTCCAGTAACCATCATCACCAGTTTGAATACATTCTTTTTAACTGATCACAACACACAAAGGGGAGGAAATACTGTACAGTGAAGATGCAAGTAGTACTTTTGAAGCATGCTATATACTATTGTAATAAGCACTACAGCAAGTGTATACTGATGATATGAAAATATATCTTGTTAAAGAGATGTTCTTAACAAAAACCTTCAAAATTACTGGCTATCTTCCCAGACTGTTTGGAGCCAAGGTGCCAGGGATGGACAGAGGGACAGGAATTGTTAAAGGGTCATGCATGCCAGCAAGTGTCCAGGGGTTAAACAGAAATATGCACACTACCTCTGAACACCCGAAAGATTAAAGTGGAGATGATACTATTTATGCAAGCTCATACAACAGCTGAGACCAGTGCCATCCACCCACCAACTGCAACATCTTTGTTCAGAAATGCCTCTGAAGTCAGTACCTTGACCCCCCAGACAACTAGTTATCTTAGCCAGTATACACTAAATTAACATTCTTACTGGCTAAATAAGTCCCAGACAGATCGAACATAGCGGCTTCATGGTAATACATGGTTTTCTCTTCTACTGTGTAATAAAGCTGTGCAGTGGACTAGCACATTGCTCCTCAGTTGCTAAATCCATGCTTTCCCATTTTAAAGAAATAACTGTTTATTTCAAGTGACTATTTCTCATCTACAGTCACTACTGTCACATATCACATGATAAAAGCAACATTTTGCCAGTGAAAAACAGCATCACACTTTATTCAAGTCAGAAGTGTGATTTTGTCAGTTCTATACTGGATTTAGAAAGATTTCTCATTAGCTCAAACATTTCAGTATTTTATTTCCAAATTTCTGTGTAAGCTGTTTACACAACAAATATTTTTTATTTAAAGAAAAGCCATTTGATACAATATAAAATAATTATTGTAGTCTAACACTGAGTTTTTAATCCAACGGTAAAAGTTCCATATGAAAAGAATTAATCTGGATTAAAAAAACCTCCAAACTAAACCTTCTCCCTCCATCCCTCACCCCGTTCTCCCCATGTTTGGCTCTAGAACAATACTTCAGACAAGAATACATGTTTTTGAAGGAATCATGCGAAGTTGCCAGAGAACACTGCCCAGTTTCATTATTTGCCAGGAGATGCAGAAATCCAACAAGACTGTCTAAATACTTTTAAATGCAGGCTTTTATTTGGTGCTTAAATTACTGACACACTGATACTTTTCAGCTCAGAAAAGGCATGATTTACAGACATCATCAGTTGCGATTACAAATCTGTAGTTTGATGCTCTATGACATACCATAATTGCCATGTGGTATTAATGACTACAATAGTAAAACAGGCTGGCTAAAGCTAAACTGCTTCTGATTTATCATGCTGAGATCTTTGCACCAAACCACCATGAAGGACAAGCAGAGCACTGATGCAGACCACCCATCACTTGCAGTTGGCTGCCAGTCATTGGAAAATAAATCATAAGTTCAAGTGACAGGTAAGGAGCAATAGGGGGAAAAAGGTTTATTCCCACTGTGATTACAAATAGTTAACATTAGCTGAAATAATAGATGCTTTTCTCTTTCCAATTTTTCCAGTGGGTTATGTGACATATAATAATTTATCCCTTTCTGTTTGGACAGTAAAGTGCATTCCAGGTTTTGTTTGTGTGCTTCTCTCTTGATTTCAAGGAGAAATTTAAAAAGAAGGTTAAATTTTAAGATTGATGGCAAGGAAATCTCTTCAAAGATGTAAAGAGCAATAGATACAGCTAGGCTGATTGAAACCAAGAGTCTGATAAAGCAGCTTGAGCAGTGACCTGTCCCCCTGATTTCAGTAGGAGATATTTCATGTTGTTCTGACATCAGTACCTTCTTTGAGCATGGAAGGAGAAGCATAAAATTACTGCATTTATTACTCCCCCCTGCACCCTAGCTCACAGTGAACACCAGGGAACACTGCTTCCCTCTGCTCTCTCTCTCCCACTGGATTCCCAGCATACCACCAACTCTTTCACCTTGATATTTTAATACCTGGGGTGCAAATCCTGCCCCATTCCCTCACCATCCCAAGGGTGCTGTACTCATTGCAGGCACATCCACTTCTGTCACTATCTACCCTTGAATCCACACGGAATTTTAAGTACTCCTGTATATCCAGGTCACCAGAGCAAGAGATCAAAGATTAGACACTGGCCAGTAACTTAGAATTTACTGCAACAACAGGCTGAGAGAAGACTGCTTGAGATTTATTTCCTAGAAGGTAGGTGCAAACCCCCAGGAGTTGAGCTTACCGACAAGAGCAGAGGAACACATCAAGACCTGTAACCTGTCACTGCAATGTCAAGCATTTGAAGAGAGCTGCATACAAAGCCACCACTGCTTCCTCAAACTGCCGTTAAGACCTACTGAACTCTTCCGAATACACAGTAATACTTCAGAAACTCTGGTATAAAGCTAAAGTAAACTTAACTAAAAGTAAAATTTTATATTATGAAAAGTAACTTTATTGAAGTTTAACTACTAATATTTTGAAATTAATTTTTTTAACACACGTTTGTTTGGTATGAAGACACTAAGTACCTCAACATAAATGCAAGCTATTGGAAAGATGTCCAAAATTTGAAACACAACATAATTTCAGATAAACCAATACAGTTGTGGTACGTGAAATAAAATTACTTCCTTACACATAATAAAATTAAATGCACTTAATACATGTAAAGTTCTAGAGTGTAAGTTTTTGGGGGTTTTGAGTTGTTGGTTTGTTTTTTTTTTAAGGTTAGAAGAGATTAAGAAACCAATTTAGTAATACCATACAGTAATAAGTAGAAAATGCACATGACTCTGGGCATCATATTAAAAGTCAGATCTGAATGTCTATTGCGCGGTAATGCCATTAACTCCATACCAGTAAGAGTACACCTCTGAACCTAGTTTGACTCACTCGCTAGCAATTTCACTAGTTCTGCCACAAGTACATACCCAAACAATAACCCCATCTAACAAAATAAAATACTTCTCTTGTTGAGAGCGGGCTGCCTCTGAGAATAGCTTGGCACTCACCCCAGTTAGCTTTATTACCAGGAATAAACTTTATGAAAGATCGCTATACATAAAATAGACTCTCAGCTGCTCAAACAGAAGATCAATGGGACTTGTGATAAGAGATTAACTTGGCAATCAGACACCCAGTAGTAACATTGTTTTAGTGGTTTTCTTTTTGAATTACTTTAGTAAAACAGAGACACTACAGAACGACCATGCACCATTTTAACAGTAAAAAACGTTTATATATCATTAATGAAATTCAGATGGAACTAAATGTAGCTTATTCCCCCAAATGGAATGTACCCTATAACAAAACTTAAAGCCATAATGTTTGAAGGGATTTCACACTTGTGCCTGCACTGCCCATGGAATAACTGAACAGTTTCATTTGTGAGTAGTTAGGTTACAAAGCATCTGAAAGGAAGAAGAGTTCAAACACAGCTTAGGAAAAAATGGACATGTGGTACACCAGCTCTGAGGCAGAAAAGCCAACAGACAAAGCAGAACAAACGACCACACTGAAAATGTTTCCTCTGTTCTGGAAGTCAGAGCAGAGATACAGCGAGGTTTGATTAAATCATTCATTTTACTACAAAGCCTAAATTATCATGCAACACACTCCCACCTTCTGCAAGTGTCTATCTCCAGAAAAACAAGAAAGTATATTTAAAAGAGTAAGTCTCACCTGAACAGAGCAAATCATAACATCTACTCTGTTACATTAGAATATGCATTTAGAGGACTTTTTATCTCCATTCATATAATGTAAACTCTATAACTGAAACAAAAGCGAAGCCACAAAAAGCATTTAATGCTATCCCTAAACAAGCTAATTTTAAGTTGCACAAGAGCAGGAAGAATCAAAGACTAAATCTACCAGAGGCAGACTCTGCTGTGCTGCTCTTAGGTGATGAAACTCCGTAATGAGAATGTATCAAAAGCAAATTTACAAAATAAATTGTCTAAAGTAAGGCTTCCTTGATAAAGGCAGTAATATACTTCTTCCCTAACTTCCTTGAATAAGCACAGCTGTATTTGCTAACATTTTCAGAGTATCTAAATCCCCAGAATGTAAGCAGCAACTCCAAATGGAAAGGTTAACAGGATGGCCACAGGGCCAAAAGAAATACCATTATGTACAAAGAGAAACCCAGGAGCTGAAGGAATAGTTTCCAACCAAAGAAAACCTTGAGTATATTCTGAAGAAATATAAGGAAGGACCAGGAAGAACCCACTGGATTTTATCTGTTTGATCCTTCCCAAATGAGCCAACTGATGGAAAAAAGCTATAGAGCAGGGACAGGATGATAGGAATAGGACCCACAGCTGCAGTTTTGTGCTGTCAGCAGTTAAGGGACTGGCCAGACAGCGCACCCCTTTCTTCCCATTCTTCCTCTGCCACAGCGCAAAGAGAGATGACTGGCACCAGGTTAACACACCAAGCCTACAACAGCACAAGGGGTGAGACCCTGCTTCCCTTCCTTGGGGAGAACAAGCAAACCAAGACAGGGAAACTCCCAAGGTTGAGCTGAGACAGGGAGAAAAAAAAATATGAATAAAATAAAAATGAATCAATTCCTCAGTGACTCCCTGAGGGCCACAGGAAGATGATCTTGTGGCATGTGAAGCATGCAGGCTTTGGCCAAAGACAGAAGGAAAGTAGCAGCCTCTACTAATAACGGAAAGAGGTCCAGGCAGAGTTGCTGGAGCTTAGGGTGTAAAACATGCTTTTCTTTGTTTCTCTGGGGACAGGTGAGGTTGTGAAGCAGAAATCAGGAGGGCGGGGGGGAAAGTGAAGCTCTGAAAACTATTTATCTGGGGGTAACATTTCCTCCAGGTTCTTGCCTGATACGCACCAGCTATATCTGCACTCCTACGGTAGCTGCAATCCAAGATTCCCAATTAAATTCAAAATAATTAATAGTAAGACTAGCCATGCAGCTCACCATCAGTATTGCCCATCTTTTAATATTCATCATTCGGACAAATGCTCTTTGGTGGCAGGTGTTCCCTCTCCCTCCACTTTTCCCAGTACTCATTCCTAATCCTTCTTGCCCACCTCTGCCTGCCATATATGCCAAATGAGCTGTTATGTGGCTGTGCTGCACAGCAGATTTGCTTAAAGAAGGAAAAAAAAAATTAAAAGAAAAAAGGAGATTAGAAGTGAGAAGGCTGTTTTTAAGTAGAGTCCCACAGATACCCAGTTTATTACTGAACATATATATTCAGAAGGGCAGTAACCCTGAGATGAAGAGGTGCTAAAGATGGAGCAAAGGTCAATAAACTTCTTTAAGAGGCTTTTCCCTCAAGCCTGTTTATTTCTGTGTCACCACAGTAATAAAAGAAAGGTGCAACACATGGAAAAGGCATTATTTCTTCCTTCCCTGTGAGTCTCTGAGGTTTACAGGTGAGGGCCTCAACATGTGCACAAGATGGCAGAACTGAGGAAATGAAGGGTCCTGGATGCCACACATAAAACAGGGGTCACACACCTCACCTCTGGATCATGTCTCCTCACTTCCCAAGCTGGTCTTTGAAACTGTGCTCTACTGTTAGTAATAATACTGGGAGCTATCCGTTTTGAATATTAAGCTGTAATTTCATTGTACTACATCTCCAGTAAGGTAGGCTCTCTTTTCAAAAGAAGGATCAGAAAACTTTAAAAGGCACCCTGATTAATAAAACTACTAAAAATTACTTATGTTTTAAAGTTCTCTTAGACTTCTATTAGTGAGTTTTACCTCATATCTGGAGTAGTTTCTAGATCCCAAAAATTCCCAAACCAATCTTTTAACACACTAACTTAGGCCTTTATAGAGTACTTGTCAGCATGAAGGAAACAGCTTAAATATCCTGGTTTACCATATGGTTTTTATACTCAACATGTCTCAAAGGCAGTAAGGTTCATAGGATCAGGTAATATTTTTATTAGACCAGAAGACACAGCTGAGGGTATAGGGAGAAAAATAATATATGTTTTTGTCAAAATGTGAAAGTCACGGCAGCCTCTCCAAATCCTACCCTACCATATGAGACAGCAACGGCTAGACAGGCATACAGAAGTAAAATTCCTCTTAAAGAATAAAAATAACAATAAACGCTAAATAACTGTAAGTAGTTATCTATGCAGCCATTACTGCTGACATTTCAATGAAGATCAATGCCTAGAGTTCTGCTTAGTAACATTTCCTACTGTTGGAGTAAAATCCATCCACAGCACACTCCTCAGCAGTTTCAGGTAACCTGATGCATCAGAATCTCCACTCTAGCCCAACCATGAACACTGGGAAATAGAACAACAGATGTACAGATTTTAAGAGAGACGGAACTTCTAGGATGTCAGAGCAACTCCAGCAATTCCTGACAAGTCTTGCATTTACAGAAAAATTCAGGCTTCAGGTATGGAGCTTTATACTAGACTACATTTTACTATATGCATTGTAGATCTTAAAAAACACAGCTTCTGCTGCTTCCCAGTCCAGTGTCAGGACTACAGCTGGACCCCTCTGCATTCACCTACCCATATTCCAGAAGAAATAGAGGTGTGACCCGTATCCTAGCCCAGTTTCAAACAAAATACATTTGATGGTTGTGCCAGCTCCTCCTTATGAAAATCAGTCACTTCAGTGGCCAGAATTCTTGTCCTTCTGGCATGGATGACGGACAAATTAAATCAGCTATGCAAATGCAAAATATTCTAACGAAAAAGAAAATACCAAGACATGAAAGGCATTTATACTTGAGAAGAACTTGGCATACAAAGTTCTCCAAATTTTTCAAATTGGTGATAGAAAATATGTATTTGGCATTTTAAGACTTGCCTGTGATACTGTGTCTACTGCCAGAAGCTCTGTCCCTCAGAGATGAAGATTTTTTAAAGAGATCCTAAAATTGCTATTGGAAGGAGATCAGACTCTCCTTCATGAGCAGCAGGATGGCTTGTATTGATGTTACAATAGGAGCCAGGAAAAACAAAACCAGGAACTACAAAGCTAATCCTTGTCCTCCCAGAGGATTACACCTAAACTCATTTATACATGACCAGACAGCCAGACTCTCTACAGTTTGCTTTCCCTTCTCAGACAAGGGTTTCATCCATGAGATCTATAAAGCTCCATATGCAGAGGAGTGGCAGCAAGATCCAACACTCCAGGTTCAAACCCTGGTTCTAACCACACATCCTTCTCATCCCTGTAGTATTACCTCTCCTTAGTGCCCTGTTATTTCCTTAACATGTACAGTGTTCCACTATTAAGAGACTGATACTAAAGCCATCTTTTTCATCTCCTGCCGACTTTCATCACTATTCCTCTCCTTCTCTTCCTTCCAATCTCCTTTTCATTATTTTTTTGTTTTGTTTTGTGTTTGGTCGTGTGTGTCCGTCCCATCCATCATTGTTGTGGCGTTGCCCCCCTCCCCCCCCCCAGTCTCCTGGGTTTTTTTCATTCTCAGTAGTTCATCCATCAGTCTTGCTCCTGTGTCAGTTTGCCACAGCATTATTCAACATACCTTCAAGTTCCACCCTCAAAGTACATCCATTTCTAAAGGTATTCTAAACTAATACTTGAGAAGTTAAGGTATTAAACACATTAAATCCTGCAAAAGGACACATGCAAAAGTACCAGCTACATTCTCTGCTGCCATTACACCAGCCTTCCTGACTTGAACATGGCAAGATGTTACTGAAAAGTCCTGAAGACTTCATGGAGCAGGAGTGCCTAACACACAAAAAACTAGTACAGATGTCTGACAGGAACTGGGGGGAGGGTTGCAGGGAATGGAAAAGATTAAGTACCTATTTTATTCTTATAAGACAAGGGCCAGAAAGCTTCAGAGACAGCAGAGAGCAGAAATCAAGTAGGAAGCAGGTGAGAGACTACTTTGCTTTTTTAAAAAGGACTTTCTCTCAATTATAAACTCCTGTAGAAAGTCATTATCAACAGCTAAGAGCCATGTTTGAGAGCTTTAAATATTTTTAAATACGAAGTGATCTGCTGCTCACTCCGTATGTTACTTCGCAGCTGCCAAGTCCTCAGGTAGGAGGACACAAATGGGTAGGCAGTAGGTCACAGGGAACGTGGAGCAGAAGCCTGGGAAGGATACAGAAAGCAACCAAGAGACTTGACAGAGAATCAGGAGTCACAGGTATGACAGACTTCTGAAATTTGGGTGTGCAAGGCTGGAGGGAAGAGTACACATCACATCACAGGGAAGACATGTTAACAAACTGGAAGGAGTCAGGAAGGCACAGAGGGCTGGAAAACATCTGCTGATCTCTCCCAACACCCATACCCTAGCCTCCTCCCTGCTGTGGATGGAGGCCTGTTTCTATAAATAACTAATGCAAACATGCCTCCAGTGAAACACCTGTGACATGTACATGGCACCATCCTGGTGGTGCATCTTGGATCTTGAAAGCAGTACCACTCCCTTAGCTTCATACCATACCCTGAAGTACCCTTAGCTGAGATTTCACACAGCAGCAACGCAGCCACAACACCATGGTTCCATCTAGCCTGAAGGGCATGGCTGTACATTACAGGGACACGAATACAACACACACCCACCCATATTTGAAAAGGTAAGTGGATATTTCATTGTACTACTTATTTTATACAACCTTTCAAAGTTGTTATATATTTATATAAAAGGCATACCCTGAACCCCTCAGTGCTCAGTTGTGGCATTGTGTTAACACACAATTTTATTACCATTTATTATTGCAAATGCCAAGACCTGTGTCACATGAAGCTGTGCAAGTACCAGTTTCTCTTACATTAAAGTTTCAGAAGATTACAAGAAAATTTTTATTAATAGTAACTATTTTATAATTTAAAAACCTCATACATACATGGGAGTATGTGTTCATAATTTGCCTGCCAAAGACTAACAAACATACTCTGTGCCTTACAGAAAAGATATTTCAGCAGCAACACGTCATTAGCGTACCAGAGTAGAAAACATCTTTGTATACTCAAGACATTTTCAATACCATTCTTCAAGCTTGAGCACAAATACTTTGAAAAACCTATGGAGAAATTAATACTTGTGAAGAAAGGAGGTGGATAAAAGGAAATTAGAAACTGAGTCTAACTTGGTCTCTTACGGTGGCAGCGAGTGGAACTTGGAGAGTGAAATACTACCCCTTCGCCCAGCCAGAGCTCCTCTGCAATGTGCCCTGTTCTGCAGTAAGGCTGGGATGATACACTTACAACAGGCAGTCTTAGCTTGATGTATGCTGCTCAGTGTAGTGTGCCTGTGTATTACTGCATGGACAGAATACAACTGTTGAAGATGGGCTATGCAAGAGTTAGTTCAAAGAGGACTTCTCTGTCAACATCCAGGTTTGTATCTACTCCACTTTTGTACCTTCATGGAAGGGTCATATAAACTGGCATGTGTAAAAATTGAAAACCTTAGCTGTAAACTGCATTTTAACAACAAGGCTATATTTTCTGGAAAAAAAACCCATGAATTCAGCATTGTTCTAAACAGATACCCATTTCTATCCGAGTTACACACAAGCAAAAGGCTAAAATGTTCACCTTAAGCTAAAGAGCTGTGAAATTAAAGTTTACAAGTGTAACTGCAATTTCAATACCACAGAGGGGTATCACTTGTGCTCAAGAGGTGACACACTATTTTTAGGACCATGACATGAGCTGCATTACTGCTGGTACACTTTGATGGAATTTTCAGAGTTAAACATTTGCCACTCACATCTTGTACAACTGCTGCTCCAAACACTAAACAGTGTGATGGGCTGGTTCCCTCTATTTTTTTTTTTTTGTTTGAGAAAAGTTTCAGTTAAAAAGTTTCAGCATGGAAACTACACACACTTCAATTTTCATTTGGTAGGAGAAAAATCACCTCTCTTTAATCTCTAGTTACATGCCTCTATTATGACCTATTCTAAACTTATCTCCTGGCATAGCAAACGGAATTTCACTAAATGCATAGATAGATATTGGACACCTTGTTTCCACTTTGAGCTCAGTATGGAAGTTAACACTTAGCCCTAGAAGTATGACATTAAATCAAGAGTAAGTTTTGTATTTCCATTCCGCATTTTAGTTCCTCACGCCCCTTTCCCTCCACCTACCCGTCACCCAGAGAACAGCAGAGGCCCATGCCTCTTGCTCATAGCCTGTTCCAACAGCTGAGCTACATGAGAGTGCAGTACTACACAGAAGGAAAGGGAACAGTGTGTGAAAAGCTGTTAGCTAATGGAAAATCCATTCTAGATCACACTGTCTGATTTAAAGAAACCCAGAGAAACCACAAAAATCCAGTGGCACTTAAAGCAGCTACTCAAAGAAACCTATGCCGTAAGAAAATATGGTGTAATTGTGTACCAAAAAGCTACACATACTACTCCTAGTCCCAAAACATTCTTATTCAAAAATCTCCAACTTGGTAAATGATTGCTTGAATAGCTATCAACTTCACTACTAATTTTAATTCTTAGGTAAGAGAAGCATACAAAACTTTACCATCACTAACTTATGCTGCTGATACAGACTGCTTAAATTCTGAAAAAAAAAAACAAAAAACAAAAACAAAAAAAACCCAAATCACCAAAAAATAACAAACAAACAAACTAAAATACTTACCACAGTGGGGTTCCCACTGCTGATCAATTGGCTGACTTCATGGAAAATGCTTTTGCAGTCGATTGATTTATCTAATGATCCCCGTTTCACTATCACCGCTACTGCTAATAGAATCTGCTCCCGAACATACTTTTGAAGGCTGTAAACACATTGCAAAAATATATTTGCAAATAATTCTGAATATAAGTGCTCAATAACATTTTCAACACAGCTCTTTTTCAAACAGTTTGCATGAATTGGTAAGTGAAAGCTGATATCCCTACAGAAGTCAACCAAGTGTTAAGAATGGAAGATTAATTATTGTTGAAATGGTCTTCCACCACTTCCCTAGGAAACCAAACACTACCTTGGGAAAACCCAGACTTTATGCAGATCCTATATGTTCAGAGGTATATTTTCTATACTTACTTAGGCCTTTGTAAGACGTATGTTAGAAGGAATGTTCGCAGTGACTCAATGCTAGTTTTTTCTAAGAGAATCCATTCTCTTACAACTGCTTCCATTATTGCTGTAGCTGCTTGAAAAAGGACATAGTCCACTTTACTAGTTTCTGTGGAGAAAAACAAAGGCAACTTGGGTATCAGAAGACATACATATATTTAGCTGGTATGTATTTCCAGCAAAAAACTAATGGCATTTACTGTTCTTTATTATTAAATGGACTTTTGTTGCTAAGAGAACAAATAATTTACAACTCAAAAGGGGAGAAAATAATCAACCCAATTATCAAATGGTCCAACATTATGAATCAGTGACTCGGGAAGAAAAGTTGGCTGCACAAGAAGACTAGGGCAAAGATCAGGAATAAGAAGCTAAACCAACTGTGGAACAAAATAAAAATTATGATGGATTTAGTGCTGATACATTAAAATAGGATTAATTTGATATGCATGCCAGAACTGAAGACACCTCTATCATTTGCATGCTTGCCTTTGGAACCAGCAGTGCATAAAATTACATGTATTTTACAAATGACAATGAGAAACACACCCAAAGAAAACATTTACATTTTACAATCACAGCAAAAGTTTTACTGGTGCATTTAAGGTTTACTGCATCATGCTCAAGCTCCCATATTTATCTTGAGGCAATGAAAATATAACTCCCAACCACAGTGTAGGAATCATTAGCCCTTCTTATCTGAATATCTGATTAATTTGTATATAGATGCACTAGAAAATAGAAAAAGATGTTACTTAAGAAGGTAACACCCTATAGAAAAACTTAAAAAGAATATTCAGAAAGGATACACCCACCAGATGCCAAAAGCGTAAAATACAAAATGGTGAAACAAAATTCCTGAACAAGAAGTGGAGTTTGAGCTATGATGGGCAATGTGCCAGGGCTAAAACTGGGTTTGTTTCAGAAAGCCTCAGTCATGAGATGATGGGCTAAAGTCCATCAAACTTTCTTTCCCCAGTTATATACACACAGGTTTGTAATATACATTTCCCTTATATAAAAGTTCTATACCCAAAATAGCAGCAAATTTGCTAAAATGTTTTTAAGTAACTTGATCAGGCTCCAAATCTAAACCCTACACAGGTAAACATTCTTAAATCAAAATAAACTACTTTTAAATCTACTCAGCTTAATTTGGAAAACTAAGTAACCACTTAATCAAGATTAATGCATATGTCCAACACATACAAACTGAGCCAAATTATTCCTGGATAGGAATTTTAATTCTGGCATTTGTTAACTTCTGGCTTTTCAAACTAGACAAAGCTGACACAAAAGGAGAATTCTATTAAAAAAGAAGAGGATGAAATTTCTCCTTCAAGAACCAATCATTATCAACTGCAATCATTAACAGCGCAGGCCTCCAGCACCCAGTATAAGCTTGTAATTAGTCAGAGTGCCTTTATCCTCTACATGAAGTTACTAAGGAAAGGCAGGACAAATTTTGCCAGTACATTTAGCAGCTACAAACTTACAACAGAAAGAAGGTAGAGCCTCATGCTTCCTGGGTTCAACTCCAGGTTTTCAAAGAAACTGCATGGTTGTGGCTGTTCCCCTTTTCCTTATGCTCATCCTCTCCCTGTACTGCTCATACACTCTTCTCTCCACGAACACCATCAACATCCTTGTTATCTCCCTCTACCTACATTCTAATTCTTGTCTTGATCTTCCCCCCCCCCCCCCATTTCTTTATCAAGCCATCTGGTTCCTGCCCATCCTTACCTGCACACAGCCCATTAGCAGACTTCAACTCAGCATGAGCACTCTTCAGCATCAGCAGCTTGTTTCCCTTCCCTGGTTCCTAATTTCATAATCCCTGCCTCTCCCTTCTCAGCTCCCAAGTCTTAACTAGCTGTTCTTTTTGTCCAGACTGTATAGACACTCAAGAAGCACAGAGTTTTGGGAACAGTCTCTCAGTGTCACAACTGCCTGCACTGCCAGGAAAATCTTGTCCCATGCAGAAGTATGCTGTTTTCTCAATGGTGGTAGCATATGAACAGTTTAAGGATGTAATATTTCTAGACATCCAAAGGTGTAAACAGGATTCCTCCAACCAGCCACATTTCAGAAATAAAACTGTCTGCAATGTAGCATTCATTATTAATGCTACACCTAATTCCCTCTTTTGAGACAACGATGTGGTGATTTAATGAACTTTCATTATTTCTGAGTAGTGACATATCACTTATGACAGATCAAAGAATCATAGAATAGTTGGGGTTGGAAAGGACCTCAAGATCATCTAGTTCCAACCCCCCTGCCATAGGCAGGGACACCTCACACTAAACCATCCCACACAAGGCTTCATCCAACCTGGCCTTGAACACCACCAGGGATGGAGCACTCACAACCTCTCTGGGCAACCCATTCCAGTGCCTCACCACCCTAACAGGAAAGAATTTCTTCCTTAGATCCAATCTAAACTTCCCCTGTTTAAGTTTTAACCCGTTACCCCTTGTCCTGTCACGACAGTCCCTAATGAAGAGTCCCTCCCCAGCATCCCTATAGGCCCCCTTCAGGTACTGGAAGGCTGCTATGAATTCTCCACGCAGCCTTCTCTTCTCCAGGCTGAACAGCCCCAACTTCCTCAGCCTGTCTTCATACGGGAGGTGCTCCAGCCCCCTGATCATCCTCGTGGCCCTCCTCTGGACTTGTTCCAACAGTTCCATGTCCTTTTTACGTTGAGGACACCAGAACTGCACACAATACTCCAGGTGAGGTCTCAGGAGAGCAGAGTAGAGGGGCAGGATCACCTCCTTCGACCTGCTGGTCACGCTCCTTTTGATGCAGCCCAGGATACGGTTGGCTTTCTGGGCTGCGAGCGCACACTGCCGGCTCATGTTCATTTTCTCATCGACCAGCACCCCCAAGTCCTTCTCTGCAGGGCTGCTCTGAATCTCTTCTCTGCCCAACCTATAGCTGTGCCTGGGATTGCTCCGACCCAGGTGTAGGACCTTGCACTTGTCATGGTTGAACTTCATAAGGCTGGCATCAGCCCACCTCACAAGCGTGTCAAGGTCCCTCTGGATGGCATCCCTTCCCTCCAGCATATCAACCGGACCACACAGCTTGGTGTCATCGGCAGACTTGCTGAGGGCACACTCAATCCCACTGTCCATGTCACCAACAAAGATGTTAAACAAGACCGGTTCCAACACCGAGCCCTGAGGGACACCACTCGTTACCGGTCTCAGTTACAGCCAGTAACTCGTTACCGGTTGGTTACAGCCAGTTCTTTATCCACCGAGTGGTCCATCCATCAAATTGATATCTCTCCAATTTAGAGACAAGGATGTCGTGTGGGACAGCATCAAACGCTTTGCACAAGTCCAGGTAGATGACGTCAACTGCTTTACCCTTATCCATCAATTCTGTAGCCCCATCATAGAAGGCCACCAAATTGGTCAGGCAGGATTTCCCCTTAGTGAAGCCATGCTGGCTGTCACCAAGCACCTTGTTGTTTTTCATGTGCCTTAGCATGCTGTCCAGGAGAATGTGCTCCAAGATGTTACCAGGCACAGAGGTGAGACTGACTGGTCTGTAATTCCCCGGGTCTTCCATTTTCCCCTTCTTGAAAATGGGGGTTATATTTCCCTTTTTCCAGTCGTCGGGAACTTCACCTGACTGCCATGATTTTTCAAATACGATGGCCAGTGGCTTAGCAACTTCATTCGCCAGCTCCTTCAGGACCTGCGGATGGATTTCGTCAGGTCCCACGGACTTGTGCGCGTTCAGATTTTTAAGATGGTCTCAAACCAGATCCTCTCCTACAGTGGGCCCAAGGTCTTCATTCTCACAGTCCCTGTGTCTACCTTCTAAGCTTGGGTGGTGCAGTCAGAGCCTTTGCCAGTGAAGACCGAGGCGAAGAAGTCTTTCAGAACCTCAGCCTTCTCCAAATCCAGGATAGCCAGTTCTCCCGAAAGCTTCCTCAGGGGGCCTGTGTTGTCCCTAGTCTGTTTTTTGTTTGCTACGTACCTGTAGAATCCCTTCCTGTTATCCTTAACATCCCTGGCTAGGTTTAATTCTAACTGGGCCTTAGCCTTCCTCACCTGGTCCCTAGCTTCCTGGACAACATCCCTGTATTCTTCCCAGGCCGCCTGTCCTTGCTTCCATTTTTTATAAGCCTCTTTTTTCCTTTGTTTGCACACCATTTTGATCAAAGTTACTCAGTATGCTCTTCTGCCCATCTAAAAATCTCCAAAAATTAATGTGGAAATAAAAAGCATTGATTTTGCTGACCCATAAAGCAAAAAGTGTGATTCCAGACTTCAAGACCAGGTAAGTAGTGCTATAATATATTGAAACCTGAAAAAACTAATTTGTAGAAAAAAATTTGGTTGGGAAATGGGTGCAGGAAAGGAAGCATACCCTGCTCTATATATCACAGTGTAATCTAACGACACAGTAGTAGGCCTGCAATACTGACATCCTAATATTCATGAACTGTATGTCTCTAATCCAGTAAATTTAGAAATAACAATTTAAAAAAAAAGTAGAGTGACTTATGTATGAAAATAATCATACTTTAAGCATAATTCCAGTATTTCTGTGATCATTCTGGTGAATATTTTGGAAAAAAAAAAAAAAGTTGCATTTTGTCTTTTTGGTGTGTCTTCTTTTCCACAAACTTCCAGGTTTTTCTTGCAAGCTTTTATTGACACTTCTCCTTTGCTTTCCCCCCAACACTCATATGTAGGGGTACAGATTAAGAATCTTGGATGCTTACTGCTCCTGCAATTTCCAAATTATTTAGCTGCCAGACTCTAATTAAAGTCTCTACAGTACCTATAAAAACATTTAAGTCTTGTAACACAACCACACTTACAGCATTTCCATTAAACCCCAAGAAATTTCTGATAAAAGGTGATACCTACCTCTCTCTCTCCCTTCTCCACAGGTATAATTACACAGAACTTCAAACCAATACTCTATTGCTTCTACAAGGTGACAAACTTTCCTAAGACACAGCAGCTGGCTGTTAACAGCAACTTACTAAAACATTCACCTGAAATAAACTGCCACCATGGAAAATTTTAGCACCAGTGCAAAATCTGGTGTGTAAAATTGCACTGTTGGCTGATTTAACAGGAAGCTTCAAGCCAAACAATCACACAGGCAGTCCTGTAAATTCCACAGTTTATAGACAGTATTACAATAATCAAGTCACAGAGGAAACCTGAATTTATGAAATCAGTTTAGGAACTTAGCTACACACATTATAGCTTTAAAGCTGACAGAAACAAAACCAGAAAGGGCAGCAATAGGCTTCACCCTCTGTCAAAAGTACCCCTCATCAAAATCAAAACTGATGCTCATATTCCCAGATGCAGAACAGCAGCAAAATTCCAATTACAAAAACAGGTACATCCTCAACTTCATGATGAAAACTTACCCAAAATGTGTTTGCAAACAGCAAATGGTGATTTTGATTTTCTAAATGATAAGAATATGTGTTCGGCATGTTGGCGCTGCTCATTATTGACCATGGAAGGTGGTGCCTGAAAGAAAAAGGGGGGGGGGCTAGTTATTTAAGCACTAAAACCTGATCCCAATTGTAAATGTATGAGCAATGTCATGAACTTAAAAATATCTGCCTTGTTGAACATCAAAACCTAGTATCTCTTAGTAAAATCACCTGCTCTCTCTCGGTCATGGCCTCTTATTACCACTGTGTACTTATATAATGCACATAAGGGTCAATATTGAGACATAAGGCAGAGAGTGAATAATTCTAAGTATTGTGCTCCTAATAACACTTCTGGAGACAGATAAAAGATGTAAATTCAATCCAGATCTTTTTCTACTCAAACAAAAAAATCTCTTTGCACACCACCAAATGCTGCTACACACTCCCACAGTTGTGGAAACAAAGCACTATTTTTTCTGCTGTTCTACATTTGTTTTAAAATATTGAACTGTAAAATAAATTGAAGGGATTAAAAAAAATTTAAGTCTTGACTACGTAAATGACAGTAAATGACTACGCGTATGTTCTAAAATGAAGTATTGGCAGTAACATGCTACCCTCTAGTGTTTAATATTAAAGTTGACAACCTAAAGACAGCGAGGAGTCTGGCTGAAGACGGGTCAGCCCATTTGGGAATGGCTACAGTGGTTCCTCAGGTGCTTAAGCCCATTCTTTTATATACCCATCCCCTTGCATTATGAGCACCTTGGCTGCCCAGTTAACACCTGCTGCTCCACTACTGCTGAAAGCCAGCTCCATGATGGTTTCTACCTGAAAATCAACCACATGTAAAGCATGAAACTATGCAGCAACGTGGATCATTGTGAGGTGGGATACTGCCTACAGAGCTCAAATGAGAGATAACTGCCTGCACTACAGCCCCGCTTCATTGGGCAGCCCCAATATTCCCTCTGCTGCCCAAGGCAAAAACCCTGCAGAAAACATCAGCTGCTCACAACACCACATTGCTCTCCACTTTTGCTGCTAATATCCTCTGATTCCTGCTATTTGGGATTTATCTGAACAAGCACACAGCACAAAATATTCTTACAGTAGACTGATACCACAAGGCAGCATAAGTCAAACTGGTGTGCCTTTGAGAAAGGAACATGCAAACATAGACCCATTGCATACAAGCTGCAGAACCAGACCAAGGTGAGAGCATAGGTTACTGAACTTCAGCTGAACTCCAAACTCCAAATTCCAGTCCTGGTTTGATTTATACCCACTGCTTTGGGAAAAAAAGCACAAAGACCTCAGCAAAAAGATCAAGAGTTTTATAAATAAAACATATCAAATCTGATTCAATTCTCTCATCCATGATAAAACACAAGACAACAGAAGATTTAAATATAAGCACATAACACCACAGATTAAAAGTCAATAATCTGAGTAAATGAAGCAAGGGAAAGCAGGCTGCTGATTCCTGGATCAAGAATGTGCTATTCAACAGCTGTGCTCCTCCTTGCACAGCAAACTTCTGGCGCTCAGAACTTTTCCTGTGTAGATACGATGAATGCCTGTGAGGGGAGCAAAATAAGTAGCACAGGAAAGTGGCTGCAAAGAGACCCAGAATACATGTTCTGTCCCTTCACAAATCTGCTCTGCTCTACAGCTAGTCTGGGGGCAGAACTCCCCAGGACAGCTCTTACCAGCTCTGTGGGCAACACCACAGTGTTTGCCTGTACACCCCTGAGGGCAGGCAGCAGCTTGTGTTAGGTTGTGCACGCACACAGACAGCGGCATGCTTTCAGCTCATGCCTGTCTTTGCGTGCTGGGAGCAGCATCTCAAGGGCCAAGTCAGCAGGTTGCAGGCAGATGCATGCACAGAAATGCTTTTAGATATTTGGGGCATTATGCACTGCTGAACAACTGAGACAGAAGTAAGCTCCATGGCAGCACCTGAGTCCTTCCAGGACACTGAGGTTCAGTGAACTCCAACCTAATGCAGAAATCCAAACTTTAATAACTTTTAAGCAAATGTAAACGTGAAGAAGCAGCCTCACCAAATCTGGGCATGTGACACTTCCAAGATAAAACCTCAGTTCTGAATGCAGCCAGCCATCAGCAGGAACTGTTCCCAACCTCTCCTTGCTTTCTGCAGTCTGAAGGACAGTACTTCTGTGTGGACTCTAGCTATATTCACTGCAACAGAGCCAGCAGCTGTACTGAATGCCAGGAGAGTAGTTGGAGCAGGTTATCAAAAATGCAGGAATGACCTACACAGCAACACCTTCACATGCACTTCAGTCAATGCTTTTGCATACCTGGTTTATACCAGACCAAACAAAAAAGCAGTCCCCACTTTTCCCCCATTTTATGGGCAAGCATTGGTGCAAATGCACAGAGAACAAGACTGGGGAAGTGACCACTGAAAAGCATCCCATCAAAGGCAGGTTATTTTCTTCTGGATCAGTTCACCAGCCTGGCTCACCAGAAGCCAGCACAGAAGGCTGTGCTAGCATTATATACGACATAGCAGCTGGTGATATGCTGCTTTTCTCAGAGCCAATTACCATTTAAAGTGCATTTAATCTACAGCCTCTACTGAAGTGCAATAACAGGAATACTCTGAAGTCCCTAAGAACACACAGCTTTAGTCAATGAAGTTTCATGAGAACTAAGAATCAAATTTCTTGAGTTATTTTAGTAACTCTCTGCTATCAAAAGGAGAGATCCCACTCTCTTCCTGCTCTCACCTACATGGTCCTGTCACCTCCTTGCTTTATCCCATCTAACAACTAGACCACAAAAAAAAAAAAGGGGGGTGGGGGTGGGGGAAGAGAAGACAAGGGGAAGGAACACTCTTTTGTTACTTTAATCTTCAACAAGTCAGACAAGTGCCAGAGCCAGTGCAACAGTGAGAAAAGGAGTGGAGTGATGCTGCCCTTTCAGCAGCACTGACCTTGCAGCTCACAGCTTTGCAGTCTCATAAAGCCTCACTAATTACAGCCACATTAGAAGGAATCCTTTGGGTGTGACAAAGCAAAACATTTTGGAAGTCTGGGGTCATTTACATTCACACTCCTAGAGCAAGAGCAGCAAATCATAGCTACCTCATCTTGAACTGATTTCGCATTAACAAAGAATATTTCAGTTTGTCATATAGAGATCATATCCATTTTCAGTGTTCTGTAATACTTAAGGGTACTCTCAGGGACATCAACAGCAAATCATGCCACCATTAAGAGAAGTAAAATTTTACAGGAAATATCCCCTTATGCTTACAATAACTAGAAAAGAGACCTCTAACTTTTCTACTTCACTGAAGTCTGATTACAGGAGACCTCTGGCACCCTAGAAACACACGACACATCATATTCCTGTATTAATTTTAAAAATTACAATAATTTTTATTTTACTTATCTTACTTGTGCACAACAATACATTATGCACTTGGACTCTCAAAACTGTCCAGAACGGACAAGTGCAGCAGGTGAGCTTTAAACTATATAGCCACCAGAGGGAGCACACAGCTTACAGTCCACTGCCTTCACTGCACTCCAGCAGTGGTTATCTGGTACACTGGAAGTAAAGTACTGCTAATATAAAGCTTTAAAGGAAAGCGCAGCACAGAATCATAGCATGGTTTGGGTTGGAAGGGACCTTAAAGATCATCTTGTTCCGCTGCCACGCATATACATATTCTATGTACACTTTTTGCACCTAAAAAACCCACCAACAAATAAATCAGCCCACTCTCAGGAGATAACCTGTTTCAGCTTACACGGGCATAACAACGTGTATTATTTTGGAAGGACAGGAACTGTTGTGTAAAATTCTAAGTCAGGTTTTGCCTTCTTTGACTATTTGACCAGATACTTTCTAAAAAAGGCCCCACATAACTTCCATACAAATACCTTTTCTTTCCAGTATGGGACATGATAAAAAGTAGATTCAGCTTTCCATCAGAAATAAGCCTCTCCCAATGAGTTTGAGGTCAGCACACCCTCTTAAAACCTCCTTCTCCCCTTTCTCACCATTATGAGAATGTTACAAGTAACCCTATCACAGATGAAGCTCCATCTTCCCCCCCCTCTACCAACAAAACAAGAGGTGCACCAACATTGTAGCAACTATTTAGCTCTGGCAATCTTAGTGTCAATCCACTGATCTGAAAAAATGCAGAATATTTTTGTGCCTGCAACCATCCTTTTCTACTATGGGAAGACAAAGAAAAGCACCTGAAACAGCAGCACCATTTAATTCCATAAGTTTATATACTGCCATTTATATAAATGGTGATACTTCCTCTCCAAAATAAACCATCATTTGTTTCTTTCTGATATAAGTTTCCTCATTTCTAAATTAGACTGTCTTTTTCTCTGCTCCTCCCTTGATGGTACACCAATTATTCACTGATACTACAAGGACAAAACAACTGGAAATTACTAAAAAGGCTAAAAATCTGGCATATGTTACCCAGGCAGAAACTGATTAACACAAACAGGTATTACAAATAATTTAAAATAGAATTTCATAGTGACACTCAGAACAGAAGTAGATATGAGAAAGGGCTGGACCAACTGTCAGTTGAAAAACACATAACAGAGCTAGGAGACACCTGGTGAATGTACATATGGAAAACTAAGGGGTAAAAATAAGGGGCTTGGGGGCTCGGTTTTGTCTTAAATAGAAGCGGTAACTAGACACATTTAGCAAATCGGAAGTTACACATACATATTCAGAACAACATGCTTAGTACAAGCATTTCTTACCTCAGTAACATACCTTTAAAGAAATATATATGTAATTACAACTTGTCACTATGGAGAGTGCCAAGCAATGAAGGTAAAAGAGCCGTAAGAAAGGTAGCAAATGGGCTGCAAACAATTAGATGCTCTCCTCATAAGACTACAGTTGAAGTCACCATGTATACGCCAGTAACAGGCCGAAGAACTACCACCACATCCATATTTGAAGTGGTGTCTGCTTTTTTGCTCCTTCCTCTGACTTCTAAAACCGAGTTTTGCTTTAAAAAAAAAAAAAAAAAATAATCGGAAGTATGAAATCCCTCCCCCAGGTGATTCTGTTCGGGCAGTTTCATGTTGATGATCACAGACATGCAAAATATATATTTTTTTTTATTATATACTAGAAGTGACAGTATTTTAGATGCCAGAAAATATTACTTATTGGTCACTTGTGGACAGTGAAAGTATCTTAAAATTAACAACTTCTAGCATTCAAGTGACATTATTATTAAAATCAGTAATGGATTAGGGTTTTTTATTTAAGTAAGATTTAGTCAACTAGTTTATACTGTTATCTCTGCATCTACTTTTATTAAGAAAAATCCTCCCCATGATGGTGGATAAACATAATGAAGTATGGGATAAATAGCATTCCCATTTGCTTGCAGAGACGTCTGCTAGAGGCAAAGTCTGATTTTTGACAGACTTTTGCTATGGCAAGACAGCACTGAACAAATGGAATTCAGCATCTTCCTACAATTATACTGGGGAAAATCTGTCTATTAGCAAGTCACAAACAATAGTTATGCACTCCTCCAGACTTTGCTGGAGTCTGCACCGGAGTGTTTTCAGCTGACACCCACACTATTCCCACCTACAAAAAAAGTCCCCTACGAACAGTACAGTCCAAACACCAGTAGGATTATGGAAAGGCAAAGATGCTTGCTAAGAGAATTTTCTTGGGTTTAAAAAAAGAAGATTGAATTGCTTGTACCTGCTACTACTAAAGCCAAGAAGGAACTTTCTTGCCAAAGGCAATGTTTATGTCTACAAGTAAAGTACATTACAAACTTGACAAGGGTAGAAACAAAAATCTGAGATTTCTACTGTAGTGTGACTCAAAATCCACCACAAACTCTCCAAATCAAGCTTCACCATATATGTAGGGGAGTCTTGCCTTCCCTGCAATCAAGAGGTAAAATAAAACTATTCTAGAACTCTGGTCTGTGGGCTGTTACCAGCTTATGAAAAAATAATTCAACACATCACTTGTTCGTCAGAATGGTGTCTAGACTGCAGAGAGCCTGGAAGCCTAACAGAGACAAGAATAAGAAACTGAATATCAATATACAAGGATGAGCACAAGCCACCACAGATGGCAATGGCACCATTGGGCCTGGACCTTGCTGACAGCCACCATCAGGCAAAACATGCTCAGAGAAGCAAGGAATAAAGGAAGCCCAGATGGTGTGCCAACATGTCCCAGCAGGCAGGGAAGCCAAGAAAAAGTGAGGCATATGCAGAGAAGAAAGATCATGAGCGAACTTGAGAAGCATGTGCAGGGGAACACCATGTGATGGTGATAACGTAGCTGAGGAGAATGGGAGGGGGGGGAAACAGAGAAAGAGGCAAAAAAAAAAAAGTTATCAAACACAAGGCCAAGCAATAATATTTAACTAGTGCACATAATACATTTAGGAGAGCAAAATATATTACTCTACCCACATAAGCAATTGTTTTAGCTGCAAAACACTTGAACAAAAGTTATGAAATTTTAACTTACTGTACTATTCTACTAAGATGCAGAAGCCCTAAAACCAGATTTCTGTATCTTAAATAACAAAAAATACCTGAAGAGAATTACTCTGCAGTAAATTCTGCTATATAGGCAAGTTACTGGAGACCAGTAACGAGTGGTGTCCCTCAGGGATCGGTGTTGGGACCAGTCTTGTTCAACATCTTTGTTGGTGACATGGACAGTGGGATTGAGTGTGCTCTCAGCAAGTTTGCAATGACACCAAGCTCCGTGGTTCAGTTGATACGCTAGAGGGAAGGAATGCCATCCAGAGGGACCTTGACACGCTTGTGAGGTGGGCTGATACCAACCTTATGAAGTTTAACCATGCCAAATGCAAGGTCCTACACGTGGGTCGGAGCAATCCCAGGCACAGCTATAGGTTGGGCAAAGAAGAGATTCAGAGCGGCCCTGCAGAGAAGGACTTGGGGGTGCTGGTCGATGAGAAAATGAACATGAGCCGGCAGTATGCGCTCGCAGCCCAGAAAGCCAACCGTATCCTGGGCTGCATCAAAAGGAGCGTGACCAGCAGGTCGAAGGAGGTGATCCTGCCCCTCTACTCTGCTCTCCTGAGACCTCACCTGGAGTATTGTGTGCAGTTCTGGTGTCCTCAACAGAAAAAGGACATGGAACTGTTGGAACAAGTCCAGAGGAGGGCCACGAGGATGATCAGGGGACTGGAGTACCTCCCGTATGAAGACGGGCTGAGAAAGTTGCGGCTGTTCAGCCTGGAGAAGAGAAGGCTGCGTGGGGACCTCATAGCAGCCTTCCAGTATCTGAAGGAGGGCTATAGGGATGCTGGGGAGGGACTCTTCATTAGGGACTGTCGTGACAGGACAAGGGGTAACGGGTTAAAACTTAAACAGGGGAAGTTTAGATTGGATCTAAGGAGGAAATTCTTTCCTGTTAGGGTGGTGAGGCACTGGAATCGGTTGCCCAGGGGGGTTGTGAGTGCTCCATCCCTGGCGGTGCTCAAGGCCAGATTGGACAAAGCCTTGGGTGAGATGGTTTAGTGGGGGTTGGAACTAGATGATCTTGAGGTCCTTTCCAACCCTAACTATTCTACAATTCTACGCAAAAGAATCAGATTCTCAGAATAAGGAGATTCCAACTTTAACTCTACCAAAGTCACATCAAGCAACATGCCCAAAGACCACATTTCCCTGACTTCTGTGGAAGTCATGGGCCTCCAGTGCAGTTTTAGCAGTAACACTTTTCAAGTTTTTTTCCTACAGTGTATCATAGCACATTCAATAGCTGTCACTTGCCTTATTAAAATAGCTAATCAAAGAGATCAAATACAGGGGTCAGACACAGACAACTGAATGATTAACCACACTTTTGTTCTCAGCGATTCACTCTACTTCTCTAGCAGATGCTGATACCTAACAATGAAAGGATCCACTCATGAAGCAGATGCCACCAGCCAACAATTCAGGCTACACGAACATGCTCAGCTCTGCAGCATTCAGCAACTGCTTTATGAGTGGATCAGATGTTCCTGCCTTGGGCACCAGGCCAGAAGGCAGTTTAGACAACTGGTATCGATAGAAGCTTCTGCAATCGAATTCAGATCTGTCGTTACATGACTGCCAGAGCCTACTTAGCTTGAGTAATAGCTAAGTTACTACAGAAAACCTAGCTAGTGTAATAAACAACTTCAACTATGTGCCCATTACTTCCTTTGCGCTTGTTTTTCAAAGGATCATTTAAGCCAGAACAGTAACTCGTCTTCCAACTTAAAAGATACTCAAAGAGCATGTTTAAAGATCCATAAAAAAGATGCAGTAGACGGCATCTGACCAGACCTGCAGTAGAGACAACATGGTGGAGATTTAAGTCTTCCTGAACAAAAACTTCTCTTAAAAAATATCTTTCACAAGAATAATTATTATTTGAATTATTTAAACCCCCAGGTGCCCAGTATTTTTCAGTATATATTTGGAACAAATGCGTGACTACTGGAGGAATTGCCTCCTACACATCTACTCACTCACATCTTGCTTTCACGCAGAGACTTAATTGGGGAAAAAAGACTTCATTTTTTTTTTTTTATCAGATTTTGCTTTGTATTTTGGAGCTGAAGTACTTTATTTAGTATTTTGCAAGTAAACCAGGAGATAAACTGTGGTCTGAGATAAGAGCTACTCTCAGTTCTGAAATGGTCTCATGTAAGATACTATACATACATATACATATATATCTTTATATATATCTACACACACATTGACTAGGGAGCCAGAGTAAATCATTACCATCAATACATTTTCTGAGGTAAGACTTCCAAGACAAACAACAAAAACTATCAAGATTTTATTTTTCCACTAACAATTTAACCCTCAAATTTCGACTGGTACGGCTTCTCCACTGACATTACCATGCATTTATATGTACAATACATTTTGTGTTCACTACCCATGTATGTACACATACAGATACATGATTCATGGCAACTGGTCTGCAGAGGAACTGCCTCCACTGTTCATGTCTGCTTCTCCACATCAAAACAGGCACCCAAGACCTGCTACTTGAAGAAAAGTGGGCAGAACTTGAAAAGCAAAAGGGAGGAAGATGGAGTCTTTTTTCAAGAAAGCAGGATCATAGAGAATCAAGATAAAAGAATAGAGAATGATGAAGGTTATAGCCCTCAGGTAGCTGTAGCACGACACTGACAAACAGATGTCCATAGCTGGTCTACATACCTATGTAAGCTGTTCACCCACTATCAGCTCTGACTTGTCTGTCCCCTCACACAGTTCATTTAGGACTTTCTTTTTCGTGACTACAGTGCATATGGCTCAACAAGAAAATCCACAAATTCAACTAAACTAACAGGACATTGACTCGTACCACTGAAAATGCTCTTCTGCAAGCATTAGGTGAACAGGATCGGCTCAGACTCCATCCACCCTACAAAGGACTGTTCCAACAGAATTTGGAAAAATTACTGAGTTCTGTGTACCCCAAGAGCTACAAGTCAAACTTGTCAGTGCTGCACCAAACTACTCACAAAGACCCGTACGAAATAATCGCAAAACCAGCACACAGAATTATCTCAGAACTTACATATGCTATGATCAAAATCTGGTTTTCTTTTTAAACTTTAACACTTTCTTCATAATTTCTGGGTCGAGAAAAGGTTTTGAATTGGTTCCAAGAAAATTCAGTGTAAAGTTAAATAGTCTTATGCTTCTGTAAGTTTAGACAATGAAAATCAGAATACAGCAATAACAGCAGTGAAGACAAAATGCTTTAGAAAATAATTTGTGTGCTTCATACCTGTTTGCTACTGTTTACTCCACAGCTGCAGTTAGGACATCACTTTAAGCACACTAACAACCAATAAATCTGAGAACTGTCCTATAACTTAGCTTACGGTAGCCTTCTGGCTGTGGACAGCCAGAGGATGAATGCTGACACAAGGCTACAGTTCAGACCCTTAACTTACATGTTATTTATTTGCTAATCTCCCCATTCACTGTTCTAATGTTTCAAAGCACAAGCAAGGTCTGACCCACAGTTCTGTTGAGCAAAGTAATGTGAAACGCCTGACTGATGGCAATGGGCAAATCCATGCAGAGTCCCCTGAAGTCAGTAAGATCCTACAAAGCAATATGCCTTCAACAGGAACAACATATCATTACTCCAGTTGCACAGGAACCCTGAAAGGATTTCTATCCTGTTACCGAAGAACACAAAAAGAATACAAAAAGCCATAAGGTGCTCTTACTGCAACTGCATTCACTCAAGTCCTGCTCTCCTGCTTCCTTCCTCTGTCTCCTGGAGCTGAACTTGAGCTCCTTATCCTGAAGCAAGAAGGGTTGGTGGAAATGGACCAAACTGTCCCCTCAGCTCCCACCAACCACAGGCGCTTCTCTTTTTCGCCTGCAAGGAGGCATAGAAGAAATACGGGTCCTAAGTTCAGGCCCAGAGTCTGTAGAGGGTGAGAAGGAGAATTCTGAGTCTCAGCATCAACACATACCGCAGCGTCTACTGCGGGGTGGATCATCCTCCATGACAGGTCCTGGTTCCCCAAAAACTGAAGTCTAGCCCATCCACAGCCCTCGAAATCCTAATTTGCAACTAGATCATAAGATTCAGGTCGTTCATCTCTGTAGCTATAAACCATGGCTTAACAAAAAATCCCAGGATTGTACCAGTGAATTTCAAGACAAAGTTTTATGTAAAGAACCATTGTGACCCCCCTTCTACTAGACAGCAGATCATAATAATCCTGGTAGAGGCAATACTCATTTTCCAAAGTGCACAAGTTTGGATGGTCATGATATATAAATTATTTTCAGGCCCACTGTACATGAAATATAGTCAGCAACTGCTCTACTCTAGCAAGAGAAACTTTAATATTATTAGTTTGTGAAGAGGTGTTTTACAGTATCTGTTTTTTCTTGATGTCCAATTTCAAATTATACTTGCTGAAAGAGCAGCTATAACCACCCATTGTTGCAAGGGTGGAGTTATTTTTACTCACATCTAGCCTTCTACAGTAAGCATGTCACAGAGGTAACAGGACATCACATGGGTAACCCCCTATCTGCCTCATCTACAACCCCAACACGTAAGTCATCACTCAATGACAGATTTAAACGGATGCATTTTTTTTTCCTGAGAGTTTAGGCTTTGCCTGTTATTGCAGAAGTGTTTCATCTAACCAAACTAAGAAAGACAGGCACACAGGACAGCCAGCTTCTCTGCCAACACCCAGGTTTCAGCACCTCCTCCTCCATCAACCTTGCTAAAATTTCAGGAGTATTTTGTCCCATCATAGCTATTTAGAAGGAGGTGATTAAAAACAAGATAAGGGAGTTTTTAGAGTTTTCAAAGTTTATCTAACTTTGACATGGAAAACTTCTTTGGCTTAGTGTACTTTCAAAATGGCACGGCCTAAACCACATTTATTCATGGCTTTTAACTACTGGGGCATTAATGAAAACTTACAGGAAGACATAAGTAAACTACATGCAAAACAATACCTAAATCATGTAAGCAAACACAAATGTAGCTTCAGAGACATAAAATCAAAGTTTAGTAAAAACAGAGAAACCAATCAGAGGCCAGTGGAGGAAGCTCATCACCTAAGCCAGCCGGAAGGATAAGGAAGCCAAGAGAAATTGTGAAACCGAAAATTATTTTATGAAGTGAAAAACTTTCACTCAAAACCAGGAAAAATCTAGCCTTTTCTGAATACACCTGGAAAAACCTCCTTTCCCTAACATTTTACCCATTACTGGAACATGGCAAAAATGTATCTAGAATTGTACATACTTGAAAAGGTAGGATGTCATTTACTTGCACCTTGTTTCACTACTTTATTCTGTTCTTGCAGATACAGCCTGAACCAGGTTACCAAAGAAGTCACATATCTCTGTGTTCATCCTCCAACATACAGAGGAGCAGACACACAATACGTATTTTGAGAAATCCTCTTCCAAGAAGCATTTTTTTTAAATGAAGATTTTTTTTATTCCACATACACACATTTTGGGGTTGTATTTAGAAGTGATAATTTTGAGACTCCCTTAAAGTTAAGTGTCTGAGTTCAGTCTAAGAAACCCGCATAAATTAATGAAGTCTTAAGTTCTGAACAGTCACAAGGCTCCACATACTTACTGAAAAATGACTGTGAAGAAATGTTGTCACAATTATGTATTTTATTCTCAGCACTGTTAGAGGGAATGTTATTGTAACATGAACAGGAGAACAGCTCCAGAAACAATATTGCCATTTCTCGTGATGTTAGAATTTAATATTTATATATTCCCCACTAAACAATTCATTATCCTGAAGCTACCCAACATCTGTTCTTAATCCCACTTTAAACAACCTCACAAAATAAAGGCTTTGCAGCTAAGCCTCCCTAATTCTCTCAGGGCAAAGCATGTTTGGTTTTTGGGTTGGGATTTTGCTGTTGTTGATGATGGGCAAGGAGAACACTATTCATGTTTTCTTCACTAGGGTGGAGTGTACGTGTTTTGTAAACCTATTTGCACATTTCCCCAATAACAATGCAAGATGTACCCATATGGGAAGCTATAAAAAAATAACGGTCAAAAGAAAAGTCAAACAGCAGCATTATTAGCAGGGCAAACAGTAGAAGTCAGTGACTGAAGAGATGATAAAGCTAAACTAAACATGAACAGTTAAGACCTTACTTAAAAAAAAACAACCACAAAACCACAACAAAACATAATTATGATCAGTGCAGAAAACACTCAAAGCTCTGCTTGCGCATAAGATCAGTGAAGTTTAAAGTAATGCTTTTCAGCCACTGCTTTAACAACAAACAAATTCAGCTTTAAGGCACCTCAAACCAGCATCTGTAGCTGCAAAGGTGCACATACATCTCCCCCTATCTCCCTGTCAGGGCTGCAGTCCTGTTGCAACTGAGATACAGACCTGGTCTCCCATTTGGGCATCTCCAGTTCCTACATACACATCTATACAGAGAGATGCTGTGGAGGAGTCCCCATGAAATCTACCAGTCACAAACGTGCAAAATGTAGCTTTAAGATGAGGGGTGTAACTTAAGAGGAAACTTAACAGAGTAGTAAGGTGAAACCCACAGCAGCAGGCAGGGTCTGCAAGTGCCAACAATGTCTGGGCAAAGTCATGGCAAGACAACTGAGGAACTGACTTACGGGCTCACATGATGCCAAGACTACTGACACAGGCCCAAGCTATGGTAGATCAAGTTTTGGGAAGTTCATTCCAAAACCTTGAGGACCACCTGTTTACAGAGCCAGATAAAAATCAGCAAAAACAGAAGAGCCTTCACTGTGTGCCCGAGGCAGAGAAATTACACACGTAGATCCTTGTCCAGAGAGGATGATGCTTGCCCCCAACATCACCAGCATGGGAACCTTCCTTCTGTCCCCAGCCATGTGGTATGGAGGTATGACTTCTTTTGTGCTGCCATGTGACAGGAAAGTGGCAGTTCTGCAGTAACCCATCAACAAGTGCTTAATTAGCCAGTGTGGTTTGTGTTCGTACAATTGTTTCTGCTGTTTGTTAGCTTTGATACTGTTTGCACATCATCACTAATGCCACAACAATAGTTGGAATAATTGTTTTATAATAATAAAGGATGGTATAATTCAATTATGGTTGTCATCCAACTGCACCATTGATCTCTGTACAAACCAATGCTTACATCCAGAGCCACAGATGCCCTGTGGCACAAGCCAATGCACCAGCCTCTGCAGTACGCCCAGCTACTGGATTTTCAGACTCTTGAGTTAATGAAGCTGTAACCTTGTTTTTGAATTCTACAAACTGCCTCTGCCCTCCTTCACTTCAATACAGCCTTAACATCATTCTACAGCAACACCCTCAAAACACCAGCACTCTAAGCATTACTGTCCTCTCTTTACCAGGAAAACAGTCTATTTCACTGAAGTACACAAATAGAGAACTATCATGTTAACTTTTCTGCTGCTCTTCCCATTAACAGATTTCAAAACGCATTTATGAAGGATGCTGGTATTCTTTTCCTTTGTTACAACAGGACCCTAAGCCTAAGCTGAGATAGATCCTATCACTAAGTTAATATTAGTGACCAGGGGCTGCCTCTCCAGAGCTCCAAGACTGTGGCTCTTCAAGAGGCAATGCAGTGATGTATAGTTTCCTCCTCTCCTTCCAACCATGTTAATTCCTCTTCACTCCTAGACACACATTATTACCTTATGCTAGCTTTGGCAGCTGGCAGGTCCTTCCATTAGCTAGTCCAGCACACTAAACTAGCAGATAATCAATCCAGTAAAAAGACAAGTAATGTTTTCCCTCAGACACTCGCTATTAGGCTGGCTTAGGCTTCTGTGAAAACTTAGCCTATACCCATGTCACACTTGCAAGCCTGGGAATCCAAATACACTTCACTTTGGCCAAGCCTTTTGAAATCCCAGGAATAACTGTCATAAACAGTAAAATTCCATGGCAAAATACCTTTCAGCACTTTTATTTCACAGCCACAAATTACTTCAAGAATGCCTTCAGAAGACAATGGCATAAGGCGTATTTTCAACACTACTACAGCTGTGCCTCCACCATTTCCACAGCTTGCCGTAACACAGCTCTACTACATGACAGTAAATACTGATATTCATCATTTCAGCACAAAACATGATAAGTCTTTAGCCTTTCTTCACATTCACTTTTATAATTCTGTAAATTTTCAATCTGGTAGGTATCACTAAACAAGCTAACCTGACCTGAGAGTAACAAAAGCAGTAAGATGTTCATTCGCTTGCTCCTATATTAATCCAAATTACTTTAAGTGTATTTTCCATTCCAAATCCAAAGAAACAAACAAAACAAAAAAAAAAACCAACAACAATTTTGATCTGAGGACAGAGTCTTCTATCTGCTACTTCTTAAAATGTTTAACAGCATAATTTGACCAAAGTTTCTTTTAGGAGCATAGGCAAGCCTTTTCACATCAGTTAAGGTAGCAAAATTGTTTATAATGTAACACAGTGAAAACCACCTGAATTAAAAAACTTTTTCTCCCGGTATCCACTTCCAAATCCAGCTCACTATGCAGCTACTCAAGTTGGTGTACTACTACTCTATGTCTTGGCAGAGCAAAAGGCAGCACTGTACAGCTGCCACCCATCATTAAATCTCAGAAGTCAGAAAGTTTGGTGTTTTCCTTTTTGGGAGGCAGGAAGGGAGAAGAATAGGGACCATTTAAAATGTATACTCCTGCCAGTTTTCCTCTATTTCTTAAAATCCCTATCTGAACAACTAGTCATTCAACAAGATGTTTTGGCAGACTTTAACTGGATGAAGCACTGAAGATTCGTATCAACATCTCCTACAGCTCACATCTGGCACCCTACTTTCTACAACACCTCTCCCAGCATGTATGTGTTTTTATGCTACCCATACGCCCCACTATGCACCAAAATTGCTCCAAATGTTACCCCATTCCATCAGGTCATTGCCCCAACACTGGTATCAGTTCCGCTTTGGTCTGTTCTGGGGAAGCTGAGGAAAGCAGAAAAGAAGATAGGTACAAAAAAATACCATTTTCCTCTGGAAAAAGTCGAAAAGGACATGGTCATCAAAACGCAGAATTCCACCCCTACATCAAACCAGGACACAGAGGTGGAGATCTTATATACACCTAATCCAAGCACACTTTTTATTACCAAAAAAATGCCAGAAACTGATGAAAAGGAGTATTTTACTTAGCTGCTTGTGACAGCATCAGCTCAACTTAATGATCAGGAGGACTTATTCTACCTCTCCATAGGGAAAGCTGTTAATTAACTAATGAACACAGATTAGCATAACAACGATAAGACTCTAAGGAAGCAGGTTAAAGGGAAGACAGCAGTAGGTAGTGCCAGAAGAATTATCCAGATGGAGTTACAGACTAATGAAGGTCCCCAGCAGACAAATCTAGCAGCAGACACACAGTATTTCCATTGACGACTCAGAACAAAATATAGAAATACGCCAGTGAAACACTGATATATCAAATGAGTGTGAAACGTCATCCTGATTCAAAAAGATGAATATTCCCTCTATGAAACAGCCGGAGGAAACATGCTCTAAGCATGAAGAATCCTATTTAATCAGATGTTATGTTTACTTTCCAAAGATATCGTAATCTCTATCAATCCTCATATTCCTATTCCCAGCTCCTCACTCTTAGTTTGGGTATGCTCCATGCACATTTGTTCTCAGCTCCCAAATAAAAGTTTCATTAGCATCCTGCACACTGCACATACTTATCTCCCAAGCTGTAATCTGAACTGTGTGCTTGTAAAAAGCACCAACCATACCAGCTCTTAAGGAAAGGGAGGAAACACTGTACATACACATGATGGACTTTAAGTTACTTGGTACCACTCCAGAAAGTGATCTGGATAACTTGGGCATAGTCCTCTGAAAACATCACCTTGCTGCTCTGAATAAAAGAAAATCACAGTGTTAAGTACTATTAGGAAAAAAATACAGACAAATACCAAAAATTTACAACCATCTAAAATCCTCAAGTACCCACATCACAAAAGAATGCAGTTCCAGTCAGCCCATTTAAAAAATGGTATAATGAAAAGCTACAGAGGAGTACAGAGACGATTAGGTATGTGGGGAATCTACCACACAAAAAAATGACAAGAGCCTTCAGTTTAACTAACAGATGACTGAACAATACAGTATCACAGAAGAAAAATCAGAACAATGATCAGGCATTTCTTATAATTCAAGAAGGAATTAAATTATCAAACAGCAGGCTTTTCTCAAAGAGCATAATGTGGGTTTTTTTCCAAAATCACCTGTGAAACTCATTACTATCGGACAAGTATAATATAAATACCAAGAAAACAAAAAATATAAATGCATTCCAGAAACAGCTGGGCAAATTCATGGAAGAAAAGTTGATCAACAGTTATTAAACAATGACGCTACCTCGAGCTCCTGAAATTGCTAATTCAAGTAAGGTAAAGTGTACACTAGTGAAAGGATTATTTTTCAGGCCCTTTCTCCAAACCAGCAGTTAGAGACCATCATTGGAAACAGAACTCAGCTGGGCAGACATCTGGTCTAATCCAAAGCTGTAACATAGCACACAGCTTGTTTTGCTGGGTACTGACGTGGAGGACTTCAACAAATCTCAGTATTGGAATGATTTATTTGTCTGATTTCTTCCAACAGGTAATCTGCCATAACAAACCATCTCTCCCTTTCACCCTTACTATTAGTCGTGCTTCACAGGCTGAAAAAACTGTACCACAAGACAGATGGCAATGAGAAACTGAACTTCCTCGTGGAAGGAGGACTGTCATGACCCTGAAGTCCAAGAAAGACAGGTCAAAAAAAGCCAACCATACAAACTGTTGGGGTAGATGATATAAACAATTTGGTCTTGGAAGTTAGGGATACTTATGTGCTCCCTTATGCTCTTATTTTATAAGCTTATTTCAATATCTGAGAGGTTTGTATGACCATTGTCAGACTACCCTGAAAGCTCCCCCAAAAGGGCAGAATAAGCCACAAACTAAGTAACACCCAGAGAACTCACCACTACTCCCAAACCAGACAACAGTTTACAAACTTAAAAAAAAGAATTTGCTCAAATATTGAACCTGTTAATGTATGCAGCCATACCACATAGAATAGTTTAGGATGACAGGGCCCTCTGGACCTTGCTTCGTTCAACCCTGCCACCACCCAAAAGAGAACTTGTTTCCAAGTTAGATCAGGCTCTTCAGGGCCTTGTTCAGTCAAGTGTTAAACACTTCCGAAGCTAGGAGACCCCGGAGCCTCTCCAGGCAGCCTGCACCATTGTATTCACCAACCACACTTACTGAGGTGTTGTTTCTTTCTTTTTTGCCTTCTCTCCAGCTGGAATTTCCCTTTCTGAAACTTGTAACTTCTTGTTTTTTCACTGTATACCTCTAAGAAAATTGTACAAGTAGATTGTATAGTGAAGGTATATGATACACTTGAGCCAACCTTACAGCTCACCACTACTAACAGTAGTGGACCAGCCCTGTACATGTCCAACAATCTAATTTCATGCTTCCCCTCCTGGGCTAGCCCTGCAACCTAAACGGCTGCACAGATAGCCAATTTGTCTTGCTAACCTTACAGAAATCCATTCCCTTCTTTAATTCCTATGTCATGTCAGCAATATTAATATGTTCAGCATGGAGAAAGTGAAGCTGTAGGTAGGAACAGAGCACCCCTTTTTGGAGGGGTGAGGACGATAAGCTATGACCTGTGAATTTACATTTAGGTGTCACAGCACATCATCTGCTATAAAATTTCAACCTGCTTTAATACACTCTAATCAATAACTGAACAGTCTTACTCATGCTTCCTACTTCATCCTCTCACCTATGGGATGACATTTACATTTCTTTCCTTAATAATGCAACCTATGTCTTCTGTAATGCATGAAGACAGCTATTAAGACAGTGCATAATTAATTATATTCAGCATTAATTAGCACCTGAGCTACACAGAACACAATACACAGAAACCCTATGCATTTGGTTTGGGAATGCCATGCCAGTTGGAAACGGAAGAGCAGTAAATTCATTTGACTCATACAGATGCTGGTGTATGGTCTTCACCAAGCCAAAGTCACAGAGATCAAAGGTGTACATCAGCCTGTGGCACTGAAATGCCACACACCATTTTATGATTTAAGTTACAATGCACCATGGGGAACTTACTTGAAGTAAACACCATTTAGCTTTGCTAGGTATTAATTAAGTACCAAAAGAGCACATACTTCTTTCATATAGGAAATGCTCTTATACACACCAGAGAAAGCTGTCAAAGGACCAGCTTTCTAAGTCATACTTGACAGCTAATGACAACTCAAGTTTTACCTTTTATAACAATTCAACTTACAGCAAGTTTCAATAATTTCCCAATCTAAGCTTTTTGATCGTTTTGAACCTTTTAACAAAAAACTTGTTAAAAGGTGTTACTGTTAACAAAGGAAAAGCATCATATACAGCTGCACTTGATGAGAGAACAGACTGACTCTTTCCAGTTTTCATATGCTGAACACCATGGTTTGTAGAGTCCATAAAGATCAGCAATTTATGAGATCAGCTATAGCTTATCTCTGACGTATAAAAAGCAGTTTTCCAAAGGAAAATTTAACGAATCCAAAGCAACGGGAAAAAAACAAAACAAAACCAAAAATCCACCGAAGATACAGACAGCTCAAAGTAACCTAATACTTACTCTAAAAGAACACATTAAGGTTTTTTTATTAGCATGTCTGAATTCCTCTAGTCTGTTAGTCTCCTCAAGGCTCAGTATTTCAGTCTGAAATCAAGACAAGTATCACGTAAACCACCGCCACTCCTTGCTCCATCCTCAGATACACTGCACCACCTTTGATGACTCCCCAGCCATCTGTATTTTACAAGAATTGCTACTGTCTCAGCTGCCACAGATCTGTCACGAGAAAACCTCCCTGAATCCGTGCACAACTCCCTGCCCAGTTGAAACCTGCTGCCACCTATTGTCAGACCATTCACAGCTCTGCCCTCAGCCATCACTTCAGGAACGGCTCCACTGCAAGGTGCCAGGCTCTACCCAGGACCTCCATTATTTGCACAACCCTCCCCTAAGTACTCTAATTTTCACATAAATACCTTTCCAAGTGATCCCACCAGATCGCTTCATCAGTTCACACCTCCAAACTGCCCCACACAGCTACTTCCTGCCCTCAGCCCAAAGCAGAGACCTTTTACCAGATTTTACCAAACAGTGTAAATTAAATTAAGATCATCACTGTTCAGGTTCTTCCATAGCTGCTAGTGAGAAAGAACAGGAGCAGTGCACATAACTCTTTCAGTCTCTGCGGTCTCACATCCGCCTTCATAAAGCACCTGGTTAGCTGCACTCCTCCTCTGTTCCATCACTCCGAAGACTTGATGATTTTTGAGATGGAGCACAGAGCAGTAACCCTAAACAGTTCTCACAGCTCTTCTACAGCCACCCCAGTTCACAGCCCGATTCTGGGTCTTTAGCCTTAGTGACAGCTTTACTAAATATCTGTTTCCTCCAGAAGAGCCATCTAACTAATCCTTGTCAGTTCAGTGTTGCCTATGAAATTTCCAAGAGCATCTGTGGAAAACAGGAAAGAATAAGAAAAAGCTAATGACTGTGGCAAGTCAGTTTTCATTCTGTCAGAAACTGGAGGGAGAGAGGAAGCTAGGAATTCAACAAGGATCCCAACAACCACATGCCTGCAGAATCAGGACGTATTTTTACCAGGAAGTTTAGGACCTACTCATCAACAGAAGCACAAATGTTACCATGAGAGGCTCGCATTTTTTCATTGTATTAGCACTCTTATTTAACTCCACATTAAGTTGTTTTTCCCTGTCTATGCTAGCAAGGCTACACTAGGGAGAGTATGCCAACACAAGTAACGTTAACTTTTCTAGCACAGCTACAAAACTTTGGAGATGCCACCTCACGTGCTATTAGTTTGATAGCAAAAACTACCTAACCGCCAGCTTCCTTCCACACACGTGTTGTGTCTCATAATACTACTCATTACAGATTTCCCCTACACAGTCAAACGCTGCTGGTAATTTCAGCAACTGTGTTATTTTTAAAACTGAGATACACAGACCTTACAAGAATGTGCAATAATGTGCGCAGTTATGTTTTGCCAAGGCACACATGAACCAAAGGCAGCTCACAGCTTAAAACGTATCACTGTTTATATACTTTTGAGATGCTTTTTTCTAAAAGGGTTAGTGTTTGTTGCTCAGCTATCCAACTTCATTTTCCCCATTTGGAAACACAGTCAGTGGTTTCCTGGCTTTGATTTCACAAGGAGCAACACACACGTATTTTGATGAGAAAACTCACGAGCAGAGCTAATCGCCTGTCACTTCAGTGAGGCTGCTTCAGCCAGACATCAAACACAATCATCCAGGCTCTTGCCATTGATCAATTACGGATACCAGGTAAACTTTCCGACTGTTTGCCTGGTTCTTCTGAATTCTTTGGATGCCAACAACTTGCAGACTTTACTTCTGTCGGAATCACAGTTTGGTAAGATAAATTTTGTGGGGAAGGTTTTCAGCTGAACATTTTTAAAAGATCTAAATCTGTAAATTACTAACCAGTAAACGACATAGCCCAATATACAGCTTTTCATGCAAACAACTTTTACAAGGATGTGCGACTAGGATGTTTTAACACCAGTGGTCACTACACGCATTCAGCTCCATCCCACTTCTGCTCTTTGCCGCACGCACTTTCTTTTCCGCGCAGTCACGGAAAGCGGCACACCACACACCCACAGCGGCACGGACAGTTAGCTGCTAACAAACAGACCAGGAAGCCAAGAGCCGCTATCGGCTTCCAGGCGGCAGCACCGTGAGCTCTGCCCGCCCCGCGCTACCCCGCTGGAAGGAAAACTCTGGAAGCGAGCGGCGCTGGGCCCGCGCTGGGCGGCACGGCCGAGGCGGCCTCCGCGCTGCCGCTGGTGCCCCACTGCCCGCGCCGGCCGGGACCGCGCGGCGGGCAGGACCCCCCCTCCGCCCTGCCGCCGCCGCGGGGAGCGCCCCGGGGCCTGGCTCCCGTGCCGGGAGGCTGCTGCCCGTAGGTAACTTCGGCAAAGGTCTCCGCGGCGGACAATGGCGGTGCACGCTCGGGGCGCGAGGGGACGGGACACCCCGCCGGGGCGGGAAGCCGGCAGCCTGCCCGAGACGAGAGCAGCGCGGGCGGCACACGGAGGACCGGCACGGCGTGTGCGGCGGAGGCCGGCCCCGGCCGCGGGGTGCAAGGACGAGCCGGCACAGCGGAGGGGACTCCGGCCGGGAAGCGGGAGAAGGCGCGGAGAGGGCAGCGAAGGCACCGCGCCCCGGCGGTCGGCGCCCGAGCCCCGCGCCGGAGGGGCGAGGGCGGCTCCGCGGGCGGCGTGGCCAGGGCCGGGAAGGGGAGCGGGGAGCTGCGCGGCCTGCCCGGGCGCGGCGCGCGCCGCCTCACCATGAGCACTTTGGCCGCGTTCTCCAGCTGGGCGATCACCTCGGGGGCCCCCCCCGCCGCCGCGGCCGCCGCCATCATGGTCTCTCTTCAATGACGCGCCATGCGCTGCATTCTGGGACGAGGCAGCCGCGCAGCCAATCCCAGGCGCGGCCCGGCCCGGCCCGGCCCGGCCCGGCTCTGCTCGGGCGGGGAGGCGAAGCGGCGCCGGCGCCGCAGCGTGGCTGCCGGCCGCCAGCCAGGGGGGGCCGCGTCGCTGCCGGAGACAGCCCCCACCCTGCCCGCCGCCGGCCTTCCTCCTCCTCCTCCTCCTCCTCCTCCTCCTCCTCCTCCTCCTCCTCCTCCTCCTCCTCCCCCTCCCGAGCCCGCCCGCCCCGCCTTCGGGGCGGGCCCGGGGCACGCGGCGGGACCTGCGGAGCCCCGGGGCGGGGCCCGGCACCGCCCACCGCCGGTTCGGGGCTGCAGCCCCCGCCGGGGCCCGCGGCTGTGCCCCGTCCCGTGTAGGCAGGGGCGCTGCGAGCTGGCCCCCGCCGGGCTCGGCCAGGGCCGGGGCTGGGGCGGGGCGGGAGCGTTGTTCGGGTGCCGCCCGGTTCGGTCGTGTTTCCGAGGGCGGGCCGGTGAGCTCGGTCGTTAGCGAGACCGCAGGCGCCAGTCGCTTAGCGGTGCTGGCGAGTTTTCAGTAGAGTGAGCGGGATTAGTCTTTAAATAGAGTTTAGAAAGTGATGGGGAGTGGAGAATTTGGCCAGCGTCTTTAGAAATGGAGCTGCCAAGGCTTAAAACTGATCTGAAATGCATTTTTCTCCACGTAACTCCCATCTTGGGGTCATGTCACGTTACTGGGTATGAGTTACAAGACTGCGTCGCCTCTGTAAAGTACACTGGAGAAAACACGGTTGTACACCTGTAGGAGCAAATGGGCTCTGTGCTTTTGCCTGTGTTTCAGTTTGGTTTAGGAGTTTGCCTTTTAAGAAAATCTGATGGTTTCCACTTCAGTTTGTGCACTGGGGCAGGCTTGGAGCCTCAATGCCTTCAGATGAAACTAAATCAGATCTGCAAATGCCAAGGGGTGTTCAGTGTGTAGGATCAGACTGGGTCTCCACAGTTGGCCCCGTACAGCACGGACCACTGAGCAGCATCAGATCCAGTAACAGTAGGTCTTTCCAATGAGGCTTCTCATCCTGCCAATGTCATCCTTGAGGTGACATTAGCTGATCTCTAGTACTGAACTTATGCAAAGCGTGGGACATACCAGCTAACTGAGCAGTCTGATTCAAGTCTTAATTGTTCATATAAGTTGAGTGTAAATGTGCAATGGTTCCATGCAGGTGATACAACGTAATAGCCAAAGGCAGAGGGGAGGATCAAGGAAATGGAATGACAGCAAGAAATACATCTTTCCTGCTCAAAAGAAGAAAGCAAGTATTTTTCTCCCAAGAAATGACAGCTTTCAATGCCAAAAGGGGCATGGCGGTGCTCACTATTCAACAAGATTAGAAGCAGCAACAGAACTGTGTAAAAGACTGATTTTGTGGTTACCTAGGAGGTAATGTAATTCATGCTAAAATATTAAATGTATTTCAGGGTAACATTCAATTCACAGCTGAAGCAGGTGGGGAGATCAGCAGGGCTGCGTTGAAAGGAGAGCTGAGTCTAAAGAAAATTGAACCAACAGTCAGAGATGGGGGGGTTTAAAGGTAGTGAAAGTATGACAACACACAAATTCTGAAGTGTGTTTATTGGGCAAACAGTACATTGTACAATGAGTATTGCTTTCAAGAACAGGAAGACGAGTTAAAGACTTGGAAGTTTGTGTACAAAGAGGTGATGTCTAAGAAACCTGAAGAGTATGAATAAAAGCTGTTTTAAAGAATTCTGTGTTCTGTAAAGGACTACTTCAGTGGAAGATGTCTGTACTTGTAGCTTGCATTCAAAATGAGATTCTTGAACAACTTCTTCCATATTCTCAGAGGTCCTTCATTCTGCTGCGGACTCATGTGTTCAGCAGCACTCTCAAATAGCCATGCGAGCAATAAAAATAAAATAGTGCTCAGGCTGGAGGGACTCAAGAGGTCTCTAGACCAACCTTTTGACCAAGTTGTTTAAAGGTTAGTCCAGCAGGGTCTTAAAAACCTCCAAGAAAGATGAGTGCACAGCTTATCTGGACAACCTGTGCCAATTGATTGTTGTCATGGTGAAGTTTCTTGACCCTAAATCAGAACCTCCCCATGTGAATATTGCCTCTCATCCTGCTGCCATGCACATTAGTAGAGTTTTGCTCCATTATGGAGAAGAAGTACCTTCAGGTACTGGAAGGAAGCTCCCGTGTTCTCCTTTAAGCCTTCTGACTCGATGCAATTCCCTCAGCCTTTCCACCCCCTCACCATCTTCTTTGCACTCAGGGTAATTTGTCAGTGTCTTTCTGACACTGGGAAGCCCAAAGTGTGATGTGGTTTTATAGATGTGATTGAACAAGTACTGAGTAAAGGTGACTAATAATTCTCTCAATCTGCTGGCTTCATGCCTGTAAAACCAACCTAATATGTCCTTATAAAGGTAGCCTTGCTCACTGCTGTGGCATTCTGATCACTCATATTTGGCTTGGTATCTGTCAGGGCCAAATACAGTGCATGACTGAGCCTTCATTGCCCTGACACCCTGATCTGGTACTTTGTATGTGCAGAATGGTAGGTTTACCTATGCCAAGTGCAGTCTCCTGTTGTCTTGGGATATCAGTTGGCCTTCCTGGATGGGCCTGTGTAACAGACAGCCTTGTCTCCGGCCCTTTCTCCTGTGTGGACCTTGTCTCTGATTCTGTCTTCTGTTGTTCCTGGCTGGACTTTCTGGCTGGACCTCACTCATTATCTCACCTTGTCTTGGCCTCTCAAGACCTGTCACCAATCCAGTCCTGCCCAAATCCTATGTAACTGCACCCTGGCTGGTGAGGGCACTGCCCTGCCTGTCCTGTGGTCAGGCTTGGTTCCCAGCTTATCAGCCTTCATGGAATGGCCCTGCTGTTGTTGTCCATCACACAGTCCACCAGGACCTCCAGTTTTCTTTCTCAGTCAGTCCTCGGCCTGTACTGCCGTGGTGGTTGTTTCATCTCTGGTAAGGTATGACATGTTAGGATCCATCCCTCAGTTCTCTGAATAGGCATAGTGGTTTGATCAGTCTGTATCTTTCCCTTCTCCCCCTGAAGTTGTCTGTCTGAGCATACTTCAGAAGTAACATGTTCATTAAATCCACTCTTTTTTCACAAATATATACACTATGTGTAGACAAAATCTTGCGTTTTACCATATCATCATCAGGTGCATCTTGCCCTCATTTCCAGTGGAAGGACTGAGTAATCTGCAGTAAAAATGAACATGTTCAAGTAGTCACATTTCCCCTCAGCTATATATACAATTTTAATGTTCTTTTGGCTAGCCTTAGAAAAGCTGATTGTTCATTTATCTTGTCAGGGTGAATGCTGAAGCTATTTCTGCTGTTGGCTAAAAAAGATGTATCACATTCTTCCTTAGCGCTTCCCTCTTTTGTGGTGTTAATACTCTTAAAATAGTTCAAAGCTTTTGCTGCCAGAAAGAGTGTTGTAGGTAGTGGAGCCTATGCTTCCTGCTCTAGCAGTCTTTCTCTAGCTTGCTTTCTTCCACAGCTGAAAACAGCCAGCTAGTGCTAATTTTGGCTAAAGATTAAAATGTTAAGGAAAATAGCTGAAGATTAAAATGTTAAGGAAAATGATCTGGTGGTAAATTAGTCATGCATTAGGGTTTTGTTGTTGGTTGTGTTTTTTGTTTGTTTGTTTTATTTTGTTTGAAATATGTGTTAATTGGTCCTATGCACACACACAGTTACACTATATCTGTTGCAGTCAGGAGCATCTGACAAAGTCTAAGGTAAGTAAATAGAAGTGGCTGAGTACTAAGTTAGACGAGATAAGCAAAGCAAAGTCAGTAGGTGACTGTATCAATAGTATGAAAGCACAATGACAATTGGGAACTTGCAAGTGGTGATCTTGAGAGGAATTTATCTTTCAGCATTGGTTAGATAGAATCTTTTGAAAGCATTCTCTCCCATAAGGACATGCAGCTTGATTTATTTCCTGTTCTTAATTTCTTAGTGTTCTTAAGACTGTTTCCCAAATGGTTTCAAGAGATCTCTTCCCACTTAGCCTGCACTTATTATTTCAGTAGATCTCATTTCTCTGGCCAAGACATTCAGTTTGCTTCCTTTTCCAAGCACTTTTTTCCTAACATCTATCTTCACTGGCTGGATTTTTGCAATAAATTCTGCAAATAAATTGGAAATAGATTCCTGAAATGCTTTCTGATTAATTACCGGCTTTTTACCAGTGCCTAGAAGTCTGTTCAGAGTAGTGGCTCCAGTACTAGCTGCTCCAGTTGTGGTAGTTTGTGATGCTCGTCTCCAGTGACACAGGAGATTTCCTACCAGCATGAACTACTTGACAGGGTCACTTCAAACAATTCTGCTAAATTCCTTCAGACACCCTGGCTAGATTTCCATACAAATGGTCTCGGTCAAGTTACATAGGCTCATAAGTCACTGTTTCCCTCTTGAGGAAAACCTTCCACCAAAATGATTGTAAGCAAGTCTGGTACCACTGCTCAGTGCTGTTGGTCAGTACTTCCTATTATGAAGCCAGTTTTCCGGTGCCTTGCTCCAAATTGGGCAAAGTTTAACACTTTGGGAATATAGTTTTCTGTGCAAGGTAGCTGTGGCAAGCTTAGAGAATACTTGTGCTAAAATGGTAGTTGCTTCTGAGAACAAAGCTAGAGAAAAATAAAGTTGAAAGATTGAATTGAGGCTTTTGCAGAAGCCACTTTTTGTTTTTAAATGGGCTTAAAGTTTGAGAAAGAGCAAAATTTTGATTGGAAAGTGTCTCTTCCCATTCCTGATAATCGGTCTGTGTTTGGACACATTTAAACTGATAAACCAAGAAGGCTCGTATGTACTTGATTTGATAAAGCAAACGTAGCCTGCAATTTCCCTTCTCAATGACAATTCATCTGAATGTTCACAGAGCATCTCAGAACAGTCCTTTCCCTCACAGCTCTCATGTGTGACTGGACTGCATGTCTCAACCTCCAGAGCATGGCCTGGCCCCTCACAGCTTTTGCTTCTGTCTGAAGTCTCTGTGATCACCATTCATTTCTCCCTTACTCCTGCTTTCCTTCAGCATGCAGAGAATGGTACTCCTCCTGTTATTTCTCAAAGTCTTTTTAGTGAATAAATTAAGATCTAACTCTAAATCAGAGAAGTTGAGGGAGGATCAGCTTGTCCATAGTAGGAACCTTACCTTACCTGTTGAGGAAGTGCAAGATGTATGAAAATGATTAAGCACATTCTAGGAACTTGGGCAAGTACCTGTCTGCCTGGCCATTCTTGCATTGCTCTGGTGAGGGGCTTAACCAGGCTTCATATTTTTGAAGTGTGTCCTATTTTATGGATCTTGACTTGATTTCTGGGATGTATATGTAGCAGCACTGAAGGTCTACAGCTGCAAGGAAGGACAATGAGAGCTTCGTTGGAGTAATGAAAAATACACTTATTTGGTACAATTTGAGTTTCTTCAGGTTGCTCAAGCTCTTAAGTAGACACTGGCTCTTCAATTTATTTCTTACAAAGCAACAGTATGCAATGCTGCAAATCTAGATTAGTCATTGGAGTAATTCAAGTTCTCAGTTTCATTAAGAATAGAGTTCAGCTAGGAATTGAATGTGTTGCGAGGTTAACTGGGAAGAGGTAAAATATTAGATATTAAAGTGAACAATCTGCATATTGTAAGACTGAGTGTTACTGAAAGGAAGGTACAAACCATATTAACCAGTGCTACACAGAGACAGAGGGGCTAAGAATGAGTTTATAGAGAACCAGTGCATGTGCAGTTATGTGTGTGCGGTACCTGTGACACAGAGCAGTGAACAGTGACAGTGGCCCAGAGCAGCCATGGCACACCCAGAGCAGCGGTTGAGTTGCCACAGCAGCAGCCTGCAGAAGGGGGATTCAGGAGGATGGCAAGTGGGCAGATGACTGAGTCACACTCAGTATTTATTAAACTAATATTCTGCCCAAGAATTGAGGCACACACTTCTCGCTCTCAACCTGGCTTTTCACAAGCAAGACTTTGCATTGGGGTAAATGGGATTGTCTCCAGGAGGCAAAATGTCAGAAGGAAAAAAAAAACGTGGATTGTGTTACTAGATCTAGACTTTTGGCATCTTGTGACACTTATTCCTTTGTATTTGATGCTGTAATAGTAAGACCTTAAGCATCATTTAAAACGAGTGAATTGTTCTACAGGAAACCTGCTGTATTTGTTTTTGTATCTGCTTGTGTTCTATTTCTTCCATTTCTTTCTGGCTCTGCTTCTCTAGCAACCACCGTGTTGTGGTTGTGTGCACTTCAGTGTCCCAAGAAAGGGGAGGCTGAATATAACAGTCACTAGGTTTAGGTATTTTGATCTTCAGAGTTATCGTCAGGATTTATGACTGGTTTACCAGAACATGTTGCTTATGATTCACGTTTGGAAGTTTATCAGCAATAACTTACACTAAGTATTAGGAAAACATGTATGCTTTCCTTCACACAGCCTCTGTTCTACCTCTACCATGGTCTTCTGGGGTGTTTGGGAACACTTTACTACACTCCATGGTAGGATGATAGCTTAAGCTAGCCTGTTTCATCTTGTCTGTATCAACACTTAAAAATCTTCATGCAGCAGATATCTATGTTCAAGCACACAAAAGGCTAACTCAGATTGCCAGCTTACTGGCATCTCAAGACTGCTGTGAAAGCAAGTTTACCAAACCAACCAGTATCAATGCAGCACCAGTGTATTTTAGGCTACTGTCTGTAGTCACGTGTTTCATGTAAGTGTCAGTCACTCAAGATTAAGCCATTCTTTTGATGAGCGTAGGCTACAGTCCTGATGCTTTAGTCTCTCCTCTGAAATAGTTCTGTTCTGACCGTGCTCTAAAGATGCCTGCAAAGGGCTTCCTACTTCTAATAGTTTCTTCCCAAGGCCATTTGATTAGGAGATAGCTTTTCCTTCCTCTCAGTAACTTAAGTCACAACCAAGTTCTCACTAGTCCTGCATAAAAACCGAGGACCTAAGTGAAAGTCCTCAGCAAGACCATGAGGTAAGACTTACCGTCCTCATGCTAGGAAGGCATGGGCCTAATCTGGAGGCTTGACTCTCCCTGTGTGTTACATAGGCATAAAAAAGTGGGGTTTGGAGAAGCCAGTAGGTGAAACATCTGTGCCAGCTCCCAGAAGAAGGTGCCAAGGAAACCTTTGCAGCTTAAAACACACGCATGCATGAGATTGTTCTACTTGCAGTATTTGGGAATGCTGCTATACTGCTTTGGAGGTTTTCACTTAAGCAGCTCTGACACAAGCTGAGAACTTTTGGCCAAAAGTTTTTCTCCTGGCTGCATAAATACCATGGAGTACTTGCAAGTTAGCTCATCTATCCATTTCCTATTTTGAAGGCAGGCAGGGAAAAGCAAGCTAATAACTCAGCTGACCTGTCCTCTGTACAGTTGCCATAGGTGTGTGTCATGTAAAGAAATCAACTGCAACAGAGAAAGGTCCAGTATTTAGTAGGACATTGGCTATCTAAAGATGGTTAACTTCTGAAGTCACAGCAGAAATACGTAACAGGACTCATCACTTAGTTTCTCTGTATTTCTCTTCCATACACTGAAGCAGCAAGTAGTAGAAAGCAGCTGCCCTGTGAGTTACAGATTCTCTGATAGCTGAGGATACACAGACAGTATGGTCATTGCATAGAACCAAACTGCTGCTTCAGCATGAGTCTATAGGTTATAAAAGCTCCCTGAAAACCAAACGACAGAGTACAGTGCTTATCCGAGCTTATCCTAAGGGTTACAAGGGTTTTCATCTTTGGCATTTCCCAAATAAACTAGAATTTTCAGAGGATTTATTTCTCTGCTTCCTTGAGTTATATGGATGAAACATAACAATGTGCCTTAGGAGATGTCTGGGTGATGGGTTAGTACAAACTGTGGGCATCACTCTGACCTGCCATGTTTCCAGGGTAGATAGCCACTGTCACTGTGGGTTTTAAAGAGGGAAAGTCTTCCCTCGATTTTGCACCTCCCTACTGGCTCCTGCACTGCGATGCTGCACTGTTGGAAATGGCCTCCTCTTGCCAGTCTGAGGGGGATTTGACTGTTTCATTAAGAAAAAAAAATAAAGTACTAATTTTCTTGGTGTGTTGACATATTAGAAAGATCCTTCAGCAGCTCCAGTTATACCGAATAGTCCAAACACTTCTCAGCCTTATCAGAGATTAGTATTGTCCATCTGCGTAGTTGGTTTGACCAGATCTAGGACAGCCTGATGAAGACAAACAGGAAAAAGGTTGTATGTCATCTATGAGAACAACATGATAAATCAGAAGTGCCTTACCGTTTAAGTTTAAGCAGCTCACATTGCAGAGTCATGCAGACATAAGCTAACACTGTCTGAGGTGGGTTAAGTTTCTTGTCCTCACATCTCATCACAGCTATTCTGGAGTTTGACTTCTGGAAGTTGTAAATCTCTCTGACTTCCATCTTATTTACTTTTCGCTGTATTTGCTGCTGGTTTGCTGGCACAGGGATAGATATTGTTCTTTATCCCAATTAGATTTTCTTCCTTCAGCATTGTTTATTCTAGGTATATTTAGAAAGTTCTGTTGCCCTTATTCTTCATTTTGTGAGTTCATATAGAATTAGAAGAGGTTTCTTCCCATAAATAAGTTCCTTCTGTAAATAGTGCTTCTCCTGTTCTGACATGAGTTACTTATCTCAAAAAATGACCACCAGAATGGTGATATTCCAGACTACATTTTACAAGGGCTTTGCTTTTTCCGTAGCTCTGGTGGAAATGCATAGACCAAGGTTGTAAAGTTGATTCCACTAGTTTCACATATGCTTCATTTTAGTGGCTTAGTCATCCCATAATCACCTGGTATACATGCGTACATTACAGCAGGAGTTTCAGGGTGTTAATCCCAGAAGTCTTCCAGTAAAAAGCTTCATGCCATTTCTATTATTCCATGCATCAAAGTAATTTAGTTTTTCCTTTTACAGTACTGTTAATAATCTTTTACTGGATGTGCCTGAATACTATTTGCAGATTTCATTAGCGTGCTCTACTTTTTGTTCTCAAGCCATTTGTAAAAGTATTACAATGGGTCTATTTATAGGCTTTCTACCCCTTGACATGCCCCTTTGCAATGCAGTCTATGTGGCAGAAATACCATCTCTATTTTTCATCATCAGCCCTCAGGGACTTCGCTGCAGATTGTCATAGTGCTAGAAGCAGCTCTGCACAGGGCAGTTCATACAAACAACTACAAAGAAGTTCCTAACCTTTCTAATAAATTCACAACAGAAATGTTATTTTTCTCTATCTTGCAGGAGGGCCTTAGAAGTCTCAAGCAGTTGTATTCAAATTTTAGATTATGTCCCCATCCCATGTGTGTGCCTAACTCCTATGTATTTACCCAGACCTTCTTAGCAGGAGTTATCCAAGACCCTGAGGCAGACTGTCTGTCAGCAACTGAGATCCCTGACCCTGCTTTGCTTTCTCCAGTGTAAGGTCTGACATGGTAGTAAGTGGGTATGTTGGTGGCCAGCCCTGTGACTTTAGCTGAAGAAACTGGTCAACAAGTCCTTTTGCTGCCACTCTATCTCTGGTATGTCAAATGGGGGAACTAGGGCATAAATCATAGAATCATAGAATCATAGAATAGTTAGGGCTGGAAAGGACCTCAAGATCATCTAGTTCCAACCCCCCCTGCCATGGGCAGGGGCACTTCACACTAAACCATGTCTAAACTCTTTGGTTTTCCAGGGGGGAATATTGCAAGATCACAGTTGCCGCTGAAAAGAAAATGGGAGAAAAGTTTTTAATGGATTGATCTTTACAGCTCTAGAAGCTTTCAGTGAAGATCCTCTGCTCCCATTTTCTCTCCAGTGCAATCCATTCTGGTTTTCTCTTCAATAATTTCCATTCTAATAACCTTAGGTATCTCTACTTAAGGTTATATCTACACAGATAGCTTTCTATGTGACAATGGAACGCCTGATTTTGAATACCAGAAAATTTAATCTGGAATAAAATAATGGTTTGACTCTGTAGCTTTTTGGTTCTACAGAATAAAAGTATAGATACATAAGCATTCCCAGTCTGGATTAGACCTTATATAGGTCTAATATTATACCTTATATTTAGAGGTGACAAGAATGAAGAAGAAGGTGGAAGTAGATGAACAGCTGGCAGATACAGATACATTTGTCCTCAGTGCATGTCATCCGCATCTCTAATGGTTGAAGATAGACCTGGAATAAACTATCCTTTCCAAAGACAGAAGATGTTTTCATGTTAACTTTTGGGTACAGAAATATGCAGCAGCATTGTGAACTTTTGCTATTCTAACACAGTTAATCATTTTTGTGTTTCTTAAATTTTTGTCCTTAGAAACTACGTTAGAGTTTTGCTACATCACACTCTGTGTGCACATACGTTCCCTATTATCAGTGCAACATGTAGACCCCTTTGCACTCCCTCAAAAGTGCCACCTCTCACTTGGCTCCTTTCATCTCCATCAAAAATGAAAAACTTGAGAGAGGACATGAAACTGGGCAAAAGTTGCCACGTGGAGATACTCCGCAAACTTGTTTAATGTTATTACATGTACCCTGACCATGGCATCATTTTACATGCTTTCATGGCTATGCTGCATGTTTACCAGAGGTATTCAAGAAGCTGACTAGATCCATGCGCAGGTACTTTTCTCGAGCTGATCAAATTAATTTAGAGCCTTTGAAGGTGTATGGGTGGTTTACATTTTCATCCCCAGGGTTTGGTATATTGTATTTGTCACTATTAAATTTTCATTTGCTATCATGTTGTCCATTTATATGTTCTTACTGAATCTCTCTCAAGTACCATGGCCTGTGCCTGTGGGGAGTTCTTTTATAATTAACTTACATGTATAATCTGCAGATTTTTTATCTAGTATTTCCTCTTCCAGACGGTAATATCTTAAATGATAATGGAATTAATACACAACCTTGAAGCACCTGTTCCTAATTTTTATCAGTTACAGCATAAATCTGTCTCTTTTTTTTTTTTTTTTCAATTTTTAGTTTTAGCCAATTCTTTTTTATTATATTGTTTGATTCTTATTTCAGGGCCACTTAATTTCTTAAACAGTGTCCTGAAAGACTAAAAAAGATGTAAAATACCTCTCCCTTTTCCATCGTTTTATGACAGTTTTTAAGTAATGCTGTCAGATTGCTGGAACATGATTGTCTTGTGCAGAAAGCATGCTAGTTAGACATTAGCATAGCATCCCATGAATTTCTAGGCATTTTTGTCTTCTCTCTTTCAATATCATCTCAATACATTTGTCAGATACATTTAGAAGATTTATAGAGATGTGCTTTTCGGGACCCAACCTTGGGTTATTTTACAAAGCAGGCAAAATCATGGGCAGCCCCTCAAGCCTTTAGTGCTACAGCTGATTTAGGAGATATGTTCCCATAATGGCTGGGGTTAGAGATGAATACTTTGAGCAGGACAGATATGAAGAGTTTATGACCCAGTGCACTGCCAAAATGTGCTCTGCCTCCTTGAGGCCATCATAACTTTCTCATGTCGTGACTTCCCCGTCTTCTTTCCCAGTTAGCCGAGAATTACTAGAATGCATGTTAAAAAGTATTTCAACAATGATTTTGTTATGTATAATGTTGTCAGTGAAGTTACATTCACGTGAGTATTCAGATAAAGTAAGTTGCATTCATTTCTTGAGATAAAGGCTTTGATTTATTTAATCACAGAGCAGTTTTATTTTGTGATTACATTTTTATTGACCAGAAAAGGAAATACATAGTAATTTGGTTAGACAGTCAGAAACTGAAATACTAAATTATGATTTAAGAGATCACATCTCTTAGATAAGCAGCCTTGAGTATTACCTTCTCAAAGGAATATTTGTAGTAAAGAGCTGAAATTTGCTGTAAACACAGCTTCCAAAATGATGTCTGTTAAAATCACGGTTTGCTTGCAAACATTTTGCGAATAAAGAAAACCGTAATGTTGAGTTTGTGAAATGATATTTTTTCGTGGTGAGCTGCTGGTTTCCTGTGTGAAACCTCAGGACCTTTTCCAGGCATAATTCCCATGGAAGCCTGTGGACAGGGTAGCATCAGAGGTGAAACCTGATGACCTGAAATCAATCTGTTCCAAAAGAAAAGCTGTAACATGGAGAATGATGACCCGTGCAGGCCGGACTGTACTCATTAATTTTCCTGCAGTGACAGTCTCACTACAGCTACACTGATGTTTTCCAGCAATAGGGACACCACAGGCAGTCCCCACCCTGTCCATCCTGACCCTATCCTTCCAGCCCCCCCATTTCCTTGTGCTCCTTCACCATGCCAGCACGAATGTCTATGGCACCATGCACTGAAATGGTTCAGAAAATCAACCCAGCTAAAATTAGCAGCCGCTCATTTGTGGGGTTAGTTTTTGGCCTAAGCTCTCTGGTCTGTTTGCTGACCAGTTGCGCAATCACAACCGAGGGGCATCGCAGGGGAGGCGGGAGCAGCAGCGCTGACAAGCTCAGCTTCAGCAGGCTTGCAATTAGCTGTGTAATCCTCACCTACACAAATCCAACAAGCAACGTGCTGATCCTGTCATTGGTTCCTCTCCGCTGCCTCCTGCACTGTTGGGGCACAAGCTGAGCAGTGACCTATGCTGGGCAGCTTTCCTAACTGGAAAAACAGAATTTAGCATTTCTCCTGGTTTATTTTTCAGTGAGCTTAATTCCCTGATCCAGAAGTCCTGTGATGACACTAGCATCTGTCCTGGGAAGAGGCTGACATGGGACTGAAAAGTCAATGTGGTGAGGCACGAGCAAGAACCTTGCCTGTGTTCAGGTAGCACTGTTGCTGAATGTCACATTACAGTTTTGGTAGCCCAGGAGCCGAATTAGTAGCCAGGTCTGCCCCCCCAAATGATACCCAACGAATTATACCCAACAATAACAATCTTACCATGGATTTTATATCTTCTGTATATTACACGTTTTCAAAATTTGCTTCCCAAATACCATGGGATTGGTGGAATCACTCTTCAGGGGCTGGATTTGGTTTGGTTTGGGGATTTGGGGGGCATTAGCCTTGGAAGCATGCTTAGTTGTGAATTGGCTGTATGAATTTAATATATGAAAAAAACAGAAGTTTAAAACAAAACTGTGAGCAACCAACCAATGTCAAATTTGTCAAATTTAAATATTGAGAGTAATTGTCCTATACAATCAAAAATAGCAGGTCAGGGTCCTGCTTTGGAGACATGGAGGCAGCAATCCTAATTTATATTCAGTCTCTACACATCATTTGTGAAAGGTTTGACATTTGTTTTAAAACTTCTAATTTAAAACCCAAATTTATAATTTATTGATAATTCACCATCAGGAAAATATTCCTAATGAGGAATTTAACTTAACAAGAGTGTTTGTTGGTTTACTTACCTTCATAAGCAGTTTTCCCTGTGCAAACCACCTGACTGCTTCACATTATTCTTAGCTGTAGCATCTGCCAGTACATCTTTCAGTTACTCTACACAATGTGTCATCTAAAAGTGAGCATCAGAGTAAACAGTCTTGCCTAAATGACTAGAACAACTGAGAGAAACACTTCTGTTAGGTAGTATTATTGGTGATTTAATTAGAGGATAGTTTCCATCAGACTCCAATTGCTCAAGAGGCCAGATGGGGTCAAGTTTTCTGGACAGCATAGTAAAATGCGGTGAAGCCAGGCATTTCTAAGGCTTGGAAGCACCATTTTCTGTGCAGAAATATTGACTGAAAGTTGTCTTTTACCTTGTCTTAGAGAAAATGGTACCATCCAAACATGGCTTTAGGTATGGATAAAGGAGGGAGAAATGCCACATGTGTAACAAGTGTTATACTGAGGTTGTTTGGTTTCATTTGTTTGAATTCGTCTGTTTCTATTAGGCATTCAAAGGGCTTATGCATTGAACAAAATACTGCAGGAGGTTTTCTGTTGAGATGCTGGGACAGTAAGTGTGACACAAGTCAATTTATGACCATGTTTGCTTCATTCCATTGATGCTGGTTTGATTCTTGCCATTCTTCAAAGCTGTTAGTACAGAACTTGTTTTATTTGCTACCATAGGTATAAATTCTTGTCAGCAGCTGCATTTAGGAATAACCCATCCAGACTAATCCAAGTAAAATGTGCTAATATGCTGAAAATTGGGAAGAAACACAACAGGCAATAGCAGTTCTGTAGGATCCAACACAGGAACATTTCAACGGTTCAAACAATGCCACTAGCAGTAGTTCCCTTTGCTGAGGTCCAGCAGTGCCATGTCCTCGGTACTGTTCCTTTGCTGACTGTAGTTCTGACATCAGGATGTGTCTGAAAAGAGATGCAATAGCATTGTTTTGGCCTGGATGAACTCTAAAGCGGAAGGCCAAGGTGATTAAGGCAAATAAACGCTGAGACTGTGTTTATTAGCCAGGAAATGGTTATTACCAAATTGGCAGGAAATGCTCTGGAGGCCGACGTACCAGCTCCAACATAGCTATATGCATCAGTCATCTTTTTTCAGTGTGGTTCACATCTTGGAATAATGATTGCAACTGCATTAACTTTTGCTTGAGAACAGGCAATTTCATTTTTTCAGCCACTTCTGCAACTAAATCCGTCTTTATTTAAAGGGGATGTACTAGTACTAGTTTCTCTAATCCCGGTAGAGAAGTGACGATAGTGATGATACTGCTCGTGAAACAGGACTGGCTGCCGCTGTCGCAAAGAGCATTCGGAGAGGTGGCAGCTGCGCTGCATGATGCTGTGAAATGGCAAGAGCAGGCAGGGAGAAGCAGCATGGAGCATGAAGAGCACCAGAGGGACCCCTTCAGCAGCTATCATTGCTGGAGACAGATAATCACACTTAAATGGGGGTCCAAACTGGGAAACAGCAGGGTAGGACTCACCCATCAAGCAATAGGAGTCCCCAGAGCAGTGCATCCAGTTTCTCAGCCATGAAGATAAGATGCCCTTTCCTGGTGTCTTTTTCCTTCTTCTTTTGTAGTGTAACTATTCTTCAAATATGTTGCTGTTGTTTTGACAGTTACTTGAGGCAGGGGATTACCTTAGAGTCAACTCTGAATTAATGCTTTTCTGAAAACCAAGTATTAAAAGACCAGATAGGTAAGTGCCACTTCTTAGACATAAAAATTAATTAAGCTGTAAGTAATGATCCAGCCTACAGTGAGAACAATAGATGAGTAATACAAAATGTAGTTCAGTTTCAAGGCTTTATTAGCAAAAATCAAGAAATTAAAGCAAAAATAATCTTCTTGCTGTTCTTTAATGTTTGAAAAATTCCAGAAGACAACGAGTTTACTGGTGTTTACAACACGGTACAACTTTGTTTGAAGCACTTATTGAGGTGGCAGTTATCTTGGCTCTGCTTCAAAGGAAGCCAAACTGCCCGTGTCCTTGCGCTTTGGCCAACAAACGGAGCAGCAGAGCGTCTCCATCACATCTTCTGAGGTTATTCAGGTCTGACACCACTGTTTTCACTTCCTTGACTGGCCGTACAACAGCCTGCAATGCACTGCTCCAGCGTGAAGATGATGACCCCAGCTGCGGTAGTGTGTATTTAGCAGTTTGTTATAATCTTGGTTTATCATTTCTGTGGAGTTGTCATAACTAGGGTACTTATAGTTTGAAGTATTCTTGGATGCCATTTTTAAAGCTGCCAGGCAATTAAATTTAAAGCCTGAGAAGTTTCTAAAATCTACATGAAAAATAAAATCCATTTCTCTTTGCAGTTCAGCTCAGCCTATTGCTGGGGCCTGGCTGTTACTCAGCTGTATTTGTAGGCCTTTGCCAAATCTGTGTTTACCAGAAACACCATCTTCATTTTGGGGTTCCTAAAGTATGATCAGTAACACAGAAAGGTCGGGGAAGGCTCAAATTATTCCTTCTAACCTAAAAGCATCTTCTTATGGACTGCTTTAAAATGGCTATATGAGCATCTTACCACAAGATGGCCCTTAGCAACCACGGCTCCTGTGCATCATGGTGGTGTGTGGAAGCACTGGCTGCTGCCTTCTGCTTCTTACAGGGTGCAGGATTATTTCAAATAAGTTTTACTCTACAAAATGCTTTTCCAACACATCGAGCTTGTGAGAAGTAATTATCCTTGGGAATCAAAGTGACTAAATGCAGAGTCCTCTCTGCTCAATGAATGAGGTGATAATTCTTTACACAGTTAAGTTGGCTGTAGCTATGTGAAGACTGGACAATGTCTAAAGTGATCAGATTTAGGATGAGATTTTAGCACTGTATCAGCAGGTCCTTCAAAGGCAATGGCTGAGGCACTCTGAGGAGATGGTCCAGAATCAGGGATGTTGCCCACACAGGATGCTCATCCTGAGAGATTAAGTTGGATTTCCAGAGCATTTTTCCTCTCCCTGGCTGCTGGAGTGTGAATGTTTAGCTCAGCAGTTTTTAAGGTTAGTACTTCATCCGGGAAGATCATGGGGTGCTCTCGGCTCTCATTAGTGTCAGCAGTTGCTGAGCACATCTAGACCTCAGCCTTAAAAATTGCTGGGAGTAAGATCAACAAAAGGGGCATCAGTGCCTGAATTTGTGGTGTCATTTATTTTCTATAGACTTAAATTACATCACCAGGTCCCATAAATATTTCTTAGGCTGAGCTGGGTATCTTATTAGAAGCTTGAATAGATACAGTCTGTTGTTGAGGGAGCCACCTGTGGCAGGCAAGTCAGATATAGAGGAAAACACCCAACACTTATGTCCGCTGTTTGGTACCTCTGGCCATATGAACAAATGGGTTCCTACTGCCCATGAGTATCTACTGCTCATGAACAGAAGCACCCAAAAGCCCAGCTTTCTTGAGAACAAATAGGAAACTGCGTTTGCTTGAGTGCAGGCAGTGGCCCTTATGGCTGGGAGGGGGCTCACACTGGACCTTCGCCTCTCCTGGAACCAGGAGTTTCTCTCACCCCTCTTTTGACAGGCCATCTCATCAGACCACTGACTGTCATATCGTAGCAATATTAAGCTAGAGAGGGACCAACTCTATCTCCAGTTAATAAGATAGTCCTTTAAAAGATAAATATAGGAACTTATCCCACTCTTCCCTCCCCCCCCAAAAAAAAAACAACCCACAACAAACCAAACCAAACAACCTCCGGCAAAAAAGCCCCACACAGATCTGCACAGGTTATACAGTAGCATCTGCCTTCAGATATGGCAGTAAGAAACTGAAAAATCTTACTCTGAAGCAGAAACTTCACTCTGCATCCCACTCCAGCACCCTAATGAGAAACACCCAATTAGCCACCCTTTGCCTTAGACAGCCCCAGAATGTGTCTAACAAAATGGGCTGCTGGTGGTCAGGCAAACACTCCCTTGACTAGGCTGAGAATCTCATTTTGTGCCAGACTGGCATCAGCTTGAAGAAGGACCCTCAGCAGCCTGTAAGGAGTGGGGAAAGGTTGAGCTTGAGGTGCTTGAGCACCTTTGTCCCATGGATTTGGGGACCCCAGGGGATTTAGACTTAAGGGCAGCTTTTGTGGCAGCTGTGCAGCAACCTGAGAGCTGCCAGAGGTAAATGAGGCAAGAGACAACTAAGAAATCAGATACATGCAAGCACCTTTTAGGAACTCTGTTTCAGCTTCCTCCAAAGCTATGACTGAGACATCCATCTTGATCCACTGCTCAGCAGCCTGTTATGGAGAGCCTTGATGGGGAAGGGAAAGTAATCCTAGTGGTAAGCGTTTGCATCTCCTCTGCTCAGTCTGAGTGATAAAAGTGCAAAGGCAGACTGGAGGGATCACACAACACCACATTTTCCGAACCTGCATCTCCCCTCATTTTGCTTCTTGTCCAACCGCAGCAAGGGTGAAAGAGGAAGGAATGTGTGCCACCCAGAGACAACTGTTGGCCCAGAAAAATCTCCACTGATTCCATGCTGGCCACCTCTTGCTTCTTCTCACAGGGGCTGATCAGCTATAGCTGCTACATGCAGGGACTCCAAGGGAAATGTTTCACCTTTGACTCATATGCCAGGATTTAAAAATAACCTAGAAGCTGATGTGCAAAGGCACAGGTGTTCTTTAATGTCTTTTCCCTGGGCTTTGAACATCCTTCTCTGCCTCTACACTTCTGCTGCCTTTGTCTTGGGACATTACCAATACCTGCTCTGGCAGACTCTGCTGTTCCCCTTGTGACCACTTAGCCGCTGTTAGCTGCTTTAAAAATAAATACAGACACTAGGGGAAAGAGTCTTAATAGTAGCACAGTATGTGCACGTTAATATATGTACATATTAACTCTGGGCTTCCCAGTGCAAGGGAAAGCCATCTGAGACTGAGTAAACCTACACTATTCTCCCTGGTATTCTGCAAGCAATTAAAACTCATGCCAACAATATGAATTTGTGATCCACAGTGTCCTGCAGCTTGGAGCTGTTCGGTGCCTGCAGGAAATGTAGAAGAAGAAAGGGGAGACACAGAAACCTTCACTGACTGCAGAAGCCCTTCATAGGCCAGCCACTGTTAATTGTAAAGGAGGGTACAAACAGTAAGTGGAATTCGGGGTATTCAAGGATATTATGTTGTGTACTAAACTGTTCCACCATAGTGCTCCCAATGCCGAGGGACTTCAGTACCTGTTGGTGATAGAGACGAGCAGTAATTATCCTACCCAAAAGAGGGCAGCAGTTAAACTCCTATGGCTTATTTCATGTTATGCTGAAAAATGGCTTTTAGCAATGACAAATGTTGTTTCAAGTAGCTCAATAACTGGGAACGGTGCCACAGCCTGATAGTAGGAGCTGTTGTTTTATTGATACTTCTCAAAAGGAAGTCGAGCTTGATTATGTGTGTTGATACTCAGAAAATGCAAAGTAACATTTAAATTGATAATAAAGGGATGAGGAAGCTTTATGTAAGAATAAGGATGTTAATCATTTAATTTAAATCAGTCATTTAGCTGCAAAGTCAATTTAAATGTATTAGAAAGGAGCAGACAAAACCAGGTATGTGCAATCTGTTGTGGAAAGTTTCTTCCCTGTCCCTGGAGCTCCAGCTGCTGTCACTGGGGTTGGCTGGTCTGTCCCACACCATGACTATTCCTTAGCAGGGAACCACCAAGTTACTCCTAAGCACACTAATCCTCACTGTTCTCTTCTTCTCACTGGGTACAGCCTTGCTTCATTTTCCCTGCTGGTTCTCAGCTGCTGGAAGAGGGGATTTTTTCTTCCAGATAAACAGTTTTCCATCCTATTTATTAGTCCTTTTTAATGCTGCTGAGACTTCCACCCTCTGGCCAGGGGAGCCTCCAGCAGGTCCGGAACCACAGACTCCTCTGGGTTGGAAGGGGCCCCGCAGGTCCAACCTCCTGTGCTGAACTCAGACTGGGCAGCATAAGGTCACCTCAAGGTGTCTTACAGCAGAGGCAGAGCAGGAACAGAAGTAGGAATGTGCTGGAAGCAATTTGCTTTGGCAAAACCACTTACTAAATCAGCTGATTCCCATCCCAGCTGTTAAGAATCCCTCCAAGCAATCTCCACACTGAGCAATTACAATTTTGCAGCTTGCCACCAAGTTTCCCACCCTGTGTAAGAGATTTTGAAGTAGGCTCGAATTAATAGAGAGCAAACACAGGAGTAAAGCACTGTAGACACAGAGGCACTGCAATCACCGTAGCTCAGCAGACAGCCTCTAGCCTCCACCCTGCTTGAGGCTCTTGATTTCACTGTGACTTTGAGTAACTAGGTTTCAAAGTCACGACTGTATTAATTACAAAGGCTAAGTTCAAGACTTAGGAACACGGAATTGTCTTTGGCTAGGGAACTACATACAGTAGGGATTGCTCTTGATTGCATGACTACGTGGACTTCGTTTCCAGTCAAGAAACACCAGGAGGCCCCTCTGTCAAACACCAACACTCTGTGGGGATAGAGAAGATAAACCCCAGAACATTGTTTCCTGCAGGCATCACGTTCTGCGCTCAGCCTGACATCTTTCAGGCAGTTGGTGTGCTGTGCTTACCTGTGACAGTGAAGACGCAGGTTTGGCTATCTCCCAATGATGGCTGAGTCCCCATATTGTGTTCTGTGACGGTGAGATGACAAATCCCCTGGGCTGTGACCATCCACACTGCCCAGCTACCCCCTGGCCCTGTGTGAGGCTGATCCAACCTGTGGGGACAGAAAAACATCACTGGAGAAGGGACACTGTTCGCAATCAGTGTAGACACAAGCTCATTACTACCACTTGCCTTCAGGAGTGCTGACGGGTCCCCTATCCCTGTCAAAACATGTATAGCCCACACATAAGTCGTGCCCTCTCCAGAGGTCCATTCCAACCCTAACAATCCTGTGGTTCTGTGAGCATGCTTGCACCTTCCGGGCTCATGGCCTTAGGTCAGTATGCCTTGCGAACCCCCAAATGCTTTCACATCAACCTTAACTGTTCGATGAATCTATGATTCTCCTCATCTATACTACTGTTGACTTTCCATCTCAAAGCTGCAAAGTAGATCTGGGCTACGGTTCATTCTGAAAACAATGATAACAAAACGTTCCTGCCTTGCTGCAAACACGCAGCCACTCAGGACACTGATTCCAGTGACCACCATTACCCTGAGCTGAATCATAATAGAAAAGAATCCTTACAAAGCAGCAAACCACACTGTTCCAATAAACTAACGGAAGCTGTGCATGCAGTGGTGTCAGTCCCTGAGCCATGAGCCCGGGTGGGTAACTCTTGCTTGTCTTGTGTTGGCACTTCATAGAGCTATGCTCCCAGTGGTGGGCTGGGCTGCAGGTGGTGGAAGCCCAGCAGCTTGGCTTCACCCCCTGCCAGGCAGGGCGCTGCGGCTGTGCTGCTGCGCGCATGTGGACTCTCCCCACTGTGACACCCTTGGCTAGAGGACAGCGCAGACACCCCCCCAGTGCATCACCACCTCAGTCCCATTTCTTCCATGACCCCCGTTCCAAGCCCTGCTGGGGAGATGGATTAAATTTGAAAAGAGGGCAAGAGGACTGCTGGCATCAGAATGACATGTGAGGTGAGACTGTCAATTAACTTCGTTTTAATTGCAGATATTACTTGGATTTCTTTGACCTCTTTTGTTATTTTTAGAGCCAGTTTAAATTGGCAGGTCCTGTTACGTGGGAAATTGGATGCTAAAAAAAAAATATCTTTTAGGCCCAAATTGGAACACACAGTTGGAAACTTCCAAGAAATTGTATTTCCAAAATCTGTTCTGGAAACATCAAAATGACCCAGTCACAGCAGCTCATTGTTATTTTATAACTGTGAATCTCATGTCTTACATACAATAAAAGCCCTTGGCCATTTTTTCCTTCGATTATTTTCTTTTTTTGAATCAGTATTTTTGTCATTTTTTGGGCAATGAAAGCAAACACACCAGTAACTTCCCCCAGAACATTCCCATTTTGCCAAACTAATATTTTCCTATGAGAAGCATACTCTTGGGGGTTAAAAAACCCACTGTAGATTTGAATTTGCCTCTTTCTGCCCAGTGACTTGGTCTTTAGCGACACAGAGTTCCCTGAGGGAAACAGCCTGTCCCGACCCGATCCCTGGGAACGGAAAGACAACTTGTTTCTGGGAGATACTCTTTCTGGGAGGTACTTTTATTTAGATAATTCCTCCAGTACTAAGCATGGGGGGGCAGAGCACTGACACGTGCCAGTGTTACAGACGTAGGGCTCAGCCAGGACTAAGTATAGATTCAGGAGTTGAACATGAAAAGGGCATTACTCCCCCTGGTGACATGCTGCGGGGGTCCCTCCTGCAAGGTGTGCAGCGGAGAATCCCCACCCTACCGGTGCCCTGCCATTCATCTGGCACTTCCACGTGTGAAACAGCACCTGCTCTCTGGCAATCACCCCCTTTACCCACAGCTATGTGGGTTCACATCTTCTGATCACCCTTTTAGGTGAGACTCGAGTTCTGGCTGTGCACAGCTCTGTTCAGTGGGGGACACAGGGGAGATGATACATGCACCAACATCTCAACAATTTCATAACCCTGCATGCAGCTCTTTAGCAGTACTGCCAGGGCTGGGCACAGTCTCTCCATGCATTCTTAGAGCTATGGTACAATGCTCAATGGTGATACAAGGCTTCTGTGCAGTGCCATGATGCCAAGAATAACAACCAAGCAATGCCCGCTGCCAGACTTCCCTGCAGGGCTTGGAGAGCAGATCTGGCTGCTGACAGCCATCTCCAGCTCCGCTCAGCTTCAGGCTCTCGTGCTGGGGCAAGATGTACCATCCCTGGAGGCTCTCTCTGAACAAAGCAGTGCCTGGCCCATGGTGAGTGGGAGGCTGGACTGTGATCTCCACAGGTTCCTGCCAATCTGCATTTCCATGCTTCTATTGCTTATTCAGCTCAGCCCCATCCAAAGCCAATGTAGCTGTAAAGCCAGCCTTGATACCCAATGTTGTTCCTGTCACTCCCTTTTTGCTTTGTGTACCTGCAGACTCCTCACGTTCCACCCAAGTGAGTTCCTCCTTTAAAAACCTTCCTTTTCTTGGAGTTCCATCCTGACATCAGGATAAACCACACTCTACATAGATGCTTTTGAAGCCGTTATCCTGTTAATCGGCCCTGAAATCCGACCTTTCTTAGCCGCTAGATTTCATGTCTAGAAAACCAAACCAAAAAGCCTCTTATCAATCCTCCAATGTTGAGCTAAACCCAAACACTATAAATAGCAGCTGAACACACCTGTAAGCTACTGAACAACTGAGCCTTTCATCAGCATGCACTAATGAACACTTGGCCTTGTGATGAGGCTCCAGTAGCAAAGTTAAGACACATAAAAAGTAAATGTGTGTTCTTTTCTGATGGTTGTATTAGTCAGCACAATCAGGCATCTTTTTAGTGAAATTAACTACTCTGAAATTGTCATCAGACAGCGAAGTTTGCGAAACATTTAAGATCACGCCAGCCCGGCTTCGTGAAGCCCCATTTTCTTCAAGTATCTAAACATTAACAGATGCTGACGTGGAGATTTTTCATCTTGCAGAACTGAAGCAAAGGCACCTTCCAAACCACAAGACTCAGTGCATCCACCAGTCCATTTCAATTTCAGTTGTCCATGTCACCAGGCTCTAGTTTCTTCTGCAGGGCCTGGAGCTACGGCTGCATTTGCAGCAGGTGACCATAGCTTTACGGATGGAATCCTCAGTTTGGGCAGAATGAGCCCAGGACTCTGTCCTTAACAAATGCCATGCACTACTCATTTGCTGCTCGGAACAGAAACCAGAGGAAAACACAACTTCCATGTTCTTGCTGCAGCGCATTTCTCTGCCAGGAAAAACATTTTTACACTTTTTTTGTATGTGTGTTTTAATGGTTGCTATTTCTACATTATCTATTCCCAAGATTATTTCCTGTGGGAAAGATTTAATATCTTTTAATTCCAATAATAATTTTAGTAACAGTTGCCATTTTCTGCCAATGTTTTTGCATTTTGGGATAGAACCAAATTATATGCTCTAAATTCCTTTAGTTTCTCTAGGAAAGCTTTTAAGGCAGTTATTTCATACCTCAAAATAGAGCAGAATTGTCTTCTGTTTATGAGACCGAGTTTCCATCAGGTTCCAGGCTCTTGTCTGCTTCCTGCACAGTTAACCTCATTCTTCCATTCCCATTGAAAAGTCTCCCTCGCTTAGCTTCTGTGTTATTCAAGCTAGGTACTTGGTTTTAACTTCCTCAGCTAGTTCGCTGGCTTCCGACTAGGAATGACTTGATTATCAAGAAGTATCGCTGCTTGTTGGCAAAGCTGTGAATGGCTGCAGGGCCCCTTCCTGCCCCCATGCCACCAGCACTCCTTGTGTTATGAGGTTTCCATTGTAGAAACAGCAACTACTTCTATTTTTGAGATAATTTTAGACACTTTTGCACACACAGGAAGTGGTGTTACTGTGCATATGTGTCTTTGCTGAAACCCAGGGATGAAATTTCTGATCAACAGCAGGTTCAGCCTTGACTTAGCTGGGATTGCATCTCAAATGTCAGCTGTGGCCTTAACCAGGAACACTGTTTCAGAATTAATGAACTCCTTACCTTCAGTCAGGAATAAGTACATCTGAGGAGGTTTTTGTTGGTTGATTTTTAAAGGAAGATTTTTCTTATACAAACACTGAATTGATGTAACTTCTTAAAAGAAGATCTGAAGATGCTTTTTGCAGGAAGTTCAGCAGAACCGAGAACGCTTCAAGCCAGTCCCAGTATATGACGTATTGTTTACTTGTCCAGGTTTCATAAAGTTTACTTGAAGTTCCTGTTTATCCCTGGAATCACGTCTGCAAAGGACATGAGCCTTCCTGAGACAGCGCCTGAGCAGCTCGAAGGATTTGTTTTTCAAATGAGTTCTTCAGGCGAAATGGGAGTTGGCTTCTGTTCCCCACAACATAGATTTTAAATGAGTAATGTATTCACCATGGAAGCACCTGTTTCCTTCTGGGCCAGTTTGTCTTGTTTTGCTTAGTTGCAAAGATTCTGTATTTGCAGGTGAATTATGTATGTTTTAGAAATATAGCAGAGGCAGCAGCCCAAGCAAATGGGTTGTGGCTGCCCTGGCAGAGACACTACTGCAGAGCACGGGTTGAATCTCATGCCTTCTGCTGACCTGCTCGCACCAAAGGCAGTTTTACCCTTGAATCCTGTCCCTTGCTCCCAAGGACCATGAGGACAAGAGAAACTACCTTAAGGTACCCAGAGATCCCACACCAAATGCTGCAGGAGAGGTGAGATTTCGATCTCATGTTTGCAGCTCAAACTCAAGACTAACATCACATACTCAAGCCCATTAAAGATTCTGTTGTAAACCAGAATTTAAGGTTTATGTAAGGCAGAAATTATCCTTTTCAAGAACACATCACACATTTTAGCTTTTGATTCATTTTTAATAAATTGTGCCAGTAGAAGCTTTCAAAGGCAATGATATATCAATAAATAACAGTTAAATTGAGTTCCTGAGAAAGAACCTACCACATGAAAGAATGTCAGATAGCTGTAAATAACAAAAAATGGCATTACTATATAAAAAAGCCATAATACTGAATCTTACATGAACTGTCACAACACAAGCACTGCATACCTCAGAACATTCCTTTCATACAAATGTAAACAAATACACAATCATTTTTGTTTAGTTTAGGCTGATGAATTAATATGTTGTTGCTTAGATATCTAAACAATGGATAGGAGATAGGATATGCTAACACATTAAGGAATAATATGTGGAATAATATATGGAAAAAATAATGACGCTCCAGATTTAAAAATAAAATAAAGCAAAAACACATTAAAGGAGTGTTTTCCTCAAATGTTATTACTTCAATCACTTTAAATAGGACTGTTACACTAATCTGAATTAAGGATTTTTGTGTGTGTTTACTTATTTAGTTATATATAATATATACGCAAATATGTATGGCTTAATTATCTTTAGTATTCTGATATCACCTTGAATAATTCTCACTTATACATATAAGAAAAATGCATATTTTAACATAGTTAAGAACTGATATTTCAAAGTATGCCTATAATTTGACAGAAATGAAGGACTATTGTGCTCCATCACAGCAACATTTTTACCTCTACACAACAGAATGACCTATGAACAATGCCAACATTTTCAGTTGTCAGTGCCTAAAACACTGGGATCCTAAATGGATACCAGCCAGTCACCTGTAGGGATGTGATGTCCAGAAAAGCCACATACCTCCAGTTCTACAGATATCCATGGAGCTGCACAGAGTCAACATCTGCCTCACTGCACTTGGGATCTCGGTGCATTACGAGAGCACAGTGTTGGACATTCTGTCTTGAAGACGTTGAGCTACACTTTTTAGTATTGGTGCTCCGTGTTGCTGCTGCTATCAAACAGTGAACCCCGTGCTGGACACTATATGATCTAAACCAGCCTGATTTAAACTGTTGCCATAAATCAGCTTTGTAATAAGGGTGTTGCTATCCATCCTTTGTGGGGAAAGGTGTGCCAATGATACATTGTTACTAAAACGATCTACTACATCAGACCACAAAATCACTATTCAGTTACAACCTTTGCAATCTGTTTTACAAAATTAGTATTGGATACAATCATAAGAGGAAACCATCCACACAATACATTATCAACACACGGCTTAAAATGGTCTAATTTTAGACCCTTAGTAAAAATGGATCCACAGGACCGGCCTGTGAATGGCAAGAAAAGGCCATTTCAAACAGAAAAAACACTGCTCATGCAACATTCTTCACACACTAGACAATGAAATCACACCCAAATTGTCACTTGCTCACACTTTCTATTACACTCCAATAAGCAGAAGGAAATAAAGCAGCTTTCAGGTTATGTCACAATTTTGAAACGTGGAAAATACATATCATAAACAAAAATCACGGTGCGAATACAATGGCATCAGTAAATTTAGAAAATGAGAGAGCAATTTTTTTTTTCTTTTTTTTTTTTCTGTCTTACATTATTGCACAGAGACCTTTCATCACATGTTCTTCAGCTTTATGCATCTTCCTAAATGTGAAATAATAAGTGCTATGGATAAAATAAAAATGTAGAAAAGAAGAACAGCAGCATGATTTGTCAAAGTTAATCCCTATAATTTAGTAGGAAAAAAAACCCTGCTATAAACAAAATATAAGTGCTCTTTATTAATTTAAAAAATAACGCTGACAGTTGCGGAAGTCTGCAAATGTTGAGCAGGGGAGTGCTGACCTCAAAGCAAAGCAGGCCTAGAAATGACAAGACTGCTGGCCTTGCAGGTTTTGGTGAAGACCAGGATTTCAAGTGTAATTACCAACAAATTTATATACAGTAAAACCAACCCGAACTTTCAAGAGTGCCATTTTTAGGACCTGGCCCTGCGAGCTTCTGACTCCCGAGGATGCCTCCAGCTTCAGCTGAAGTTACATCTTCACAAGCACTGCAGGATCAGCTCCTAAAGGATCAGTTAAAGGCCCTACTGGATTTGAGATTAGTCTTACCTGAAGTATTCTATACAATAATTTACACATATACAGGCTGACAAGCTCCAGTCTGATCCACCACACCTTTCTCTTCTACATCAGGTTTCTCAGACTGGCCAAGTTCCATTCCAGAAGGTTTGGGATATCTGAATGGATACCCGTTGTCATCGAAGAACCTTCGGAAAGTAAACTCGTAAAAAGCATGTTCTGTGTGCTTGCTATTGGAAGAGGCTAGTGGATCCCATGTCCTGGTGCTGTCACCGCTAGCATTGTTCCAAGGACTTTCTTCTTCAACTGGATCGAAATTGGAAGTGTCCATTGGATGGCTGATCTTTGGAACATAGGGAGCTGGCTGCCTACGGATATCAGTAGAGAAGTCCATAGAATGAAAGAAAGCATGGGCCTTAATATCATCTGCTCCGTTTCTTCCAAGCCTGTCCTCAGCAGCACAGCAGAGCTTTGTGATGAGATCAGTTGCCTCAGGGCTTAGCTTGATCTGTGAGGGAATGTGCAGTGTGCTTTCCCAGTTTATCACCTGGAGTTAAGAAAGGTATTAAATAACTTTTAATCCTGGAAACAGAATCCTTCTGCTTGACAACATTAACTGTACAGAAGTAGACACATAACGTAATCAGCTCACAGTCTCCACATTAAAGGTTCAGGAACCCAGAGTCTAGATTGCACTGGATGTTAATAATTATTTTAATGAATGAAGAAACACTGTCAAACAGCAGATAAAATGAGTAATTCCAGTTTTAGAAAAGGCAAATTCCTTCCTGAATACTCCACAGCTAGACTTGAGAACATGTTCAGTATACACATGACTTCATGGAATGCCTTCAAAGAAATTACTTCGTTTTGTTTCCAAAATGTAAACCAGAAAAAGTGGTCATGAGACACATTATTTCTAATAAAAAACTCACTGCTTGACTTTGAAATAATTAAATTGCCAACTGTAGTTACCACTGGTATATTAGCCCACTCCAATCTGACAGGCACTCTAAGGAATTTAGATGGATGAACTCATGCTTAAGAAATCAGAATTGTGCTGAGAAGGCTCACAAAACTAACAACTATCAATGCAGCTGGACAAATCAATTGTAATTTGATATTCAGTATCTTCATCGATTTTGAAAGGATTTGCGCCTGCATGAAACTACTTAAAACCAGGCTTTTGTAATCACTACTCCTTTCTCTAGTAAAACAAAAAGGGATAGATGTGTGCATGGCAAAGGGAAAAGTCTAAGATTTTGCTGCCACATATACCGGAATTTTGCTTCAACTCACCTTCAGCTGCGTTTCTGTGGGTGTGGGAGCCAGGAAAGGTGGCTGTCCCACTAACATCTCAAAGAGGATCACACCAACACTCCACCAGTCACAGAGCTGAGTGTACCCTGAAAGGCAAGTCAAAAGGTTGTCCTCCAGCAACCAGGGAGAATGTGTATAGAGTTATTTGAAATTAAGTGTCAAAACATAGAATCATAGAATAGTTAGGGCTGGAAAGGACCTCAAGATCATCTAGTTCCAAACCCCCTGCCATGGGCAGGGACACCCCAAACTAAACCATGTCGCCCAAGGCTCTATCCAGCCTGGCCTTGAACACCACCAGGGATGGAGCGCTCACAGCTTCCCTGGGAAACACATTCCAGTGCCTCACCACCCTTACAGTAAAGAACTTCTTCCTTGTATCCAATCTAAACTTCCCCTGTTTAAGTTTTAACCCATTACCCCTTGTCCTGTCACGACAGTCCCTAATGAAGAGTCCCTCCCCAGCATCCCTATAGCCCCCACTTCAGATACTAGAAGGCTGAGCGGTAGATGTAGTTTTTCTTGATTTCAGTAAGGCATTTGATACTGTCTCCCACAGCATCCTCATAGATAAGCTAAAGAAGTGTGGGCTTGACGATCAAGTAGTGAGGTGGATCGAGAACTGGTTGAAAGGAAGAAGGCAGAGAGTTGTGGTCAATGGCGCAGAATCTAGCTGGAGGTCTGTGACTAGTGGAGTTCCTCAGGGGTCGGTGCTGGGACCGGTGCTGTTTAATATTTTCATCAATGACCTGGCTGAGGGAACTGAGTGCACCCTCAGCAAGTTTGCTGATGACACAAAACTGGGAGGAGTGGCTGACACACCAGAGGACTGTGCTGCCATTCAGCGAGACCTGGACAGGCTGGAGAGTTGGGCGGGGAGAAACTTGATGAAATTTAACAAGGGCAAGTGTAGAGTCTTGCATCTGGGGAAGAACAACCCCATGTACCAGTACAGGTTGGGGGTTGACCTGCTGGAAAGTAGCGAAGGGGAAAGGGACCTGGGGGTCCTGGTGGATAGGAGGATGACCATGAGCCAGCAATGTGCTCTTGTGGCCAAGAAGGCAAATGGCATCTTAGGGTGCATTAGAAAGGGAGTGGTTAGTAGGTCAAGAGAGGTTCTCCTCCCCCTTTACTCAGCCTTGGTGAGGCCGCATCTGGAATATTGCGTCCAGCTCTGGGCCCCTCTGTTCAAGAAGGACAGGGAATTGCTTGAAGGAGTCCAGCGCAGAGCCACAAAGATGATTAAGGGAGTGGAACATCTCCCTTATGAGGAGAGGCTGAGGGAGCTGGGTCTCTTTAGCTTGGAGGAGACTGAGGGGTGACCTCATCAATGTTTACAAATATGTAAAGGGTAGGTGTCAGGATGGAGCTAGGCTTTTTTCAGTGATATCCAGTGATAGGACAAGGGGCAATGGGTGTAAACTGGAGCATAGGAAGTTCCACATTAACATCAGGAAGAACTTCTTTACTGTAAGAGTGACAGAGCACTGGAACAGGTTGCCCAGGGGGGTTGTGGAGTCTCCTACACTAGAGATATTCAAGGCCCGTCTGGACAAGTTCCTGTGTGATGTACTGTAGGTTACCCGGCTCTTGCAGGGGGGTTGGACTACATGATCTTTTTAGGTCCCTTCCAACCCTTGGGATTCTGTGATTCTGTGATTCTCTTCTCCAGGCTGAACAGCCCAAACTTTCTCAGCCTGTCTTCATACGGGAGGTGCTCCAGTCCCCTGATCATCCTCGTGGCCCTCCTCTGGACTTGTTCCAGCAGTTCCATGTCCTTTTTATATTGAGGACACCAGAACTGCACAGAATACTCCAGGTAAGGTCTCACAAGAGCAGAGTAGAGGGGCAGGATCACCTCCTTCGACCTGCTGGTCACACTCCTTTTGATACAGCCCAGGATACGGTTGGCTTTCTGGGCTGTGAGCGCACACTGCTGGCTCTTGTTAAGTTGCTCATCGACTGACATCCCCAAGTCCTTCTCTGCAGGGCTGCTCTGAATCTCTTCTCTGCCCAACCTGTAGCTGTGCCTGGGATTGCTCCGACCCAGGTGTAGGACCTTGCACTTGTCATGGTTGAACTTCATAATGTTGGCATCAGCCCACCTCACAAGCGTGTCAAGGCCCCTCTGGATGGCATCCCTTCCCTCCAGCATATCAACTGAACCACACAGCTTGGTGTCATCAATAAACTTGCTGAGGGCACACTCAATCCCACTGTCCATGTCACCGACAAAGATGTTGAACAAGACCGGTCCCAACACCGAGCCCTGAGGGACACCACTCGTTACTGGTCTCCAGCCAGACATTGAGCCATTGACCACAACAATTTGCGTGCTGCCATCCAGCCAGTTCTTTATCCACCGAGTGGTCCATCCATCAAATTGATATCTCTCCAATTTAGAGACAAGGATGTCGTGTGGGACAGTGTCGAAAGGTTTGCACAAGTCCAGGTAGATGACATCAACTGCTGTATCCCTGTCCATCAGTTCCGTAGCCCTATCATAGAAGGCCACCAAATTGGTCAGGCAGGATTTCCCCTTAGTGAAGCCATGCTGGCTGTCACCAAGCACCTTGTTGTTTTTCATGTGCCTTAGCATGCCTAATATACAAAATATGCCAAACATACCGCACAGATTTCTGCCTTTTCTCAGGCAAACAACTTGTGACCTAAAATAAAGGACAGCCAATGCTCCTTCATCATGAAGTCACTTCTGCTTGCTGACCTGAATTCTACTGCTGTCAGTAAAGATGTAATTCTGTTGTCTGGGAATCTTTCTGAATAAGTTTATTCCCAACGAAAGGGAATGGTGAAATCATACAATTAGAAAGAATGTTTTTTCATGTCCTATCCCACAACTACATCACTACACAGCACAAACTGAACCTCATGAATAACCCCAAGACTTAGTGACTGATGTCCCCCCTTAGTTCACTGGAGGTGACACCACGAGTTTGAAAAGCTGCTGAAAGACACAGCCTGGCTCTAGAAACAGAAGCAAGCCACTGATGACTTCCTGAGCAAGTTCCAAGCAGAGCAACAATTTCAATCACTTGATTGCTGTGACAGAACAAATAAGGTCTATGATTGAGATTTCTGAAAAAGAATGGACATCTGTGCTATCAGATAATGTAGGATCCAGTCTCTCAACTTGAGAAAGATCAGATTTAGGATCTGGCTTGCAGACAACTTTGAACATCTGATCTCCTTACTACAGTGATCATCACTGTTCCACATAGATAGACAGCAGTCTCAGACACACTAAGTATGGCCACCATCAATGTCAGCGATGTGATGCTGAACAGTGTAGCATGTAGAGAAATTGTTCTCCTTAATCTGAGTGTTTGCGGCATTCAGAATGACAATCTTCCAAAGCAAAAACATTATTTAAGGCCAAAAAAAAAAAATATTTCAAAGCATCAACGTTCACTTAAACAGGAGATAAATACAGGTTACCTACCTTTACGAAGCAGGACTTCAGGAGCAATATAATTAGGAGTTCCAACTAATGAGTGGGCTAGACATCTCTGATGCTGCTTCTTTGCTCTTTGTTCCAATGTCTTCAGCCTATCTCCACATCTACAGTTGGACACATCATCCCAAAGATCACTGGGCTCCATGCTGTCTTGTCTGATATGGCTCCCTTTGAAATGGGAGAGAAAATTTACATTCATGGTCATAAAACACAACACACAGAGAAAAGCATTTATTTACTTGTGTTATCTTCTACTCACTGAAGAACGGCATTTAGAATTTAAACCCAAGGCGTTTCCTTTTGCCCTCCCCTTTGCAACTGGTTTTCCATAACCAGCCAAACGTCCCTGTCTCAGTGCAAGGAAGCATGCTCCCAAATGGGAAATGCCGAACAATGGAATATATTTAGGTTAGCTATACCAATTGTTTATGACCTTTTTGCCAACAGATGCCCATACTCCTCAATGGCACATACAGGAGGTGCATGGACTAGTTCAAATATATGATTAAATTTTTTCACCATCAAAAGACAGACCCCCTAAACAAGTATAAACTGAAAAACTGCTGCTAATGCTGTGGTCAGCCACATTACTGATAAGGATTTGAACATTATTGAAAACAAACAACTGGAAACAAGCTAACTGAATGAGTCAGAGATAGAAACATCATATTGTCAACCTACACACACCTCTGGCTTCTGAGATGGCATTTCTGCCAAGAGGTGAGTGTCTGTTTCCAAGTAAATAATGCAAAATACTATCACAAATGAAGACTAAGAACACTACCTTTCTGATAGTATTTTGAATTATGAGTCCACCTGAATCCAGTACACAGTCCAAAGTCAGTCAGTTTGATATGCCCATCAAGGTCTATCAGAATGTTGTCGGGCTTGATATCTCGATGAATAAATCCCATCTTGTGCACACTCTCTATAGCCAAAGTGAGCTCCGCAATATAAAATCTAGCCAGACGCTCTGGAAAGACTTCCATCCGAATCAGCAGGCTCATCATATCCCCACCAGGGATGTAGTCCATCACAAAGTACAAGTTATCTTTATCTTGGAAGGAATAATAGAGTTTAACCACCCATTCGTTGTCTGCCTCAGCAAGTATGTCCCTCTCCGCTTTGACATGAGCCACCTGGTTCCGGTTGAGCACATCTTTCTTTCGCAGAGTCTTCATGGCATACAGGGCATGGGTATCCACTTTGCAGGCCAGGCAAACCTCTCCAAATGCACCAATACCCAGAGTCTTGATTTTCACAAACATAGATTTGTCCATTTTGGCCCTTTTAAGTCTATTGTAGTTGGACTCCTTCTGGTAGAGAATTTTCCTCATTTGTTCCTGTTCTGCTTCACAAAGGCCAGCCTTTACAAAGGAAAGCAAACCACAAGAGCTAGTACTGTTACATTCATAGCAAGGTAACAATAAACAAGCATTCCCAAAATGCATTTCTTAGACAAATTAATAACCAGAAAAGATGCATTCATAAGAGACATACTCTCTTGTCTGAGAATTCACTGTGCCCTAACTTGTCACCTGAATCTTCTGTGTCTGAGACTGGTCTGCCTTTTTCATTTGACTGAACAAAGAAGCATAGGGCAATACTGTCAGAGAAGAGAATTTAACACAACAAACCTGATTGTGGGATCTCGTTTACACCTTTCAAGTGTGCACTTTGCCACTGCACTCCACCATATGTGTGTGCACTGCAGTACAGCTTAACTTAAAACTGAAACTTAAAGCTAGATGCAGCAGTCTGCTTTGTTCATGAATGGTTCTCCAGGGCACCTCCCATTAACAGTTCCTACCTTGACTGCTGTTTGACTGCTGGTTTCTGTGTTGTAATTAAGAAGCTGGTTTTGACCTACACATTCCCAAGTGCCTTGGAAAGCACCTTCCTCAGAAACTGTTTTTCTTCCTCTGCCATATGCAGGCTTCACTCTCAAGGTCTGTAGATCTCCAGACCATCCATTCTATAAATTTCCCTTTATTCCCTCCCAAAATACATGCATCTAACCCTCACATCTGGTCTCTCCTCCTCTCAGCCACTGCAGCCCAGAGCAGCAGGGTATCCACTGGTGTACTTCCCCCTAAAATGTATTATTTCCCTTCTGGACCTAAGCTGTAAAAAAGCTGGCTTGGCTTCCTCCAGTCCCTTGAAAGACTCCAAGTAACTGCAAGTAACATTTCACATGGCTGCAGGGAGAGAGCTCCTGAAAAAGGGAGAAGCAGCAGTGTCCAACCAGACTTTCCCCACTCTTCAAGATAGAGCCTGCACACTACCAACTCTGCCAACTTCAGTGCCTGCTCCCTCCTGAAAGCCACCAGTGGCCTCCACCAGCAGAAGGCCCTGGGGCTGAACTCCAGGATCCTCTAAAAATGCCTCGTCTGCAGCATGCCCCTTCCATTCTGCATAGCCCATTTCCAAACCCCTGAATTAACTGGCATCAACTGAACCACTCTGAGAGGAAGAGTAGTGCCTGGTGAGAAGGGGCAATGGGGAGGAGGGTGAAGGGAAGTGATGTAGACTGACAAGCAGGCTAGAGACCCAACCGTACACCCATATGGCTGCTGCTTAGTGATTTACTTTCACATCTGTAGTCTAGGTATTTAAAGATGAATGTGGGCAGTTAGCCTATGCAATGAGATCCCTGCCATATAAAAATGGAATCTGTATGAATTAAAGATAGCGGAGGTCTGCAGAAACTTGCAAAACAGGTAGGATGAATTTTCAGACTGGAGGCACAGCCAAATCAAACAAGTAATCCTGTTTTTAAAAAGTAAGGCAAGTACATCAATCCTTAATAAAGAAAGCATTTACTCTTTTAAGGTAAAATAATTAGCGTGTTGTGTTCTTGGTTAATTCTAGAATAATGCAATATTCAGATAGATAGCCAAAATCTCCTGTGTGCATTATTCCAGCCAGTGATGAGGTTGCTAGGGGAAAGTTACTTTTGTTTAGAGCTGAATTGTCTCTGGGATATGAAGTGAGGGAAAGATAAAGAGTCAGAAGAGAAGAACAAGCACAATTAGTTGCTGCTTTACTTCTCTAGAGATCATCCTGCCTCAATCTCAGGAAAACATTCCCTAAATCCAAGCAACACAACACAATCTGTACTTGCAGTGAGGACGGACTATTACCTGTCACTAAAATGCCAGCCTTTCAAGTGATTTTTAGAAGCACATTTGTTCTATTTTAACCTCAACAAACAAACTGCCAAGTTTTCTCAAGCAACATGAGCACCAAACTAATTGACTCTGGAAACTGACTGTGCTGTGGAAGATCAAGTAGTTAATTATTATCCATTACACATAAATAATAAAAGTTAATAATAGCTTTTCTTAGAATTTATCCTTCAATACAAAAGTAGACTTGTCATACATACATATGTCATGCCTGGGAAAAAACCAAAACTCTTCCACTTCTAAAAATTAAAACCAAACCTGCCAGAGCAACCATCAGAACTTGGCAGCTTTCTATTCAGCAGCCCTGCCAGTGAATCTCCTTAGGTTTGAGCACTACAATGAGGTGTGAAAGATGCTCTCTCACTCAGAGAGCGCCTCCCAGAGACCTGCTTCTAGAACAAGTTCCAACAAGGGTCCCAAGATCAGGTCAAACTGGCTGAGATACAATTACTTGCACGATATTATTACTTATGCGGGTTTAATTGACAACTTCCAGGCAAGTATTACACATTCATCTGAAAATACGGCACAGTGAATATCCTACCATGTTGAACCAGGCTTTGGTGAATGACTGGCTATCATGGAACAGGGATGAAGAACTGAGGCAAAGGGAAAACCTTTTTCAGAGTTTTGCAAAAGCTCCCAAAGTACTGCCAGTTATCCCAGCTCCAACCTGGTTTCTGAGGTCTTGCCTAAGCAAACCTAACACTCTCCTAGTATGGGAGGTTTTGCTTTATTTTACTTTCCGGTATGAAGATATACTTTTTCTCATCTCAAGTTTTTCAAATAGTCTCCCAGACCTGCACCCATGCTTTTAAGTGAAAATAGCCTGGTACAGGGAGGTGCTGGATACCTACACTACTTCCAGTGCCTTTATAATTTTTTTGACTAATTAAAAATAATAATAATCAATGTGACCCCATTAACTTTCATTATAACAAAACAAGAATTACTTTAGCCATTTCTTGCTCCAACTGCAATCTTCTGTTAATTTTCTGCTGGTAGGTCTTTATGACATTTTCTACGTGTTGCTCCATGTAGAACTTGAAGGCAAATGGTGAGTAGCTCTTTATTCGGGATTCTCGCTTTTCCTCATCTTTGCCATTTTTTCGCACAGGCACTGGAGATGTCTGAATCTGCTTTTTGTCCTTACTTGGCTTTTCAGCTTTGGTGTTTTTGCTGCTTTTATCATTTCGCTCACTGTTCTCCTCAGCCTTATTGCACGTTGAATTAGGGACTACACGGAGAGTTTGCTCTACGCCCATGCATAAGCAGTTGACATCAAATTGCTCAGAGCCACCAGGAAGTAACAAGTGTTTGGGATACGGTGGTGGTGGACACCGCAGCTCCTGGTTACCATAATCTACATCCAGTTGATAGGCATTAGCTGCTCCAACAGGTGGCACATGCTGCTCAATGATCTCCAAGCCATCCACAGCCGCTGCCTGTGCAGGTAACCAAGCAGGGTGGGAAGGTCCCACTGCAGTCTGAGGCTCAGGTCTCATCACTCGCATGCTCTTCACTGGCTGAAGAATATGAGCAGATGTGACTGTTGTGATCGTATTTGGAGACGTAATTGAAGGATCAGGTTTTCCTGGAGGAACCTGTCTTATAGACACAGTCACTTGTGGCTGTTGCTGGTGGTTATTGAAAGAGTTTGTTCTGCTTGGCACTGTGGCATCAGGTCTGAAGGATACATGTTGCCGTGGGGATGTTTCTATTCCTGGATTTTGTAAAGAATCTCGGCGCGACGGTGTTGCTGCCTGCCATTGCTGAACTTGAGGATTATTCATGTCATAGAGGTCCATGTTTAGGCTATTTCTAGATGGAGTTAATAGATTTTGTGGTGGACTGTCCGAAAAATCATTGGCAAAGCCTGGACCTCTGGATATCACATGCATTTGATGAGAAGAAGGACTTGTCTGTTTGTGATGAGAATGTGATATATACAGGCTTGCTGGTGACTGCTGAAATGCATGACCAGAATTATTCTGAACAACTGCCCCTTTATTTGGGAGACTGGTGTATCCTCCCTCCTGCTGCATCTTGTTTTGGAAGGATGGACTCCGCTGAACACCATACCCCATAGGTTCCCCCTGCACCATCATGTGCTGCCTACTGTAATGTTGGCTGTTGGAGCCATGGGATGCCTGTAGCTGCAATGCTTGACTGCTGTGATTAGCTACTGGATAATTCATCACAGAAGACTCAATATTTGCAGGGTATGTTTTCTGCTGATGGCTTGTTGGTGTGCTGTGAGTGCCTACTCCAGAGGGTCGCTGTACAGGAGCATTCATAGCTGTAGACTGTGAAGCAGAGATTAAATAGTCCATGTATGGCCTTGGAACTTCGGTAAGCATATTTGAACCTTCTGCTCCAAAGCCTGTCCCTTCATAGGCTGCATTACTGATCTGATGGTAGGACGGAAAAGACTCGTTTGATCCTTCAAAGCTTGGCCTGCGGGTTACATTAGTTGGCACAATACCCTTTCCTTTACAAAAGAACACAGAAGAATGTTAGGAAACAGTTCAGGTGAACCAATTACTTTCCATTACTCACCCATCTATACATACAGACACACACACACACGTGCGCGCGCGCAGGCACACTGCATAGAGAGTACATATTATAACAACACCTCCCAAAATCTAAATTAAGCACTCTGAACATTTAAAGTTACAGGTGCCAAGTATTATTACTGATAATGAGCTACTGGCCCACAACACTGCTCATGCGAGGAATCACCAGGGAGTCCTATCAAATCATGAAAACAGAAGCACAAATTCCTGAACTATGGAATCATCAGATCACACTACAGCCTGGTTTGTAAAGCTGGACCAGTATCATCAGTCATTGCTCACACAAAGGAGGAAGCTACAGAGCAGGGGGTTAAGTACAGCACCAACAAGAGAAAAAAAACTCCCAGTGGGACTCTCAATACAACTTAAAAGTCAACACTACTGTAAGCTACTAGGTCATCACATAGCGCACATCTTCTGTACAGTGAGCTCACTCCTCACACTGGAGATCTGTCTACGTCTTTCTGTTCCACTGTTCTCCTCAAAAATCCTTGTTTCCCTCTCCTTCTTTTCCAGCAAAGGCATCATACAGTTTGTCATGTATTCTTTCCAATACGTTGGATTCAAAATATCCTCTCAGATTTACTGCTCATCTTCCATCTGTTTGGAAGTCAAATCTTTCAGGGTGCCAACATGCTAATCTTAGCCTGAAGAATGTGCAGAGACAAGACAGCAGCATTCCTACAACAGAAGTGTTAATGGCACTATTCATCAGTGCTTTGATGTGAGGACAAACTGCAGGTATATAAAGCACTGGTTGTGCTAAAAAGACAAGGGGAGACTGTGCTGTCACTATTTTATAGAATCACAGAATCACAGAATAGTTAGGGTTGGAAAGGACTTTAAGATCACCTAGTTCCAATACGCCTGCCATGGCAGGGACACCCCACACTAAACCATGTCATCCAGGGCTCTGTCCAACCTGGCCTTGAACACTGCCAAGGATGGAGCATTCACAACTTCCCTGGGAAACAACATTCCAGTGCCTCACCACCCTCACAGTAAAGAACTTCTTCCTTATATCCAATCTAAACTTCCCCTGTTTAAGTTTTAACCCATTACCCCTTGTCCTATCACTACAGTTCCTAATGAAGAGTCCTGCCCCACTATCCCTATAGGCCCCCTTCAGATACTGGAAGGCTGCTATGAGGTCTCCACACAGCCTTCTCTTCTCCTGAACAGCCCCAACTTCCTCAGCCTGTCTTCATACGGGAGGTGCTCCAGTCCCCTGATCATCCTCGTGGCCCTCCTCTGGACTTGTTCCAGCAGTTCCGTGTCCTTTTTATGTTGAGGACACCAGAACTGCACACAATACTCCAGGTGAGGTCTCACAAGAGCAGAGTAGAGGGGCAGGATCACCTCCTTCGACCTGCTGGTCACGCTCCTTTTGATGCAGCCCAGGATACGGTTGGCTTTCTGGGCTGTGAGCGCACACTGCTGGCTCGTGTTAAGTTGCTCATCAACTGACATCCCCAAGTCCTTCTCTGCAGGGCTGCTCTGAATCTCTTCTCTGCCCAACCTGTAGCTGTGTCTGGGATTGCTCTGACCCACGTGTAGGACCTTGCACTTGTTACGGTTAAACTTCTTAAGGTTGGCATCAGCCCACCTCACAAGCATGTCAAGGTCCCTCTGGATGGCATTCCTTCCCTCCAGCATATCAACCGAACCACACAGCTTGCTGTCATCAGCAAACCTGCTGAGGGCGCACTCAATCCCACTGTCCATGTCACCAACAGAGATGTTGAACAAGACCGGTCCCAACACCGAGCCCTGAGGGACACCACTCGTTACTGGTCTCCAGCTGGACACTGAGCCACTGACCACAACTCTTTGTGTGCGGCCATACAGCCAGTTCTTTATCCACCGAATGGTTCATCCATCAAATTGATGTCTCTCCAATTTAGAGACAAGGATGTCATGTGGGACAGTGTCGAACACTTTGCACAAGTCCCGGGGTAGATGACATCAACTGTTCTACCCCTGTCCATCAGTTCTGTAGCCCCATCATAGGCCACCAAATTGGTCAGGCAGGATTTCCCCTTAGTGAAGCCATGCTGGCTGTCACCAAGCACCTTGTTGTTTTTCATGTGCCTTAGCACGCCTTCCAGGAGAATGTGCTCCAAGATTTTGCCAGGCACAAAGGTGAGACTGACTGGTCATAGAATCATAGTCCCTAGTCTGTCTTTTATTTGCAATGTACCTATAGAATCCCTTCCTGTTATCTTTCACATCCCTAGCGAAGTTTAATTTTAACTGGGCCTTAGCTTTCCTAACCTGGTCCTTAGCTTCCTGGACAACATCCCTTTGTTCTTCCCAGGCCACCTGTCCTTGCTTCCACCTTTTATAAGCCTCTTTTTTCCCCTCGAAGTTTCCTCAGCAGCTCTGTATCCATCCAAGGAGGTCTCCTGGCCCTCCTGCTGCATTTTGTTCTAATCGGGACACAACATTCCTGAGCTTGTAGCAGGTGATCCTTGAATACCAACCAAGAGTCTTGGGCCCCCCTGCCCTCTAGGGCTATATCCCATGGAATCTTACTAAGCAGGTTCCTGAAGAGGCCAAAGTCTGCTCTCTTGAAGTCCAGGGCAGTGAGCTTGCTGCACGCTCTTCTCACTGTCCTGAGGATCTTGAACTCGACCATCTCATGATCGCTACAACCAAGGCTGCCTGAAGCAAATGGTTATGTTCCCCTTTAGTTTTCTTTAGCTTTCACAAGTCACAGGACCTGAACCATTTATGCCTAAACAATTTCCTTTTAAAATCGTGATTTCACAAGATCTGCAAGAACAGTGGCACTGAGCCAACAGGCTTGCCCACTAGACTGCAAGCTTTTCTGATTAATGCAATGTTTTGAAACGGAATCAACTTGAACAATGTTCACATGGACAGCTATTCCCAAGAAGGTGAGTTGTGTTCAGCCTCCAGCCCAGCTCACCTGGCAGGGCCATGTTTGCTTCACTGTCTCCTACACTACTACTACTGAACACTGGCATCCACTACTTCTCACCAGCCACAACTTTCCTAGCTTATTGCAAGAAAGAAGAGCACAATGTAAATAAACAGAGTTCATGCTTACCTGGTGAGGTCTGCTTAATTACACGCACTATCTGTTCATTTCTAGGATCCAAATAGCTCATCTTACTGATATACTCCAGAGCTGCTTCAATACTTCTGCTACCTGTCTGCTTCAGTGCTCGCACAGCCATCTCCTGTATAAAGCAAACAAGAATTGAATCACACTGAGACAAACCCCAAGCACTGTATTACAGGATAGAAAGCAGTTAAGTGTTCTTACAGCTATAGAAACATTTTTAAATTCACACCAGATCACAGCTGCCTGAGGCCAAATGGACTCATGTTTTGAAAACATCTGCATGCCTTATATAACTCAAACATTAAAAGACAAAAGTAACAAAACACACAACCTACCCAGACTCTGGCAATTAAAGAAGTATCAAACTGAAATGTGCAGTTTAAGATTCCTTAAAATAAACTTTGAATCAGGTGTGGAAAAGGCAGCATAGTTGGACATAGGATGAAATAAAATTAAATACTTAGCTTTTGGAATTTGAGCGCATGGCTCTGAGTCACACCTGAACACAGTAAAAGCTTTTACCCTTTCACAGATGCCACAAGAAGCCAGTTAGGTGGGGGCTGACTTCTGCTGACTAGTCACTGGGGAAGACAGACTGCTGCTTTCAGTGCAGCTGGGACATCATTCTCTCTCTATTTGAAAAATGACCAGGCATACCAAACTGCATTTCACACTGTTATCTTTTTAGCTGTATTTTGTTGGGCACACATCCATCACTGAGAAATTCCTATGGGTGCCAGACATACAACCGAAAAACTAAAACTGGAACAAATATGGACGCTGTAGTTAAACTACTCTAACACAACCACAGTTAGCATCCCCTGGTCTATGGCCAGCAAGTCACATTCTCCTGCAGTTTGTTTATACTTTTACTTAAAGCTCAGGTATATAAAATACCTCTTGGTATGTAAAATACCTCTCAACAATTATTCTAGCTTCTGGTTGCAAAGCAAGATCCACAAATTGTCACAAGGCTGCATAGTCTTTTCTGAAATGATAGAGAAACTGAAATCAAGAGCTTTAACACTGAAGTCAACTCACTGAACTTCACCCATTAGTAAGTTCAATACCTAGTCAAAAGTAGTTGCTAAGCACCTACTCCAAAAGGTAATTCATAAAATAGATATAACAGGAGATAAAGTGACCTTTGGTGACAGAAGATTAGAGGGCTAATCTGAACTGGACTCTTCACTGAAGTTGGATGAAATGGATGTCACAAACAAGGTCTGGATGAGTGAAAAATGAAGTGGATTGAGAACAGGCTGAATAGCAGGTCTCAGAGGGTTGTGGTCAGTGGTGCAGAGTCTAGTTGGGGATGTGTAACTAGTGGTGTCCCCCAAAGGTCAATACTGGGTCCAACATTAAGTTATTCATCAATGACTTGGATGAAAGGACAGAGTGCCTCATCAGCAAGTCTGATGATGATATAAAACTGAGAGGAGTGGCTCGTACCTCACAGTGCTGGGCTCGCATTCAGAAGGATGTGGACAGGCTGGAGAGATAGGCAGAGAGGAACCTTTTGAAATTCAACAAAGGCAAGGGCAGGGTCTGGAACCTGGGCAGGAAGAACCCCCTGCACCAGTACAGGCTGGGGGCTGACCTCTTGTAAAGCAGTGCTGTGGAAAGGGACCTGGGGATCCTAGTGGACAAAGAGTTGTCCATGAGCCAGCAATGTGCCCCTGGGGCCAAGAAGGCTAATGGTATCCTGGCCTGTATTAGGAAGAACACTGACAGCAGATGACTCTCCCTTCTCTGCTCAGACCTGGTGAGGAATCACCTGAAGTGCTGTGTCCAGTTCTGGGCTCCCCAGTACAAAAAAGATATGATGCTCCTGAAGCAGGTCCAGTGAAGGGTCACTAGAACGATTAAGGGTCTAGAGCATCCCTCATATGAGGAAAGGCTGAGGGAGCTGGGCCTGTGCAGCCTACAGAGGAGAAGGCTCAGGGAAATCTGATTAATGTGTGCAAGTATCTGAAGGGAGGGCTGTCAAGAGGATGGTGCCAGACTCTGTAGTGCCTGATGATAGGACAAGAGGCAATGAGTATAAACTAAAACATAGAAAGTCCCATCTGAACATGAGGAAGAACAACTTCACTGTGATGGTGACTGAGCACTGGAATAAGCTGGCCAGAGAGGTTGTGGAGTCTCCTTCCTTGGAGATATTCCAAGAGCAGTCTGGATGCAATCCTGGGCATTGTGCTCTCGGTGGCCCTGCCTGAGCAGGGAGGTTGGACTAGATGACCTCCAGTGGTCCCTTCAACCTCAACCATTCTGTGATTCTGTGACTCACCTCCAAATGCCAGTATCCTATTATCTTGCAACTTCACTGCTGTTTTTAGGGTAATGCTGCCATCACAACCAGCCCACTGAGCGCTGATCTGATGGATTTTGTGTCTTCCTGGCTTGGCACAAGCACACCTCACCCATGGGTCAGTTCTGTGCACTGGCACTCAGGTAGCCCCAACATGTATACCCCGTTCCCACACCATCTGGAGCAAAGATCAACTTTGTTTGCCTGAACTGCACATACATGTAACACACTGAGTGTTTACTTTGCAAGGGAGGACCGTCTCAAATGACGCTAATTCACACTTAGCACAGACCCACATGCTGGCACTTGGCATTCTGCTTTGCTTAGCTCAGTCCCCTCCTACTCCCCCCAAAACAGCAGCATATTCTCCATTACTCAGAGGTTCTGCTTGGGGAATAGCTATAGCAAGATTGAGTATTTTTCATACAATTTATGACTCATAATTCATAGAAAGGCAGTAGTTGGTTTCACATTTCCGATAGCTGAAATATTTCACTGGCATCTACACATTACTAAGGACAATTTCAGATCAACAGAAAACTATTATGTATGAAGGAAAGAATTTCCCACAATGTTTTTTTCCTCTCTTTTTTTCTTCTTCTGGATACATTTCTAAAGTATTAGCAAATTCGCATCCTAGTGCTCACCATTCCCATCATCCAGGGACTCTGGGCTTTACAGCCCAGTTCCACAGGGCTGCTAACACACTCTGCCTATTTACACCAGCTGGATCTAGCCTTAAATCACAAATCTTGAAGTTTCTTAAATCAAATGTGCTCCATATGCACATTTGTGCTGGCTCGGATGTTCAGGGTTTTTTTTGGTTTTGTCTGCAATGGAGTACAAAAAGAACATATGCTTGGTAAACAACTGCCTTAATAATTAATAAGACAGCCCATATAATCAATTTTCCCTCTCCTAGGTGTATACAATTCAAAGCGGATAAAATAGGTTATTTTTTTTATGACCAGCATAGTGGTATAATCTCTGAAAACAACCCCCCTCCCTACTGTGGCACTACTTCTTCCTCTTTTGCCATTGCTTATGTCAGAAAAGCAGAGTAAAAATAACACTGGTTTATTTGAAGCAGCACGTTCTACCTTCAGCAGACACATTACGGGATTCACATTTAAACTTCAGGTTTAATGGGAGACAAAAAGCCAATACATTTCACTGTGGGCTGTATGCTAACCTAAGATGGCCAGCAAGAGCTCAGGACCACCAGCAGTCTTACCCTCACAGGCCCTCAGTGCAGCAGAGCCCAGTGCTCCAGCTCACTGCCACTCATCTGTCATTAGGTCCGCTCCCACCATTACATACCATGTTTGCTTAGCATCCACATTACTGCTGGAAAGAATGAAGTAGGTTTTTTTGTGGTTCAAAAGAACACCTGTGACTCCCCACACACCATCCCATACCTCTGGCACTTTGCCCTGTAGCTATTGTAAGACACCAACAGCCTAGATTCTGATGCTGGTTCACAAAAGCCTCGTGGCATCTCCAAGCAAATGGAGAGCGACCAACAAAAATTAAACATTCCACACATAAAAGGAAAGAGTTTTTCTCAGAGAGAGATCGCACATAATTATAATTCTCCACCCAGGAGACAAATGCCTCTGAGGGCATGTGATACTCCAGGAGAGTGGTGGGCAACGACGAGCTCCAGCACTGTTAACAGTGGCCTTTGGCCTCCTCTGCATTGTTTTTCACATTGCCATCCTCCATGCTCACAGTTTTCTCCTCTCTGACAGCCACCTGAAAAGGGCTGTATTCATTCCAGCACCTTTTCGTCAGGGAGGGGCAATAAGCTGATGTATGGCTGGGGCTTGGAGAGTGTGCTTGATGCCCAAGGCAGCTTCTGGCTAATGGGGCATGGTAGCCCTCTCCTTCATATATTCAACACAGTGATGAGCTTTGCTGAGTGAGGGAGTGTGCCTGGGACAAGGTAGCAAAGGGCTGGCCTCCAGGGTCCTGCTGAAGGGGAAGCTGCCTCCCTGCTGGCAGCAGGACCAGAGCCTGTGCTGCATTTGCTGGAAATCAAAATAAGGACTCTTCTGAGGAATAGAAAGAAGGGCAGAAATGGATTAAGCAGTGTCAGTAACACTTGTTGGAGAGTGGAGGCTTAAGATGGAGGGTGTTTGTAAGAAGCAACAGAATGACTC